>NC_140584.1:457187331-457561831 GCF_964204655.1 Triturus cristatus | reverse complement strand
GACCTGGTTAGGCCAGAGTCCACCTGAGTTCCCCAAGAAAGCCCAACTAATATTTTGGGTGCACTCCCACCACCTGGGGGATTACTACTGGTAGTAACAGGAGGCGTTGGAGCTGCAGAGGGAGGAACATTTTCTTTATTGCCATTCTTTGGACAGCTGGAGTCAGTTTTCCAGTGTCCAGGTTGCTTGCACACATGGCAATATGGTTTCTTATTGGAAGAGGAAGGATTTTGGGACCCACCCCCAGAACTGGGTTTTTGGGGCCCTTCAGAGTACTTTTCTGTTTTATCATCCCCACCTTTCTCTTTGGGCTTAGTGGAATCTTTCTTCTGGTCACCACCTTGGTTCTTGGGCCTAACCCTGGTTCTAACCCATTTGTCTGCCTTCTTTCCCAATTCTTGGGGAGAGGTCAGATCAGAGTCCACCAGGTACTGGTGTAAGAGTTGGTTTTGACAATTATTAAGGATCTGCTCTCTTATAATCAAATTATACAATCCTTTAAAGTCAGTGACTCTACTGCCAACTATCCAACCCTCCAGCGCCTTGGTAGCACAATCTACAAAGTCCACCCAATCCTGAGTCTGTGCTTTCTGGGTGTCTCTGAACTTGAACCTGTACTGTTCAGTGGTTAAGCCAAACCCATCTATTAATGCACTCTTCATGGATTCATAATCATTAGCATCCTCTTCTCTAACAGTGAGGAGCTTGTCTCTACCTTTATCTGAAAAGGATAGCCACAAGATTGCTGCCCACTGTTTCTGGGGGACCTGTTGAACTTTACAGGCCCTCTCCATAGCAGTTATCCATTTGTGAATATCATCCCCACTCTGGTAGGGAGGAACAACCTTGGACAGGTTCCTATGATCTGGCATGTAATCTCTGCCTCTAGGGACACTGTTGCTGCCACCAGGGGTATCTAACCCCTCCTTCTTAGAAGCTCTTTGGAGCTCGAAGGCTTCCCTATCTAAGGCCAATTGCTTGGTTCTGAGGGCAAGCCTTGCTTCCTCATACTGGAGCATCTTGAACCTTCTTTCAGAGGAGGTCTCCCTGGGAAAGTTGGAGTTCCTCTGTGGAATAGATTCTCTTCCAGAGTGATATGACCTGTCAGAGTCCCTTGAGAGGGACCTAGGCCTGTCTCCCACTCTGTCAGCTCTCTTAGGGTGATTTCCTCTATTCTCTTCAGACCCTTCTGGGTCTGGCCCTTCACCCACAGAGTCCAGGTCATCTTGATTGTCATCATCAGACCCAGAGACTATGTGTGACCCACCCCCTGATGCAGACCCACTAGCTCCTATAGCTTGCCTCAGGTCATCTGCTACTAACAGATCTATCAGGTGTTGTGATGAGGGACTCCTGCCCACCCTCAGATTTCTTTCAAAGCATAAGGCCTTCAGTTCAGTGTAGGCTATATCTTTGTACTGAGATGGGGTGGACCCACTGGCTCCACCATGGTGAGACATACTAGTGTTGTGCAGTGTTGTACTACCTACACTAGTTGAGGCCTACTGGACCTAGCTTGAGCTGTAGCAAGGGTGTGCTTGTCCCTTCACAAACAGCTCTAAGTTCAGTAGAACTTTTTGATACTAGCTTGACTTTATATGTACCTTGAGTACCTTAAGTGGTTTTCAGTTAGTAATTCAAATAGAGATTTTCTGGTAAAACAATGGCAAGCTGGAATCCCACACGCTGCCCACCAATGTGAGAAGTTGGCCTGGCATATGCTGGTCACTAGTTATAGTGGCCACCTTCCACCAGTCCAATTCGACTCTTGGTAGATAGGTTTAAAGACAACCTTTTAAAGAAAGCTATCCTAGTGGTAGCTGTGGAGAGCAGCCTTCAGGCTAACTACCGACCCATCTCTCTGCTGCCTTTCCCAGCGAAGGTCGCCGAACGATGGGTCAGTTCGTGCCTGTCCGCCCACCTAGAACAAAACAACCTTCTTGACGATCACCAGTTCGGGTTCCGTCCTGCCCACGGCACCGAAACAGCAGTCTTAACTGCCATGGAGGATCTTCGCATGCGTGCAGACAGGGGCCAGCCAGTGGCATTGATACTGTTGGACCTGTCTGCCGCATTCGACACGGTCAACCATGGTAGGCTGCTGCAGAGACTTGGTGAAGTGGGAGTGGAAGGCACTGCATTGCTCTGGTTTCACTCCTACCTTCGGGACAGAAGACAGGCTGTCTCCCTTCCCCCTTTTCAATCCGCCTTTGCACCAGTACCCCAGGGAGTCCCTCAGGGCTCCTCCATCAGCCCCATCCTTTTTAATGTGTACCTCATCCCGCTAATCAAACTGATCCTATCCTTTGGGGTCAAAACAATAAATTACGCGGATGACACACAGCTCATCCTCTCGTGGGAAGGTGAAGATGCCATTCCTTTTTCCACCTTCCACGACTGCCTAAGAGAGACGGCTGGATGGCTACACAGAAACTCCCTCCAGTTCAACTCCGCTAAAACGGAGGTCCTGTTTTGCTCAGGCACTAAGATACCCCGTCAGTTTCCGAATGAATTTTGGCCCCCGGAGTTTAGAGACAAACCTCTGCCAGTTCCTTCGGTGCGCAACCTGGGAGCCATGCTGAACAACAAATTAAGTATGGAAACCCAGGTGATGAAAACTGTGGGGATCTGCACAGCCCTGCTTCGATCACTGCGGAAAATCATGCCTCTTCTCCCGGCACAAGCCAGGGCGTCGATAGTCAGGTGCACGATACTCAGTCGCCTTGACTATTGCAACGCCCTGCTCCTGGAGTCTCCAGTCACGATGATGGACCGACTACAGCGAATTCAGTCTGCCGCCGCCAAGCTGGCTCTTGGCTGGACGAGGAGGGCCTCGGCCACAGCGGCTCTGGCTGAGCTACACTGGCTACCCTTAAAACAACGAGTGGCCTTCAAGTCCCTCTGCATTGTCTTTAAGGCTCTGCATGGACTTGGACCCAAACCTCTGCAAGCCCTGTTTCTGTGGTACACTCCTGCCAGAGACCTACGTTCATCCTCTGCCTGTCTGGTAAAGGTGCCCAGATTCAACAGAACCAGAACAGGGGGCAGATCCTTCAGTGTTGCAGCGGCCAAGCTGTGGAACAGCCTGCCCACTGACATACGTCAGATATCACAGCTTCTTCCATTCAGGAGACGTATCAAGACCTGGCTCTTCCCCAAATAAATTGTCCGTCTGACTGTTCTCCCGGTTATCCGTTAACAGAGTAATTTCCAGCGCCAGGAAGCCTGCAAGGTGTCAGTCGCGCTTTACAAATTCTCAAAATAAATAAATAGCTTGAGCTGTAGCAAGGGTGTGCTTGTCCCTTCACAAACAGCTCTAAGTTCAGTAGAACTTTTTGATACTAGCTTGACTTTATATGTACCTTGAGTACCTTAAGTGGTTTTCAGTTAGTAATTCAAATAGAGATTTTCTGGTAAAACAATGGCAAGCTGGAATCCCACACGCTGCCCACCAATGTGAGAAGTTGGCCTGGCATATGCTGGTCACTAGTTATAGTGGCCACCTTGCACCAGTCCAATTCGACTCTTGGTAGATAGGTTTAAAGACAACCTTTTAAAGAAAGCTATCCTAGTGGTAGCTGTGGAGAGCAGCCTTCAGGCTAAGTCTCTGAGGAATGTAAAGCAGCTTGTTTTACCTTATAATCTCTTGAATTACCCAATGAAAAGACACCACACAGGTATATATATCAAATATATATGTATTTATTTCTAAATATACTCTACTAATCTCTTTATGAGATTAGAGCCAGGTAAACATTCAAAAGATCAACAGTTCTCAATAAATTAAGCACAAATATGGCTGTAGCCCTAGGGGCGTACCAGACCATATACTAAAATAGTGGTTTAACAAACTCGACTTGCAAAAGTAAGAGGCCTAGGGCCTTGGGAATCGCTGGGGCTTCACTTCTGCAGTGTTAGCAGGTAAGTAATCAGCCCACAGGAGACGCGTGCAGTGTCTAAACACACACGCGGGTTTTCAATGCGTTTCAATGGCAAATGTCGCGGTTTGTAGTTTACAGTTCTAGGGCACTTCGGAGTGGACAACAAGCAAACAACTTACCGGGTAAGTACTTCGAGAGCCAATGCACACTTGGGCACCGTAATGCAAGAGTTACCTCACCCAGGGAAGCCGGGTGCATACGTGTCCTTTGGTGTCGGGTCGCGATGCTGTTTTCAATGGAGATCACTGAAGACTTGCTGCTTGCGTCGTCGAGAGAAGTGTCCGCTGGAATCCGAAGATGGATTGGAGTTGCAGAAGACCTGGAAATTGAGGGGACAGAGTTCAAAGTCACTTGCCAGTGACCGGTGGCCAGCAAGATGGATGACCACAGCTGTCGCGTCTCTTCAGGTCGCTGATGTCGTTTTGTCTCTTCGCTCACGAGGACCAGGAGGGATCGATGAAGACCAGCAGCTGGATTCGGAGGGTCTCACGACGTCTGCAGCTGTTGACGGTATCGGCACTCGGTTTGGAGCCAACAAGCCTTGGCAACTGCAAGTCTCGTGTGGATGGAAGATTGTCGATGGAGCAGACCAGCAAGGTCTGATGGACTTACCCAGCGAGGGTAAGTGAGGGCAGGCCCAGAGCAACCAGGCGAGCCCTTGAAGGTGATGTGGAAGTCTTCTGGAGAGTCGCTAGCCAACAGGCAAACAACTGCGAAGACGCCTTTGCAGGAAAAGTTCACCAACAGCTCACGGTCACTCGGGATAAGGTAGGCCGCTGATCTTCGGTACTAGACCTGCTCGGGACTTGGACAACAAGTGGTCCAAAGCACAACTTCGTTGGACGTAGTTTAGGGCTTGCACTCGAAATCAGTGCACGGTTCCCTGGTATTGCTGCTCCTCGTCACTCGTGGGGTCCAGATGCCACATCTTCGCTGGGGACTCAAAATGGCCGTCGAGAGGTCAGGAAATCTGCTTCAGGGGACGCAGGGACTTCGGGCTCCGGCGGGAGCGGTAAAGTTTGCAACCGTAGTTCAGTAGTTTTGGTGCCTGCCAAGCAGGGGAGTCACTCCTTGACTCCAAGGGAGATCCTCCGGTCTTCTAGAGATAGTAGAAAGTTGAAGGGCCAGGATTCTTCTTCGTAGAGCGTCGTCCAGGTGTAATCTAAATTGCATTGGCAATGTGTGGTATTTTATAGTGAAAAGATGGGAGGGTCTAGCTCTATGACCACTCCTCTAGTAGGGTCAGGGTAGTGGGTGGTTACACCCACTTCCCTTTGTCCAGTTTTGCGCCAGAGCAGGGGCAGGTAGCCCCTGAACCGGTTTGAGCTGGCATATGCACAGAGGAGCCTACTGCTCCCCCAGTGCAGGACTTCAAAGCACTCTAAGAGTGCACCCACCCAGCTCCAATACACTAAATCCTGTCTGGGAGGTGGTGACACCTCCCTGTGACAGGAAACCCTTTGTTGAGCTCCCTCCACTGCGAGTTTCGGTCAGCAGCAGGAGGGCAGCCCGGTGTCTGTGCTGGTGGCATCCATTTTGTGATGCCAGGGCTCTAGATGATTTCTACCGTGTAGTACAGTGTGTACATGTCGTCCCCTCTAGAAGGGTGGGATCCTACTCCCACACCAGTTACTGGTGTGGGGGTTGGATTTCAAGTTGTTTGACACCAAACACGACATGTTTTGATGCAGTCAGTCCAAAGTTAGCATTTACCGCGAGGTCATAATGCACTTAAGAGTATATGGTTTAACCGCATCCACACACAGCAGCAGAGAATAGACTCTGCCAGCTGCAGAGGGGTCCTGCTCAGGCAGAAGCATCCCCTCACATAGTAAACCAAGCACCCTGCCCTTGGGATTGATAGGGCCTACCATAGGGGTGACTGATAGGTTTATATGTGTGTGTATGGTGAGATATAGGAACCTATACCTCAGTGAGGAGTGCTAACACTACCTCACACAGGCTGCAGTAGCAGGCCTGTGGTGTCAGATTGTGAGTGCTTCCCAGGGGTGGCATAATACATGCTGCAGCCCCTGGTAGGCCTGTGAAGTACCAATGCCCTAGGTACCTAAGGTACCATATACTAGGGGCTCATAAGGTACCACAGTATCCAATCACTAGTGCATCTAATATGCACACCAAGTTGTTTAAGGGAGTAAGCAGATAGGCTGGGGTCCTGGATAGCAGGATCCCAGCCAGACTAGTCAAAAACCATTCAAACACCAGGAAAAAAGTGGGGGCAACCATATAGTCAGATTCCACCTTCCTACATTATCACTTCGGCTCAGAGGTTGGGGAAACTTTCTGCTTTGCATTGTTCACCCCCTTTTTTGAGGTTTATAGAGAATGCTGTAGTGTTACGTATGGATCCTGGTTTGCGGCCTAAGATTCCTTCTAAAGTTTTGTATGTTTCTGGAGTTGGTGTTGCCTTCTTTTGCCCGCCCGTCCCCTTCTTCTCCTGTGGAACACTTGTTGCACACTCTTGATGTGAAGCGTGTTTTGTCCGTGTATGTGGACAGGTCTGCTGCGTTTCGCTCACCTGACAGTCTGTTTGTGACTTTTGGGCTGACTGGCCGTGGAAAGGCTACCTCTCCGGTAACCCTGGGTCATTGGATCAAGTCCACTATTTCTTTGGCTTATCTGGGCTCTGGTTTGCCATGTCCTTCAGGTGTGCAGGCCCGGTCTACGAGAGGGATCTCGGCTTCCTGGGTTGCCTTTAATGGGATAGCTTTCGATGAAATCTGTCGTGTTGGGACTTGGGCTTCTGAGTTTACCTTTATTAGGCATTACAGGTGACTGTTTGAATTTTGTGTGTGCTTCTCTCCTGTGTGGTGTCTGGTTTGTTTTTCTAATGGTGTACCAAATGCCTTCACTTTGGGGAGGTCTGCTTTGGTATACCTCATGTGTAATGACTAGGTCGGGGATGAGGGATATAGAGTTAATTGTGAGAAAGTACCATCTTTCTTGCATGGTATGCCCCCACTTTTTGCTGAATTGCTGAATGTACTTTGACTGAGTGTGCCCTGGACTCCAGCCAATCCGGTGCCCAGGGCCTATGTTCCTTCCCTAAAAAACGCAAACCCAAATTGGCAAACCCTGGCCACTTGTCAGCCCCTGGTAAATGGTACCCTAGGTACCCAGGGCCTTGTGACCAGGGAAGGCCTCTAAGGGCTGCAGCACTTATTGTGCCACCCTTAGAGGCCCTGTACCCTAACACAAACACACTGCCCTTGCAGGCTGAGTGTCTGGGTACAAGACAAAACAAAGAGTCGACATCCCTGTGTGCCATGTCCACAACTTACACTGCCCTGGCATACATCAGCCACCCCTCTAGCTGGGTGCCCTATGCCAGTGGTGTGGGCATAGGAGCATGAGCCCTGTGCCCCTACAGCACCCAGGTCCATTCCTGGGCACTGTAAGTGCAGTGCTGCCATTTAAGAGTATATGGTGCTGAGAGCTCGTCAAACATGAACTCCACAGCACCATAATGGCAACACTGAAGACTGAGAAGTTTGGTATCAAACTTCTCAGCACATTAAACCCGCACTGATGCCAGTGTGAGATTTATTGTACAAAGCACTACAGAGGGCATCTTAGATTTGTCCCCTGAAACCTAACCTACAATCCACGTCTGGTCTGAGAGGCTGCCACACAGCAGACATGTTGCTGGACCCCTGGGTGGAGAGCCCCGCTCTCCTGGGCCTGCAACAATGCACATCCTGGGCGAGGTGCTAGGTCTCCTCCCCCTGGATGGGCAGGGGGAAGCTCCAAAGGCATGCATACCGCCTTTGTGAGCTTCCCCAGGCCACTTGCTGTACTCAGCAACTGGCCCCCAACGGTTCTGGCCCCCACTCTGGCGGGAAGACTGTCCGGAAACACCAAGTAAGGACAGGGGATGTGCCAGTCTCTGCCAACCCCACCCCTCAGGTGGGGGAGGCGAGATGAAGCACATCTCCGGGCTCTCGCCATCTTGAAGATGGGAAGCCCTGCCCAATCAGGACTAGGCTACTGCCCCCCTCCCACAGGAGAGTGGCAGGATAGGGGGTGTACCCACCCCGGGGCAGGGACCCATTGGTCCCTGCCCTTTACCTACCTGTAACGCCCCTAAATCTAGTATTTAGGGGCACCCTGAACCTTCCTTCCTTAGATTCCAGATTCCGAAAAAGCAAAGAAGAGCAAGAAGAAAGAAGACCTGCCATGCAGCTGCTAAGAAGAGGAAGACACCAACTGCTATGGCTCTGGCCTGTCGACCCTCGAACCTGTTCCTGCTAAATCCCGGCACCTCTTGTGGCCAGCAACCTCACAAACCCCGGAGGACCTGGCTACCTTGTGACTCTGAGCATCTGGGACTCCCATGAGCAGTGGCTCTGCTCAAAGCAAGTTCTAACCCCTGGCATCAGCCCGGAACCGCGAACCCTTCACACTCTGCACCCGCTAAGCCTGGCCTTTGCCGGAGTGAACAAAGACCCAGAGGACGTCCCCCTCGCGACTGTGACCCCGAATCCGGCACCCAAGGACTCACCTCGACGCTCCTGACGACGCCTGCAGCCTCAGAACCAGGTACCCCCCCAACCGTGGTCAACAGAGGGTAAGATTTCCCGACATCAAAAGGCACCCCTGCACCCCGCGCCCTGCGGCCCCCTGTGCCCAACTCCTGGGTACCTACCTATCCTCCAACTACCCAACTTGCCTCTCGAAGTGGTGGTGGCACCTGAAGAAACTTCATCCCTGAGCTTGCAGCCTTTGTTCATCCTGGAGCTTTCCCATTGAAATTAATTGAGCGCCCGAAGGCTCAAAAGCACCCTGCACCCAGCCCCCTGAGTAGCCCTGGCAGTGTAACCTCTACTCCTATCTACTTCCCCATTTGCCTTGAGCAAGTGACCAGGAGCCCAGCTCCCACAGCCGCGTGGCCTGCTAGTCAGCAGCCACCAATCAAGGCCCCCCTGCCTCCCATAGGATAATATTGGGCCTAACTTGCTCTGCACCCGGCTGCCCCGTGCCGCTGAGGGTGTGACAATTGTACTTACCTGACCCTGGGAGACCCCTGAGTCTGTGCCCAGAACCTTAACTCTGCCAGTCGAGTACTTACCCAAAAGCCAATAACCCAATTTTCCTCCATAGGGTAGCATTGACTGGTTTCTTCTGAAATTTCTTCTAAGTGTGGAGTTTCTAAAACTTAAAATATTCACCTAAAATCAACCGAGTAACGAAAACGAAAATACTCACCTGCTATTAGGAGAGATCCCAGTGCTGGATCTTGGTGCCCAGCACTGACCCTGAAAAGTGCTCACAACCATACTTACCATTAACCCAATTTTCTTCCGTAGGAAATCATTGACTGTTTTTCTGTGGAAATTTCTTCTAAGTATTGGTTTTTGCAGACTACTAATATTCTTTAATAATCGTACCAGCTGTGAAAACGTAATTGCTTACCTGTTTCAGATAAAGGTCCCAGTACTGAGCCTAGGAGCCCAGTACTGGATTACAAAAGTAACGAGAACATACTATACCTGTATCTTGAATTTTCTCCCCTAGGGAATCATTGACTGTTTTTCTATGAAATTTCTTTTAAGTGTCAACTTTTAAAATAGCAAAATATTGCCTAAAAATCACAACAGTAACTAAGTTGACTTTACTCACTTGTTTCCAAGAACTGTCCCAGGACTGAATCTAGGATCCAGTCCTGGAGTTAGAAAAGTAATCCTGAAAGTAATCGATTGCAAATAACTTAAAACTCCCATTGAGCTCAATGTATTATTGTGTTTGAAATTGTGTTGCCTATTGCAACAACCTGTAACTATTACCTACATAAGTCAATTGCATATTGCAAAAGTATTTAACTAAAGCATCTCATTCTGAGAAAGTATATTTCAATACCTATTGTTGGTTCTAAAATAAAACAACCATATATTTTTTTTATAAACCATTGGCCTGGAGTTCAGTTCTTGAGTGTGTGAGACCATTTGCTGACTGTGTACAACAAATGCTTTACACTGTCCTCTGATACTGCCTTACTGCTCGACAAAGCTACCACTTTAGAGAGTAAGGTTATATCGAACTTTAACCTCTGCCAAACCTCTGGGGACTGTGGACTCTGTACACACTGTACCTATTTGGTGACAGTATATACAGAGCCACTTTCTCACAGTAATGTCCTGATTAGTTACCGGTAATCCTCATTACTCTTAGTCCTACTCGTCCTCGACGCAGTCATGTTTCTCACCCACCCTCCCTGTGTCAGGCCTTTGTTGTGCTTGGAAAGTCAGGAAGTGCTTTGTGCTGGCTATTGTATTATAGCCCCTGGCAGGAGGGTGAGGAGTTAGCAAGCGTTTCCTTTCTTGTTTTCTGTCAGTGAATATTGCCTCATGTGTAATGACTGGGTTGAGGATGAGTAGGACTAAGAGTAATGATGATTACCAGTAAGTAAGTAATCAGGACATTTTCGAGCAACTTAATTTTGTTTCCAAATGGAGTACATAAATATATTAGTACTATCCTTTGCTCATTTTTTTTTATGGTTTCTTTGTCAGATGCATTCTTTGAAGTGAAAAACTGGGTCCATTGATTACATTAATCTCCTTGTCTGATTTCATGTGTTGGTACTTCCATGTTGCCATTGTTGTGAAGTAGTCCCTGCCTTAAAGTGCGGGCGATTGCTGTACATGTTACAGTTTTTTCTATAGTGCCTCATCTTGATAATTGTTCAGTGTGTGTGATTAATGCTTTGTGGACAAACCGCTAACTCTGGGTGGCAGCATCCTTCTAATTCTACACAGAAGGCAGACAACGGATTGATGTTTTTGAACAATGATTTTAGGTTGCCAGGAATACTATAGTGGCTTTCACATGCTGGTCAACGTGTTTCTGTTGGACGGCAGATGACAACACTGAGTGTGACCTTGTCTTATTCATGAAGTTCATGGTTCCAGGGTTGGATTCTTAATTGCTGATTTATTCTTTTTGCACCAAGCAGACACTTAGAGTTTGGCCAAATAGGAGGTATTTGGCTTCATATGTTAATTTTATATGGGGGCCTTTGAATTAATTATCTGTTTACGTTCCAGGAATAATTCAGTGTCTTTATACCTACTCGCATGGCTACAACTGCAAGGTTGTGAAGGTGCTAAGCACAGCTCTTTCGTTGTTTACACAACTGCATTGCTTGGCAAGGAGTGCCACTTTGCACGTTTGCTTGCCACAATTGCAAGCAACTTTGTTTCAGTTCATCTCTAATGCACTGTCCACGACTATTACCCATTCACCATTAAAATGCTCCAGCTTGGTCTTAGGCATGTGTTAATTGTCCTACATATGGTCTAACATACATTTTAAGTCCACAAATACTATAGTTATTATTAATCGCATATGTCCTAATTAGGCACAACAGGCTTGGCAGTGAGGTTTAGGCCTTAATTATTATACTAGAGAATTTTGACGAACTTCTATCTTTTAGTGGTTCAGTGGTGGCAATGCTTGCATGTATAGAAATGCATACAATTACAATTGGAGGGGGGTCATATTCCAAACCTTCCACCACTTTCTTTCTTTCTTTGAACTCCTAATGACATTCTGAAAGTAAATAAAGCACTCTATATGCAGTGGCGGCCGGCATGATTCGCAGGAGGCGGGTCGGGCGTGGGAGGGATTAAGGAGGAGCGTGGGTTAGCGCAATGAAAAAGAAAAAAACAATAATTACACACTTACCCTGCCACCGGGTCCCTGTAATGCAGCCTGCATGGAGAACAGGGAAAGTGCGCTTGACTGGTTTGGGCGGCCAGAGAAGGCTGACCAAATAGTCACTGCGCACTTAAGAGTGGGCAAACCACTCCTCCCCTGCTCCTGAGCAGAGCAGCGGCAAAGAAAGGAAACATAAAATGATATTAACTAAAAGTTATTATAATGTTTATATTTCCGTTCCTTTACACTGCTCAAAGCAGTGGGGTGACACTCCTCCGCCATAGCAGAGGAGCCGCCACTGTTTAAATATCTCCCCTACAGACAGACTTTAAGTAGCTGTTGTTACAATACCTCTTGAGTACAATACCAAGAGTGGGCTTTAAATCAGCCTATTGGCCATATTGGCCAATAGGCTTAAATATTTTGAGTCCTGTTGGATTATTTTCTTTCCTCTTCTCTAATGTTTTCTGTTTATCTTCTTCTACAGCACCTCATAGGAATGCATGTGTTTTGTTGCTCTCTCCTCCATGTGCTGCTTCTCCCATCAGGCCCACCAGCCCTCTCTGTGTTAGTCTGCCTCCTTACCCCACTCCCAAGCTCGCCCATTAGTTCCGCTTCCTTTACCTGGTGGCTTTTTAGGTCTCGCCTACAGACAGCTTTTAGCTGTCTATTGTTGAAGATATATTTTGTGTACAATAGCAATACTTATAAACGGGCTTCGAATCTGACGTATGCATGTAAGATGATGCATACATGTGTATGCATCAACTTTTCTTTTTACTAAAGTTATTCAGCATCACCAATACTCTTTTTGGCAATTCTGAAGAGCATCGGCAAAGCCACTGGGCCTGCATTGACAAAGCCAATTTGCAAAGCCAACAGGCTTGCCCTGCTTGTTATTCTTCAGCAGTAGCGAGTTCGGCAAATGTATTCCTGACTGGGGTGCTATTGGAGCAAGGGCCGGATCTGCTTCTGCTCCATGATATACTACCGTATGAATATGTAATCTTTGCAGTAATGTGTAATTTTAATAAAAGGCAGGACGCCAAAGTGACAGGCCTGGACTGTGGTTGTTGACAAGTACATTTTGCTCAAGGTGGCATGTTGCATTGGAGGGTGTGAAGTTATGTACATTCTGCCTGCCTAGCGTAACAGCACAGTTGATGATGGTAAATGTTGTTTGTAAGCAAGGCAGGCAGAGAGCGCTGGCCTCGAGAAATCTACTCGTCCACTCACTATGGCAAATCGGATTTCATCAGGGCCAGCTATTTTTAGGGCCTACACGCCCGTTCTGACTAGCTGAAAAATACCAGCTTTTCTGTTCACTCACAAAGAGTGAATGAGCAATTAAGATGCCTTTAAATCTTGTTTTTTTTTTTTTTAAACTTCTTTTTATTGAAAGTTAACAACTTTGTCATGATTACATACTTCTGTTTCAAAGGATATACTATTACACAGGGTTTCAAAGGCTTGCACACAGTTTCTAAGCTTGTCCCAGAGTATTCCCTGGCCAGGTCATGGTGGTTATATCATACAGTGGTCTTCAGGCGTGGGGACATCCGGGGGCTCACACAGTCCTCCCCGATATACATTCCATCTAGTCCATATTTCAATCCATTTTTTTGGGCATCCCCGAGCAACATAGACCGTTTTCTCCCTCAACATGCACCAGTCCATGTCCTCTTTCCACTTCTTTAGTTTGGGCGGCGAGGAGGCCCCCCATGCCTGTGCTATGTTTCGTTTTGCAATCATCTGCCCCAAAGTGACCCACAGCCTCCCCCGTATATGGAGGTCCGTAGGCTCCCAAATATTCAATAGGCATCGCCTGGCCTCAGGTCTAAGTGGAACATCCCAGATCTCACTCATGCAATTTAGTACTTTCCCCCAGTAAGATTGAATGAGCGGGCATTCCCATAGAATGTGCATAAAGCTGCCGTCCATCCCACATCGTCTCCTACAATGCCCGTCCGCACTTCTGCCCATCACCATCAATTGTGTCTCCGAGAGGTATGCCCTGTGTAGGATTTTTAGCTGAATTAGGCGGAGCTTAGCGGAGATGGCCACCTCCCTTGGTGATGATACTGCCACCTGCCAGTCCTCGTCATCCATTTCGAGGCCGTCTCTCACCCACTTCTCCCGCAGCGCGGTGAGGGGATCTGGGGTGTTATTAACGAGCTTCTTGTATGTGAGCGAGATAGTTTTATCAGGTATGTGCCCGTCGAGCAGGCGATCCTCTAGTGGAGCGGACTCAGGTAAGGTCGTACCGGAGGGGATATTAGCCTGCAGTGAATGTTTAATTTGTGTATACCTGAATTGCTCCGAGTCAGCCAAGTCGTATGTCTGTTGCAGTGTAGGGAAGGGAATTACTCCCGTCCGTTCCCAGAGGTCCCCGATGCGCGAGATACCTATTAGATCCCATTTGTCAAAGCCTTTCGTGCGCCCCAATGTGCCCAGTTGTTCCGCATCCCAGAGAGGGGTGGCCATGGTGAGCTTGCCATCCCACCCCAACGCTTTGGTAACGAGGTGCCTCAGCTGCACTGCGTGCTTCGTGGGTCCCGTAAGCGCGAACCTGGTAGGTTTGGAATAGAGCGCCCTCGTGAAGTCACCACCGGGCAATAGCCACCTGTCCATGCCGTATGCTGGGTCATCTCCACTCCCGTACTGGCATTGGTTGATAGCGGCCAGTTGCGCCGCCCAGTAGTATTTTTTGATGTCGGGGAGGGCGATACCTCCGTCATACCAACCGAGCGTGAGCTTTCCCAGCGCTATCCGTGGTCTGCCATCCCATAACAGTTCCCTCTGCAGGGTCTCCACTTCCTGAAAAAAGGCCCGCGGTACCATGTCTGGGTAGTTCTGGAGGGCATATAGGAATCGGGGTAAGGCCATCATCTTAAACAGTGCAGCCCTCCCCAGCAGGGACAGGGGCAGCCCCTTCCAGACCTCAACATCCCTTCTAAGCCGCCGCAGGGGGGGGAGTAAGTTCTCCTCGTATCTCCGTTTGGGATCGGTAGTGATATAGACGCCCAGGTATCGAAAACCCTCCGCCGCAACCTGTATCTCGCAGTCTCTGGGGAGGACGGGCGCCGTCCCGTGAAGTACGTAGATTGTCGACTTGCCCCAGTTGATCCGGAAACCAGAGTTGCGCCCGAAACTGGTAAAAATGTCCAGGACCACCCTCAGCGAGCGCGCAGGGGAGGAAAGGTAAAGAAGGATGTCATCTGCATAGAGCGAGATTTTATCCTCCCATCCCTCGGTCCAGCGAAGCCCGCGGACGGAGAGATCTCTCCGGATCCACGCCGCGAGCGGCTCAAGGGAGATGGCAAACAGCAACGGGGAAAGGGGGCAACCCTGCCTGGTTCCCCTTCCCAGGGCAAACACCTCCGACCGTTTGTTATTGACCGCTACTTGGGCCAACGGGTCCGTATATAGGAGGCGGACCCACCCCACGAAACTAGGTCCAAAACCCATCTTCCGAAGCACAGCAAAGAGGTATGCCCATTCCAATGTGTCAAATGCCATGGTGGCATCCAACGAGACCACCACCGCATCCTCCTGTATTCCAGGGCACCGCCCCAGAACGCCGTGCAGGCGCCGTAGGTTGAGGGCAGTATTCCTATGTGGTATAAATCCCGATTGGTCTGGGTGCACCAGCTTCGTGATGACAAGCCGGAGTCTGTTTGCTAACACCTTCGCGAGAATCTTTGGCTCCGCGTTCAGAAGGGATATGGGCCTATAGGAGGCGCACTCATTTCTAGGCTTCCCAGGCTTCGGAATGGTGACCAGCGTCGCAATGCGCTGATCTCTCGGCAACCGCCCGAGTTTCTTACTGTGCTCGAACATGGCCTTCATATGTGGGACTATTTTATCCGGTTTAAGTTTGTAGAGTTCGATAGGAAGGCCATTTGGGCCCATCGCCTTGCCTATTTTAAGGTCCCCCATGGCCTTAGCCAGTTCTTCTGCCGTGAGGTCACCCTCCAGCGCCACGCAGTCGCCCACAGAGAGATTAGGCAGTCTTATGTCCGCCAAGAACTCGGTCGAGTCGTTCTCCGTGAGCTCCGAAGTCCCCCGATATATTCGCTCAAAATGCCTCGCAAATTCTTCCGCTATGTCACTGGGCTCTGTGAGGAGGGCACCCGTTGCACTCTTTAGCTCAGATACAACTCGGTGTGCCTGCTCTTTTTTATCTAGCCAGGCTATCAGTTTACCCGCCTTATCACCCTGGTCGTATATGCGCCCCTCCTTTTGGCGTGCTAACGCCTGCGCCTCATCAGTGGCTACAGCCCTGTACTCCGCCGCCCTTAGCTGCAGTTGATGTGTGAGATCGCCCTCCGGGCCGCTCCCCACACCTGCCTCGAGCTTGATGATTTCACTTTCGATCTCCCTTAGCTGCTTTTCTTTATCTGCCCGCCGGCCAGCGATGACCGAGAGGGCCTGGCCCCTCAGTACCGTCTTGAACACCTCCCACAGAGTAGCGGGGGAGTCCACTGTGCCCTCATTATCGAGGAAATATTGAACCCATAATGGTGCATGGTCAGAGATGCCCCTAGGGAGATGTTTGACGTCCGTAGTTCGCATGTCAGCCTGGACAGGAGACAGAACGTAGTCAATGCGCGAGAGCGTCTGATGGGCACCCGACAAGAACGTGTATTCTTTACTATTAGGGTGCCTCCCTCTCCAAAGATCCACGAAACCGAAGGCGTCAAGAAAGGCAGAAAGCCACTGCTGTCCCGGCGCCATGCCCCGGGGGGTAAACCTATCCAACTCCCCCGACACAACTGCGTTGAAATCGCCTCCAATTATCAGGCGGCCCTCCGGAAGTCCCAGGAGAAAGGTGCCCAGGTCCCTATAGGATTGGGCTTGTAGTCCAGGCGGAATGTATGCTGCCACGAGCACCAGTGCATGACCTTCCCATCTCCCCGCCACCACCACGAATCGGCCCAGTGGGGTCAGCCCACTGTTGTTGGACCTCGAAGGGGAAGCTGTGGCGCATCAAGACTCCCACTCCCCTAGAGCCCGTAGTGAACCCTGCATGAGCAGCCAGCCGGTATCCCAACCGATTAAGTGCTTTGCAGGAGTTGCCCAGTAAGTGGGTTTCCTGCAGCAACGCCACATCTGGGGAGTGCCGCCTAAGATGTTGTAATACAATACTTCTCTTGATTTTGTCCCCCAGCCCGTTGACATTCCAACTGATTAGTTTAAGACTTTTGTCCCAGTACATGGTCGCGATAACAGATGTGTGCCTCAAGCCAGCCGTGTGTCCTGCCCCCCGCGTTGTTTGATAGCTTCAGATTCACATGACAAATAAACAACCTCTCTTCTCCCCCTACCCCCCCCCCCCACCGCCCAACATATCTCAACAACAAACTTAAGAACTCTGCCCTCCACTCCCCCTCCCTGCTACCCTGCCACGTAGGTTCCAAACTACCCACATCCCCAATCAGCAGAGCGCCTATCGCCCCAACAGGTGAACAACTATGTCTGGTGGCCGCGGTCCGTGGCGGGCTTCAGCCGTCCGCAGCCGAATCCCCCGTTTCACAGTAGCGTAAATGCCAGTCATGTGGAATAGGGCGGTGCTTCCGCCACCAGGCGCCTCGGAGTGCAAGAGCACGTGCAGCCTCCCCAAATTCCAGCACCATAAACATGTGTCCCGCACTCATTACATCAAGGCCAAATCCCACCGCCCCACCGGGTCGCACCCCCAAGTTATACATTACAATTTTTCGCCATCTGTCCCTGGCGGGTCTGGTCCGCGCCGGCTCCCTCGGAGCTCTCATCAGGTCGCCGGGCTCGGGCTGCTGGACCTCGACCTCCACGTGCGCCCCGCACCCTGCTCCCGGTCCAGGAGTTCACCCGTGGATGCATCCTCACGAGGGCCCGAGTCCCCCCGCCGTGTCGTGGTTCCGGGCCCCATACCGCGGGCCGGACGTCCCTCCAGCCAGTCATGGACCTCTTTGGGCTCGGTAAAGAAGAGGGACTTCCCGTCCACAAGGATTTTTAACTTCGCAGGGAAGAACATCATATATTTGATCCCTCTCTGTCGCAAGGTCGCTTTCACGCCCTCAAAGGAACGCCTCTCCTGTTGCACCTTCAGAGTGAAGTCCGGAAAGAATCTAATGGTGGCATTGTCCAATTTGATGTCCCCCCGGGATCTGGCTGCCTGTAATATTGCATCTCGGTCCCTGTAATTTAGGATCTTCGCAATAATGGTTCTAGGAGGCGCTCCCGGCTTTGGCCTGGGCACCGGCGCTCTGTGTGCCCTTTCCACTGTGAAGATTGACGAGAGCCTGGCGGGCTTAAGGTGGTTTAGGATTAAGTCCTCCAAGAAGAGGTCAACGCTCGGTCCTTCCCGTCCCTCTGGGACCCCCACCACTCGTACATTGCTGGGCCGAGCCCTCCCTTCTTGGTCCTCGAGCTTCATCGCCATCTGACGGTGTTGGTGGGTTAGGACGCTAATTTTCTCTTCCAGGCGTTTAGTAGTGGTCTGAAGATCAGTGACATGTCTCTCAGTCTCCTTGACCCTGTCCGTGGTCTTGGTCATATCGGCCCTCATAAGGTTCATCTCAATCGACATTTTATCCATTTTTGTCTCAAGCGTGGTCCCCAATCCTTTTATGGCCGCCATAATGGATTGCAGGGACGGCTCCGGCTCCTCCTGGGGTCCCCCCTGCGGGTCGTCCGGCTGCTTCATCGTCCTAGGGAGGGCGTATTTGTCTAGTTTGTTCGATTGCACTGCTCCGCCCTGTTTAGGCCTCATGGTCTGGCTCCGGTAGCCCGCGGCGCAGGTTCGTTACTCGGGCCGGTGGGCCACGTGTCTTCCAATTTTTCTCAGGCCTTCTTACAGTTAGCGTGGCGCCCTCCTTGCCGCCGTTGCACCAGCCAGTGGCCAGGTATGTGGCACCAAGGGGCCGCTTCCCACCGCAGCGGAGGCCCGTAGCGTGCGTTCCCCTCCGCCGCCTCAGGAGCACGTCCCGTCCACCACTCCGCTGTCCCACACACTGGGCAACCCCGTGGTTTCGGAACCCACTTTCCCTCTGCTTGCCTACCAGTGCTGAAGTCCCTCTGTGCGTCTCCAAATGTCCTGGTGGCAGCGCCCTACCGTGTGCTCTCCAGTGGTTCCGGAATAAGCCCCCGCATGGCCAGGCCAGGCTCCAGCCGCCGCAATGATCAGGCCACGGCGCTATCTCGCTCCCCGCAGGCCGACGGACTCCTGATCTTCCCCGATCCTGCTCACCACCGTGTCGTCGGTGTCAGCTCCACGCGCTCTGCACCCCTCGCTGGGTTTGTCCTCTGCAAATGCTCGCTGACCACGTTATTTGCTGCTGCAAAGGCCCAGCCGGGCCCTCTGCCCCGTCTGCTCAGTGCTCCGCCTCCCCGCTGCCCAGCACTCCGATCCGGGTCCGGGGTCTCCCGCAAGCCAGCCGTCCCGCGGCAGAGCGTAGGAACGAGCCGCGTGGTTCCCACAGCTGCCACAGTCCTCGCGGCCTCTTGCGCTCAGCCGCCGGGGCCTCTCGTGTCTCTCGGGTCCCCACGCCGTCCGCTCAGGCGCCGGCTCTCAGTTGTGACGCTGCCGGCTCACTTCCCCGGCTCTCCCGGGCCGCGGTCCGGGTGTCCAGCAGACTGTGGTAGGATATCTGGGGTCTGGGCCCCCTCCGACACCTGGGGCGTTGCTCTCCTTCCACATGGGCGGATTTTGACGGATTTTACGGGGTTTAGATGCCCCGGCTGCGGCGGAGCGAGAGCGCTAAGCGGCCATTGCTTTCGGCGCCAAGCCACGCCCCCAAAATCTTGTTTTTATCTTGACTCATTTGTTCTGCCTTCAGAGACAGAGGTCAAAAGTCACTTTGTCTTGCTACATTTGCTTTTCTTTCTCGGACTGTGAAGTTAGAGGATTTTATCAAGTGAACTGCGTGATAATCGTGCTGTGTGAAGCGTGTGAAGTGAAAGGCTGTAAGATGTCAGGCTCTTTTTCTAACTCAACATTGAAATAGCTAATAAGTGAACTGTACAGTCAATCATTTAAAAATATATTTCAGTAGTTATGAAGGCACATTTTTGCATTTCTGTGTGGTGAAAAAAAGATTTTTATAGGATGAAAGCAAATCAGAACACTTTACTTGGTTATGTCCAAATGATAAATTGTTTTGCTGAGACCCAATTTCCAAACATTGTACACTATATAGTTTTATCAGTAAAACTGCATGTTAGTGGGAAAGTTTGTGGCCATTTCAATGGAAAATGTGATGTCTATAAATGACAGTGTGCTACCACAACATGAATTGGTAATATATTTATCAAAAGTGAGTTTTTCAACATGAACTGAAAAATATTGCTGCTCCTGCCCTGATGACAATGGTATTAGTGAACTAAGAGGCACGTCAAGAGTAATGTGTAACCTATCTGTGGGCCTGATTCTTATTATACACGGAGCAAATGTTTAGTCTATTAAATAAAAAAAGAGCTTTTTGTCCAGCAGAAATGCTGAACTTGCATATTTTGAAGGTGCTCTAGAAATGGGCGGCATCATAAAATAAAATATTTGACTAGGATTACAGAATTTGACACCAGTTTATAGATCAAGAACATTACAGTTAGGTAGAGAAGATTATTCAAGTTACTAGACCTGCAGGTTTACTAACATTTTTACGATTTTTGAGGAAAGAGACTGAGACAACTGATAGAGCCCGATGCGTGTATTGCATTCGCAACACACTCATTTATAACCTAACACACAGTAGTCTTTTGATAGGAGCCCAAACATGCGTTTCTTCCATACATGTCCAATTCAATATAGCCAAATTTTGTAGCTGTATTTTAGATAGCTTAACCATCACTGCTAATACAATACTCTCATGACAATCGTTGTCTCTTAATGAGGAACATTTACTTTTTTGGTGTGGCATGAAAGCAGCTGTGTATATTCCTATTTTTATTTCTACCTTTATTTAGGTTTTCATATATGAGATACATGTACAGTGTAACTGTGCAGTGAATTACAACAGCTAGACAGCAGGCACTCTAGTCCAATAGTGATAGCTGTTAGGATAAGCATTCATGTACTGGGGGGAGAGTAGATTGCCTGGGGGGCAATAAGAGGGGATAACGGTGGGACCGTGTATAGAACTGGGAACCTTTGTATTAATGGGGAGGGGTTGAGAGAGATGGAAGGGGAGGGCAGCAGGAGGCGATTGCAAACAATGGTGCCTGCCGTTTGGTGCAGACGAGCTCCCATGGGGGGTCACATGACATGCTCCCTGTCTATAGCAGGCTCATAACTCATTGAACGTCCAGGCATAGATGTGGTGAGTGGGGAGGGCAGTTGTTTATAAGGGTCTCTGCAGTCGTAGAGGAAAGGTGTTGCAATGCGGTACTGACCAAGGGCTGTGTGTACCTTAGGAGTAAGCAGGGTCACCAGTCGACTACAGGAGTGGGGCTTTGATGCGCCAATGTAGGAATGTCAGGAATGTTGTGTAGCATTACCACATGCTGAGATATCGAGAATGGGAGGGGAATGGTTCTGCTTAGTGTGTCTTCCACTGAAGTCCACAGATCCCATATTTCTGGACACTTGTACAGAATGTTTACCGTGTCGCAGTCAGGGTGCCCACATCACCAGCACAGCAAATGGTGCAGGAGCATTGCACGCTCTAATTTCAAGGGGGTCTTGTACCCGTCCTAGACTGTCTTGGAAAGGCAGAATTACATCCTGGACTCAATCACCACATGATCTAGGTTCTCCATAACTTCAGCCCAATCGTCATCTGCTTAGTCCATATGCAGACTCTCCTGCCATATGGTTCGTAGAAGTTGTGCCTGGGTCAAAGAGTACTCTTGTGGTATTAACAGATTGTAGGGGCCAGACATTATCCCTTTAAAATGATTTGCAGTGAAGGTAGAACACTATCGGTGAAGGCATCAGGATCCATGGCCCATGGATTCGCGTGTTTTTTGCTGAATAGACAGTGATTGAGTTGCAGATATTTCCATGACTGGTTTGAGGAAAGGTGAAATTCCTCCCTCAGCAGTTCAAAGGATTTAAGGGGTGGTGGGTAGTGACTCAGAAGGGGACTCAATGCCCGGCTTTCATCATTGCAGCCAGCTGGGCAGAGGTCCTCCGATGTAGACGCTGTCATTCTGCCAGAGAGGGAGCCTGTCATGTAGGTAAGCATCGGTCTTAAGAAGGCTGTGGACACGCCTCCAGAAGAGGACAGTCACCTAGATCATAGGATTGGAGAGTCGCGTCAAGGCCGTGCCATGTATGTCGAGCGACTGAAGTCCCGGCAGGCTGTGGAACAGATTGCTTTTTTTCAGGACCCAGAGTTGAGGGTCGAGTGTATGTTGTTGTATGTAGGCGAGTTGCACGAGGTGTAGCGCTAAGGTGTAGAGTTAAACTGAGGAGAGACATAGAATGCTGCTTTTCCTGTGGGCATTCATTTTGGACATTGCTAGTGGCAGTTTCACAGTGCCCTATATGAAACCTTTAATGTCTCTATCTATGGAATGTTGTGGTGAGACTGGGACTAGCAGCACTCCTAGAACGTATGTGAACCATGGGAGGGTTACCATTTTAACGGCTTGTGTCCTACCCAGAGCAAAATATTGAGGTTCATTCATTTTGTGCAGTCTGCCTGGGCACGCTCATTGAGGGGCTCCTGATTATCTAGTTTCATCCATTCCAGGCCCCTGTGGACGTAGACCCTCAAGTATTAGAGGCAAGGTGGCTTCCAGCGAAACTGATAGCTCTGTATGGCAGTCTTCATCGTGGTCTTAAAGAGGGACAGGGTTTCACTCTTATCCCCGGATCTGGTATCCGGCTATCACTGCGAACGCTGCAATGAGCCTCAAACGTCGGGAGGTAACTAGAGAGGTCAGTAAGTGCGAACAGGTTGTCGTCTGCGTTGAGAGTTACAGATGAGTGGTCTCCAGGCATGAGTATATCCACAATTTCTGCAGATTGGCGGATGGTTGCAGCCAAGGGCGAGTAGGAAGAGCAACGGGAAGAGGAGACACACCTTTTGTATCCTGCGCAGTGCCAGGAAGGTGGTCGATTAGAAACCCCTGCAATTCACTTGTGCTGTGGGGGAAGCATATAACCACTGAACCCTGGTAACGTAGTCGTCTTCCAGATCGTATTTACTATGGGATTAGACAAGCGACTCCTCTGGCATGTCCTTGGCAACCTGAATTTTTTCATCAACCAGCCTTAAAATGATGCACCATATATATAAATATGCTTAATTGTGAAATGACAGGTGATTCCACAACCATCATATACACACACAGCCACAATATACACCAACAAACCTCCCATCATACATCCAAACAACCACCATCACACACATACACCTACATATTAACCTAGACCCCTCTATTATATGAAATATACCTCTAATAATACTCTACGGTGTCACTTCCAAGAAATTTGTCACACCACCATAGAACCTTTGAAGCACCTATGAAGATAAACAATTAGGCCCAGATTAACAACCATTTTGCACTGAATTTGTGCCACCAAAGTGGTGCAAACCTGCGCAAGGTGTTTTTTTGGGGGGGGCGGATTTACTTTCTAACTCAGAACACGTTTTGTGCTAGAAAGTTTCCTGAAAGTAATGCAGAGCAGCGCAAAGCACTGTTTTGCCTTACTATGTGCAGACGGGCTCTCCATGGGTGGTACATGGATGTTCCCATGCAACCATTCAAGCAAATCCCTATCTACTAACAATAGTAGACAAGGTTTTGCACCTTTAGAAAAAAAGTCACTTGAAAGCAGATATTAAAAAGCATTTGCAATGCAATAGGAGACCTATTGCATTGCAAACTGGAGTCACGGACAACCGGAGGGAGAGCGGGGGAGGCACGGACAACGGGAGTGAGGGGGGAGAAGGCACAGACAACAGGAGTGCGGGCGGGAGAGGGGGAGAGAAGGCACGGACAACGAGAGTGCGGGCAGGGGGAGAGGGAAAAGGGGGTGAGAAGGCACAGACAATGGGAGTGCAGGTGTGGGTAGGGGGTGTAAGGCACTGATAACGGGAGAGAGGGGGCAGTAGAGAAGGCAGTAGAAGGACCTCATTAAAGAAAATAGTGCTCTCAGTCTAAATAACACATACCGTGTAACACTCGAAGTAAAGGGGCCAGTAGCCATGGGAGGGTACAAATGACGAGATGGCCGTAATAAGGAGGGACTAACAAGCCTATAAACGAATCCAAAGGCAGCATTTACGAAGGACAAAGACACAAGCCAATTAAAAATATAGGTGGGGGGAGTAGTGGGGGCTTTCCTCATGTACCGAACTATAGCAGATCTTCACCAGGGCAGCACTTGCGAGCTGACTCTAGGCTAGACCTAAAAAGGAGGAATGCTTTTATTTCTTCTAAGTTTTCCCATGATGGATGTGCGCTGCACTGCACAGCAAACTGGGAAAAGTTTTCAATTTTGTGTAATCATAATATTTTTTTACTTTAAGGGCATCCTTCCCGTACAACAGCTATGCTAGACTCACGCAGACACATTTGTACTATGGCACAAAGGTGTGTGTGTGGTGCTCGGCAGCCTAATTGTGCACCATTGCTAGGAAGAGAGCAGGGTAGTGCCATATCTCTGTGGATATGGCGGTTTCCTGCCCTCGCGCTTCATTGTGTGAACGTTAATCTGGGCCCAATGACCAGATGTATGGAGGCTTTTTTCTTTTTTCTTAACAGGCTGAATCGCAATTTCAGCCCGCTAATAAATGCAAAACAGCCTTTTCATATATACAAAGCCCACAAAAGGGTCGAAATTTGTGATTTCCACTTGGTAGAAATTGCGACTGTGATTTAGAAAACGCAAATAGGGATTACCTATTTGCGATTCCTAAAGCACATGTACAAAGCATTTCCTAAATGACAATTGGGCATTTAGTTAATGCTATTACCATTGACTCAAAGTCGATGGCAACTATGTGCAAAACTAAAACATGCTTTTAAAAATGCATTTTTCCATGTGACATGAAGCACACGTATGCCCCTAGGGCATATGTGCACTTACATGTGCACTATGAATTTTGGGGTGCCTTAAGCCCAGAGGCACTCTTGGGTTTGAATTTCCTAAATTGCAATTTTCTATTAGGAAATCACAATTTAGGAAATGCAAACCAATTCCTATTTGGCCCATAGGTGGAAATGCAACAGCATTTCCTATGTGCAATTTCCTAATAGCGTTTACTACTTTGTAGGAATCGGTATTAGGAAATCGTAAATTTTGTACAAACCATTCTCGCTATTTAGGAAATGCAAAATAAGAATTTTGTTCATCTGATCCGAGTCTCTTAAACGCACCTCATCACAATGTTTATTAAGTAATAACAGTTGAGGTTGACTTAGGTTTTTGAGGTTGTGATGGGAGCTGAAGTTCACAATTAACCTTGAGAATTTCTGGACGCCTCTCAATTGCGATAAAGTAAGAGTGCAAATAGTGGCAGAAGAGATGAAAACCCTCCTATTTTCCAGTTATATTGTATTTACCTCCACTGCTCTGCATACATCTAGCAATCAGCTGATAAATACAGTAAGAGATTTCTCTGTCTGCTCTGGATTTAAAATGAATCAAAATAATGTTACCAACTCCACCTGGATGCCAACATAAAAGTTTAAAGTTTTTGAGATGTGAAACATACTCTAAAATATTTTGAGATGAAACTGAATGATTGTTTGGACTAAATGATGGAAGGTAATATTTTCTCCTACGGATTTGCATATGGCTAGACCTAAACAAATTATATAAACTTCAGCAATGCTGTGTCCTGCAAGATGAAATACATTTTTAGCGTGCTACCATTCTGAGAAGACAATACAGCATGATCCGCATTCTCCAAGTCTTGATAGTAATTTATTTGAGAGAATAAGTTATGCTGGTAGAGGCGGCATTAGTTACATTCATTAATGCTAAGTTGTGGCGTGTAACTTCCAGACATGGCGGGGCGTGGCCACAATGGCGGCTGCAGCAGCCGTGCTTTTCTGAGCTCCGGCACGGGCCATAATAATATCCTTTCCCATCGTGTGGACTCCGGCCTGAGGACAGCCACCGGTGAGCAGGTTGCCCCCCCCCCTCCCCCCTCCCCCCCGAGGTGATCTGGATGGACAGGGCACCCGCTGTCCGGTATCCGCTCGCTGACGGTGATGATTTCTGCCAGACGGCCCTGGGCCATGGTGAGGCCTCCGGCTGCTGGATCACTGTGGAGCACAGACCCATTGGTGAAGGCACTGCAGGGCAGAGTTCCGGCTGCCATGTCGGGCTGGTGGTGTCGACATGACTCAAATCCCCAGCAGTGAGAAGGTGCAGGGAGGGCTGTGTGCCGTGCAGCATGCCCCGTGGATCCGGCAGCTGGAGCAGTCCCGTGGCTGGCGCGTGGAGTGGCCTACGCAGAGCCTGAGGCGGCCGCACCCAGTTGACCCGCGAGAGGCACTGCGCGAGCAATGCGCCGACAGTTGACTGCCCCAGTGGACGCCGGGCAGCAATCTTCTAAGGTCTATTCCTCGCTGTATGGGGTACCACAAGGCTCAGTTCTAAGCCCGCTACTCTTTAATATCTATGTACAACCTCTGGCAGTGATTGCGGAAGAAGCGGGGCTGTCGCTCTTTACTTATGCCGATGATACTCAGGTCATCTTTTCATTATCGGCAGAAAAGAGTTCTGGACCGTCTACCCTGCAAGTGGGCCTGCGCAATATTGCATCTTGGATGCAATCTAAATTGCTCAAGCTCAACAGGGAAAAAACGGAGGTCCTTATTTTTGGAAAAAATACAGGTCTTTTGGGCCCTCAACATTGGCCTGCTGAAATGGGACCTCTACCTGTGCCCTCTTCTCATGTCCGTAATCTTGGTTTTATCATAGACAACAAATTGTCAATGAGACAACATGCAGTAAAAACTGCTGCCACTTGTTTTACTATTCTCAAGTGGTTAAGAAAAATAATTTGGATGCTCCCTGCTGTCACCCAAAAGACTTTAGTCAGCCATTGGTAACTTCACGTCTAGCTTATGGAAACATTCTCTTTTTGGGTATCAACAGGGATGTGATGCGCAAGCTTCAGACGGTGCAGAATTCTGCAGCGCGACTGCTCTGCAGAATTCCTAGAATGTCTTCTGTCTCTAATGCCGTGAGAGATCTGCATTGGCTCAGGGTGGAAAATCGAACAAAATTCAAGGCCCTGAGCTATATGTTTAAAATCAAGAATGGTACTGCACCTAAATATCTGCAAAATTTGGTGTGCCTTCACCAACCCGTTCGCTCATTGCGCTCCTCTACTCAGGAAGTTTGTGAGATTCCTAGGATTAAGCTTGCAAGAATGGGCGGTCACTCCTTCTCCTATCTCGGCCCACGTCTATGGAACTCTCTCCCTCTCTCAATGCGTAAGGAATCTTTGTATTTAAACTTCCGTAAACAGCTAAAAACCTGGCTGTTTAATCAATAACTTTCTTATTCCGTTATGTTTTTTTCTTAGAGTCTCCTTCTAACTCTGCGCTGGGAAACCCTTTTTGGGTAGCTGTGCGCATTATAAAAATAAATTAACATAACATAACAGAACATTCCTGAGGCCTGTGGATGCAGGGCCTGTAGATGGCTGACCATGAGAAGGGACTTGTATGGCTGACTCTGGTTTGCAAATGCACTTTTGACTGGCAAGTCGTGGGGGTTGTGGTCCCTGTGCACTGGGGGCCTATCTGAGAGCATCCCCAGCAGTATTCTGGCCGCAATATCTTTCTTTGGGGGGGCCTCCCATCCTCGATGATGCTGCCCCTCAGCTGGCCCCCTGATGCTGGTGCAGGCCCCTTAGCACCGCCCCTGGGTCCCGCGGAGGGAGCCTGGCAGATGCTACGAGTGGTGCTTGCATTGAACTGCGATTACCTGAGGGTCCAAGAGATGGTGGTGCTCTGGTTAGAACTTCTTTGCGCACACATCTGGGGTTGTCGACCTTTGTAGGCATGATGGTGAAACCCAAATCAGCCAAGAACCCCACCCCAGGCCTTGGGGATGCATCTGGTTCTTCTGCTTCCCTTGGTCATGGTGTTGTCACTCTGAGGACCTCGAGGCTACTTTTCAAGTCACTCTGCTCAGCTTGAGAAAATATTGCATGCAATTCGGGACATTAAAACCATGCTGAAGTCCAAGATCGTTGCTTTCTCCTTGGATGTAAACCTGCTTTGGGTGGATGACAGGAAATTGGTGGCCCCTGTGGACGATGCCAAATCATTCTTGCGTGTGATGTGACTCACATTGCAGGAACTCCAGATCCAACTGAAAGACATGAGGGCTGAGGTGGGCTCTCTAAATGGGAGAGCGAAGGATGTGGAGGGCCGCTCGAGGTGTCATAATATCCGCTTGCTGGGCTTTCTGGAACGCTCGGAGTGCCTGAGCATGGAACTGTTCCTTGAACAATGGTTAATGGTCACAGTGCTGCGTACAAGGTACCCAAGTTCAACACAGTGGAGAGGGCGCATCATTTGCCGTGGAGGCTGCCTCCGCCGGGAGCCCAGCTGAGGCCTGTCAATGCGAAACTACGTGATTATAGGAACAGAGACTTGATACTGCAGTTGTTTCATACGAAAGATCCTTGTCACTTTGAGAGCAGCGCCATCACTGCTTACCCGGACTTTGCCGTGGAGGTGCAATGCTTTCGCAACTCCTATTCTGCGGTCAAGCCGTGCCTTCGGGGACTAGGCCTGAACTACGCTCTTCACTTTCCTGCTAAACTCAAGGTGATAGATGAAGCCTCAACTCACTTTTTCTTGACCCCTAAGGACCTAACTACATGATAAGACCTGGCAAAGCCTGCAATGGATTACCAGAATGCTGGTGAATGTCTGACTCCCTGCCCTTGGCGCAGGCGCCATTGGGGGGAGGGGGGACAAGCAGCCACCTCTCTACGATACAGGCAGCCAAGGAGTGAGCGAAGGCATTGGAGGTGGTGCTTCTCCATAGCCAAAACTCTTTTGAAGCCTTACGGTCAGACCGCGTGTCTGACACTGTGATGGATACTCATGGTTCCATGGTATCTGCCGGGTGGGACTCCCGGGGGCCAGAGCTGATGCCACGGTTGGCAGACAATTTGCTATGAGGGGTGATGTTTGTTTTTCGCTATGTGATATGGGCTCTGGATTGCTCATCAGTAATCATTGGAGACACAGTCGCTATGCGGGAGGGTCGTACACCTTAGAAGAGGGTCTGTGAGCCCTGACCTTAGACCCACCACGCACCCATTGTTTACCAAACAGGATATGCACTTTTTTGCATGTTACTTTATGGTTGTTGTTAATTTGTTGAGTGGTTTTGGCTGCACACTCGGTTGCATACCGGCCAGGGAGGGGGGGGGGGGTTACACATCTTGTTTAGGGTTTCCTTCTTGTTATACAGATAGAATCTCTTATATAGATCTCTGTGGTATGGCCCTGTATTGCATCGGGCACTTGACTGTCGCTTGAACGCTTGGGGGGGATCCATTAGCTGGCATAGAGAGGGAAAACAACTGGGGGATGCACTGCATTCTTACTTACCAACATGCACAATTAATACACGTGCACATACCACTACCCCGCACTACAAATTACAGACGTGTAACATAATGGCCATTGCCACTCCTACCAAGAGGGTTCGTGTTCATACATACCTTAAGTACCGCTACATGCTCATAGCTTTTTTGCAAGAGACGCATCTAACCCAGGTAGAGTTACAAAAAGTGCATGCAAAATGGAGGGGGCAGCTAGATGGTACAACAACGTCGGCATATGCAAGGGATGTCCAGCTCAGTGTAGCCCCAGGGGTCCCATTTCTGATAGATACACACCAGGTTGACACTGAGGATGCATACGTGGTGTTGGAAGGCCATCTGGACGGTGCTCCCATCACTCTGGTTGTTGTTTTTGCCCCCAACATCGCCTGACTCCCGCTCTTTTCCAGGACCTACACACTTCTGGCATATAGGGCGGTGAATTTAATTGTATTCCCATAGGGCTGCTCCAACCCCTCTCCTGAATGGTGTCCAGTGTTCCTGTGTGTCAGGGCATCTAAATACTTCTGGGAGTGGGTGGAGAGTAGGAGAGTGTTTGACATGTGAATATTACACCATCCTGACAACAGTGAGTACTCGTTTTACTCTCCGGTCCATGACTTACATACTATGCAGGATCTTTTTCTCTGTGGTGAACTGTTAGGCGTGCAGATTACTAGAATGAAGTACTTGGCACACACCCTTTTCAATCACTGCCTTTTGCTGTTGACTCTATGCTGGGGAGGGTGCGTCCTAGTATTCTGATCTGGAGGCTCCAGGTCGAGGCCTTTCAGGATGCTCATTGAGGGGGCCCGATCCACACACATTTGTCAATATTTTGACCGTAACACGGGCACCATACCCACCAGGGCATTGTAATGGGATGCACCACACAGTGGTAATGTATGGACACTGCATTGTTACTGCTTGGAGGGGTTTGTCGGGTCTTGCACGTGGAGTTTCTGACCGTGGAACTGGAGTTAAGACCGCTTGAGACTACGGTGGCCTCTTGGGCTGCATGACTGGATCAACTTCACCAATTGCAGAAGAGTCACCAGGATCTGGAGGCACGCGTGGTGAAACATGATTATATGCACCGTCTTGCCCTGCTCCATGCCAAGGGGAATAGATCGGGCAGGCTGTTGGCGTGGTTTTGTAGGGAGGACCACAAGCAACCGCAAATAGAAGCAATCAGGCTGGGAGATGGCACAGTAGTTAACACGCAGGCAGCCATTAATGCCGCTTTTGCGGAGTACTATAATTGTATGTGGACATGGTCAGTCACACCCATAGACAGGAAGAAGGGGTTTCTCTGGGACCTTCCATTACCCCGGTTGAACCCGCTTCAACAAGCGGAGCTGGGTGAGCCCCTCCAAACTTAGGACATACAGGCGCCTATCACCTAAATTGCATGCAATAAAACTCCAGATACTGATGGCTGCCCAATTGAATATTACGCCACCTACAGCATGCACTTTTCCCAGAAACTCTTGGAAGTTTTTAATGAAGCATGGGAGAGGGGTCAGCTCCTGGATTCGCTGCTTGAGGCCCTGATACTGGTTCTGCCCAAGCCATGCCGGGATACCCCCTATTTTTGCGATCATGAAGAGGCCCATATGCTGGCTGGGTTACGCCCTTTGCCCGGAGAGGGCGACCACCTGCCGGATCCTTGGTGGGGGACACAAATGTATACGTGGCTATCGGATCCCTGGGCTCCTCTGCCGCATGAGACTCACCAGTTGAAGGTGGCACATTGTTGCTGGCACGCATTCATGCATGGCAAGGGACCTCACCCTCTGTACTCCCCCCTCATTCCCATTTGGTTGTTGCCGGCACAATATTTGTCTCATCTCCTATAAGAGAGCTAAGTAGTCTCTTTATGTTCCCTACTGCCAGGGTGATGCCTGCAGTTGTTTTCTCAAGGACCTAATCCATTTCCTTGCTCCCTCTGTAGGCGGCAGTAAAAACGTTTTAAGATTCTCCTTGTCTATGTGTGGCCAAGGAACATAATGAAGTGCTCCAGGTCCCTTACGTATCAGGAGCATCTGATATACTGTAGTAACAGATTGTTGGGAGCTGTGTTGTCTGGCATATTTTTGCCACACACTCAAACGTTTCCACATGTAGGGATAATCCCAGTCTGGATCTCCCTCACCATAAAGAATGCAATCCTTAGCATTTACAATGTCACATGGATCAAAAGACCCTTCTCATGGCCAAGGACTCATCTGCTGGGCTAAACCTTCAGTCCATCCTGCTAAATTATCCACATAGGGTACAACACTGTACCAGCTATTTTCCCCTTCAGCAACTATCTAACTGGGGGCAAGATCAGTGCCATGTAGAACTGATTGAACATTCATCTGCAGCATTGGTCTATCATGTAGTGTCAATCCTCCTATAGCTTCATAAGATCCCATGCTGGGCTCTGGCTGGTCATCTGTTCCCTGAACTCGCAACCACTCAAGCCCTGTTGCTTGAGGCCTCCTAGTTTTAGAGTTCACGTCCTGTTCTCCTTCTCTAGTGTTGGTGCGATTAGGCAATCGTATCACTCCCTTTCTATGGTCAAGATTGATAAGGGGCCTTTCTTGAGTACTAATGTCATAAGTAGGGTGTCTAGCCTCTGGAGATCGAAGTATTTCACCGATATTGTCTACACTTCTATGTATTGCCATCCTCCCAAAACTTTCCTGAATTTGTCCTGACAAATTACCACAATATCCTTTCTCCTTGCTTCCCTCGCATCTCTTCTATCCTCACTTTGTGATAACCATTCATGAACACTCTCTGGTGAAACTATCACGCTCCCCTTCTCCTTCTGCCAAGATGCTAAATTATCTTCAGTCCTCCTAAAATCCTCCTCTCTTTCTTACGATACTGGTCATTGCACCATACTAACAGCCCTATCTACATAATCATTCCATCTAGCATCATCTGCATTTCTTTGTTTGGGTGTAGGCACTTGCTCCTTAACTACCCTTTCTGTTATATCTGTCTTCTGTAACAAGTGTGATGTTGCTGATGAAACAAGTGACTGATCGTCACTATCTACTGGACCCTGCTCTTCACCTCTACCCTTCTGGGGAGAGGCTGGATCTAAATGTAGTGTAAACTGTGCTTCTAATTGGTCTGAAAACTGAGAGTCACCCACCCCTACTTGTTGTCTGGGAGTACTCGTAGGTCTCGGTTTTGACATCTGTGGGGCTTCCTTCAGGGACTGGGTTCGCTCTGTGGGACAATAATTACTGAATCAGCCATTAGGTGCTGCTGTTGCCTTTTCCGCCCGCATTTCTGCCGCTGTTCTGGATAGCCTGCCTATATTTTATTCACAGCTGCTCTTAACTGTGTTTTTAAATTAATGTGTTTTTAACTTCAATTGCGCTCTTTGCACTTTCCTTAGCCCTCACCTTTGCCTCTTGCGTAAATCGTAAATGTGGAACTTTCCTCATGCATTTTAGAAAACCACATTCTAGACCACAGTCAGTTTGGATTTAGGTCATGTCACAGCACTGAGACAGCTCTAATAAAGACAACAGAGGAAATTCGCACTGCATTAAATAGAGGAGGGTCGGCGGCTCTTATCCTCCTTGACCTGTCCGCGGCATTTGATACCGTGGACCACACCTTGCTGATAGAATGCTTAAAGACCATAGGTTTGGGAGGAAAGGCCCTTTTGCCTTTAGCGTCATTTTTAGCAGATAGAACTCAGACAGTGAAATTAGGCAATTTTAAATCTGCACCTTTTATCCTGCCTTGTGGGGTACCGCAGGGCTCTTCATTGAGCCCTACGCTTTTTAATATTTATGTGTCCGAATTAGCACCTTTGATTAGAAGTTTTGATCTTATCCCGACCTCATACACCGACGATACCCAATGGGTAATTTCAACCATAGACAAGGATGTTAACTACTCCATCAAACTTCATGATTGTATGGTCTCGTTGAGCAATTGGATGAGTAGGCATTGCTTGAAGTTAAACCCGAGTAAAACCGAGTTGGTGCTATTCGGAAAGCTTTTTCCTCTGTGGTCACCAGTTTGGTGGTCAAGTACTCTGGCCCCCTTTTCTACACCGGTAGCAAAAGCTAAAAATTTGGGGGTCATTATAGATGAGAAGCTTAATTTTAAATCTCAGATTTCAAAAGTGGTGTCTTCTGCATTTTCTACTATCAGAATCGTACGTAAAATTCTTCCGTTCATTCCCAAAAAGACCAGAAAAACAGTTTTAACCTCCCTGGTTTTATCAAAGTTGGACTACTGTAATGCCTTATATATTAACTTACAGTCCAATCAACCCAGAAGATTACAATCGGTACAGAATACCGCCGCCAGATTAGTGCTAGATGTTCCTAAACACCAGTCCATTAGGGCTGGGATTCAAGAGTTGCACTGGCTGCCAGTCGGCCAGCGCATGAAATTCAAGGCACTTTGTATCGCACACAAGGCACTTTACAGAGAAGGTCCACAATTACTTTGGCACGCTTTTAGCTGGTACTCTCCTAGCAGATCACTACGCTCGGCCAATGCTTTTCTAATGTCCACCTCCAGAGTCAAAAGGACAAACTGGGGGGGGGGGGAGGAGTTTCAGACATAGTACTATCAGGGTATGGAACTCTCTTCCTCTTTCTCTCAGGAAGATCTCATCCCTGTTTGAATTTAGGAACCACCTTAAGACATGGCTTTTTAAAAATTAGTTTCCCTTTTACAGTATGCGGACCATAAACACCTAGACACCTAAGGGTAGTAGTGCACTATATAAATTGTTATAACTTAACTGTGAAGGAGTCTCAACCTCTGGATTCTCATTTCCCTCTGCGGCTCCCTGTAGCTGCACCAATGGATAAATACCAGGTACCTTGGGGGGAGTATTTTTAGAATCATATGGAGGTAGGAGAGCAGCCTGGGTACTAGATGTCAGCATTTGAGGAGTCCTTAGACTTTTCACAGACGTCTTATAATAAGGATATGGTGGCTTCTTGCTTCTGTAATTTAATTCCTGCATATTTACTTTTGAGATGTGTAACAATGTGATCTAATATTTTGTCGTCAAATGCCCCTTCCTTTGGCCAGCGATATGTGCGTTTCTGAGTGGCTTTAACCCACTCCTTACAATACTTTCGCAACTTTTTCTGATCACCTGGAAAGGTCTTTTGCATGTTGTCTAAGGGAGTCTCCATAGTCCTTAATATTGCTAGCAATTTTATAATCTAATCTTTTATCTGTCTACTCAATATTTCTTCTTTTTAATTTTTTACACTAGTCCTCACAAATCAGAAATCCATCAATTTGCCTTTTCAGTCATGTCACAGTAACATTGTACAATAACATAACTCTGTAGCCACATTTCTGTTTACATGCACACACTGAAATTCATCATCAACATATTTCAAAATATAAACACTTCAACTACTTCTAAATGTTGATCACAGTTGTTTGACTCTAAACAGTAAAGTAAGTTGGTAGCAACTAGTCACCTCCCTCCGCGCTCAAGAGGATAACCCTCAAACAATGTGTATAATTGTTCTTGGAATGACTTCTGGACATTAGGTACTGGACAGTAATTTGAGTGTTCAGATTTTACTTGGAGGTAAAGTTAAACGACATCGGTCTTTCAGCCATCTCTCGAGGTCAAAATATTGAAACACATATTGGAATCCCAATTTCGAATCACCTTCATTGACCACTTCAAATTTTATATTGGGATAAACACTTTACCGACTATGCAGTGCCTTAACTTAATATTGTGCAACACTTGTGCACAGTCTTGCATGTGATAACTTTATTTACATTATATCTACATTCACAATTGCCAAAGAGCCAAGTTATACAATATACAAAACATGGAACAGAGACCACATTATCCTCACCTTAAGGACGGCATCCCTGGGTCCAAACCCCCCGTAAATAGGCAGAACTCTAGGCAACGCAGTGTTGGCTTACCTCATCAAAGATGCGCAATAACCTATGCCGCAGGGGTAGGCGGTATTCTGGTAGCAGCAGTCAGTTGAAGATGCGGGGATACTGTAATAATAAAAAACAGGACTCCTCTTGGCAAGGCAAAAGCAGGTTTCCTGTCACGGCCGGGACAGTAGCTATTCCCACACAGGTAAAAAGCTGGTCTTAAATGGCTCCTTGCAGGCAGCCCCTCAAATAGTCACACGAACAATGTGATTTCACAAAAAGTAAAGAACAAGTTTCTCAATAATCACATATTTGTTACAAAAAAATCACATTACCTCTGACTTCAAACTCCTGACATTTTCTCTACACATACTTTATTGTAAGTCTAACAGTTCTTTACTAATCATTTATTTAATTCTTTCATATGCATGTGTGTTTTATTGTTCTGCTCCCAAGACTTATCAGATTCTGTGTACCCTTGACTAACTCTATCTCCTGCTCATATTCTTCAGTCACGTTTTCAATTTACCAAAATCAGAATACATGCTTGTTGTGCTATGACCATAAATTCCTTTAGGCTTGCAAACACAGGTTTTCCTTAAACTAAGACCTTGCTGATCATGCATTATATTTCCTAGTGAACTCATCACCTGTCTTGCATCATTTTAGAACTTAGGCCTGCACTGCTCTTTAACCACTTATAACACTCTGACACTCTCTACTGATGTCTGCGGTAGCGCAACTTCTTCACATTTAGTTTCCCCTCTAACAAAAGAGAAATGCTCGCTTGTGCTTGGGCTTCCGATCACTACAAAATGTTCATTTGAGAAAATGAAATTTGTATGGAAGACTCATCATAAACTGTAGGAAGCTGGCTCTCTATATAGTGTACTAAAATGAAGTACACTGTCCAGAGAGTCCAGTGGGTCCCCAGTTTATTTACAGAGGCAAAAGTAGATAATACTAGCGCTTTTTTGTGTGGTAGTGTGTGTGAGCAGTTAAGCTTACCAGAGGGTAGTGCAAAGCATTTGTTGTACTCATAGAGTCAATAAGTGAGAGACACACTCGAAGAATAATCTGATTCCAATTAGAAAATTAGCACTTCTTTTTATATATGCATAAAACCAAGAACTTCATTCAAGGGGAACTATTTTCAATAGCAATATCCACGGGTGAGTAAAACGTTCAAACCTGTGTGCTTTTATACACAGTGCAATCCTATTGGAGGTAAAGTCAAAGATCCATAAAGGTAGGTACAGTCGGTTTCAGGGGTTCACCTTTAGGGTTTGGAGTTGTAGTAGGCCAATGCCCAAAGTACTACCAGCAGTTATTCTGTAACCGCCCGGTGAAGCTGGTAGCAGGTACACTACGATGAAGGGTGGCCACCTGGAAATAGAACACACAGGAGGACTTACGGACAAGTCAGTGAGCTCCCAAACAGGGGCTTTATGTCGCAAGGGGTCTTAGAGCAAGGAGGCACAGTCGGTTTCTTGGGACCCGGGCAGCTCAGTGCAGAGTGGTTTGGTTGGCTGGGCTGGGTGCACAAAGATGCACCTCATGGTCAGGGACCAACAGCTGGCAGGGGAGAAATCAGGATGGCTAGGCCACTCACAAAGTGGGTCTCGGGGATGTTGACGTCCCTCGACGGCTGCTCGGTCGTGGTGCAGTGGGAATCCGGACTGGATTTTCACTGTTGGTGTTTGGTGCAGGGCGTCCAGTACCTGAGTGTTGGTACTGCATGGCTCTGGTTTTTCCTGGTGTCTTCATACTCAGTGGGGAGACAGATCTGACCTTCCAGAGCACAGGGAGCTGCAAGGCAGTGGGCCAGACTCTACTTGTCAGTGCCTGTGGACTTCAGGAGAGTAGCTCCTTCACTCCAAGGGAGACTGTAGGTAGGCGATTTTTGAAGTGCTGGCATGCTACTCAAGGGTTTGATAGTTCTCCAGCTCGCAGGATGAGCCACTCTGTTGTGATTGTCGAGAGAGGGCTGAGGAAGGACAGGGTTGTGCGCCAAAGTCCACAGGTCTGCTGCAGTTCTCGCCAGGCAGTGAGTCTTCTCCATTCTTCTTCTCTGATCCGTTCTTGGGTTCAAGGGTGCCACCTAAATACTCAATTTAGGGCCGTTAAGGGTAGTGACAGGTAGTAGCCAATGGGCTGCCTACCTTTGGAGTGTCTACGCCTTCTATATGACGGCTTCTTGTGGGAAGTGGACATGACCCTAACCCTAGAATTCTAATTCATCCAAAAGATGATGGAGGAATTTGAAAAGTGGGATCTACATCAGCTGGCCCGCCCTAGGAGTGGTGCTGGCTGAATGTGGGCACACCTCAAAATCTTACTAGTTATCCCATCTGAATGGCAAAAAGTGGGGTCAGGACAGGGAGGTGGGCATCTTCACTATTTGGAGAGTCCTGGGTCACATAGCAAAGGGCCTTTGAAGCTTCCTGCTGGAATGCCCATCCTGCGTGGAGAAAGTGTGAACACCTCCACCCAGAGCTGGTTTGTTCATGGCCTCTGAGAGCGAAGGCTCTCACCTGAAGAGGTCAGAAACCTGTCTATGGTGGTTGGCTGGTTGAGACCACTCAGTAAACACACTAGTAGTCGGTAGGTTTTCAGGGGGCTTTTCTAAGGTGCTCTATGGGTGCATTTATTAATAAATCCAGCACTGGCAATAGTGTGGGTTTAGTAAGACGTGATGTTTGGTATCAAACATCTTTGGGTATAGTGAGAGCATCATGTAGCTGGGGAACTCGTAATCATGAGTGTCCAGCTCATGTACCTGTATTGGCTTCCTTGTGCACTCGTAATATCTAAGGGTGAGCTTAGATATCACAGGGACATATCCACTCCAGCAGATATGCCCACACAAGAGCATAGTGCACCCTGCCTCAGGGCTGTAAGGCCTGCCGTAGGGGTGACTTACCTATACCGCATGCAGTGCTTGAGAGGCATGGCACAGACGTGTGCCATGTCAACTCTTTGTTTTTCTCTGCATCAAGACACGCAGGCTGCAATGACAGTTTGCATGTGGCTTCTCCGCAGCCCTCCGCTTCTGCCCACAGTCCGCCTTCCGCTTCTTCCGCCTTCCCGCTCCTCACTTCTCACCGGCCCCGCTGCCCCGGTCACTTCCTTGCTTTCCCGCCGCTGCCCCGGAGCCCCGCCTCCCCTCCTCGGCCCATTGGTAATCCCGCCTCCCGCCTCTCGCCTGACCCTCCCTACCGACTCCTTCTTAAGGGGTCCCTGTCGGGACACTCACTGTGACCCCTATGACCTCACAGGCGGTCGCTCCTTCCTCGCTGCTCTGCCGCTCGCCTGCCTGCTGCCTCACCTGCTGCCAGACCGCTGACGGTTACCGCTGACCTCTTCTTCTCCGCAGCCCTCCGCTTCTGCCCACAGTCCGCCTTCCGCTTCTTCCGCCTTCCCGCTCCTCACTTCTCACCGGCCCCGCTGCCCCGGTCACTTCCTTGCTTTCCCGCCGCTGCCCCGGAGCCCCGCCTCCCCTCCTCGCCCATTGGTCATCCCGCCTCCCGCCTGACCCTCCCTACCGACTCCTACTTATGACGTCCCCTGAGCGACCGCGCAGCGGACGCGCGCAGCGGGAGCGCCGAGTGAGCGCCAAAGGTGCGCCAAAGGTAAGCCCGTCTGCGCCCGTCCGCGCCTGGCCCGCGCCCAGCGTCAGGCCCCCGCGTCCGCCACCCCCCCCGCAGGACCTATGATGCCGCCACACTCATCGCACTCAACACCGCCCGAACCCCCGGGTGCCACCAAGCATCCCCGCGACACACCCATGGACCCTTCGCCTGCCGATCCTGCAAATTCTCCTGCCTCCGCACCGGCACCGCACCCACCAAGACGGACAACAGCAACCACCTGAAGTGCATCCTGCTCAACACCCGCTCCATCCACAGACACGCCGTGGAACTCTGGAACCTCCTCGACACCGCATCTCCAGACATCGCCTTCCTCACGGAAACCTGGATGAACGCCTCCTCAGCCCCCGACATCGCCATAGCCATCCCGGGCGGCTACAAGATCATCAGGAAGGATCGCGTCAACCAGACCGGAGGGGGCATCGCCATCGTTCACAAAAGTACCATCCGCATCTCGACTGACTCCATCGACACATTCAACGCCGCCGAATACCTGCACTTCCAGATTCACACTGACCCCAAGACCACCCTCAGAGGCACCCTCATCTACAGACCCCCTGGACCGCGCACACAGTTCTGCGAAGACATCACGGACTTCATCAGCCCTCACGCCCTCCCCTCTGCCGACTACATCCTCCTAGGAGACCTCAACTTCCACCTGGAGAACAACAACGACCGCAACACCACCGCCCTGCTGGACAACCTCGCCAACCTCGGACTCCAGCAACTGGTCAACACCCCCACCCACTACGCCGGCCACACGCTCGACCCCCTCTTCTCATCCAGCAAGCACGTCACCTTCAGCCACTCCACCGGACTTCACTGGACTGACCACAGCTGCGTCCACTTCAGCTTCCAAAAGAACACGATCCACCACCACCCGAAGCAGGTTCCCCACAGAAACTGGAGCAAGATCACAGTCGACCAGCTCACCACCTCCCTCAGCCAGAACCCACCAGGCAGAACAACGGACTCTAACACAGCTGCCCTCGACCTCACGCAGTGGCTGACCTCCTGTGCCGATGACCTCGCCCCGATAAAGAACCCACCCACCAGACCCAGAAGCAAGAAGGCCCCCTGGTTCACCGACGAACTCAAGGACTCCAAGAAGGCCTGCCGCACCCTCGAGAAGGCCTGGCTCATCGACAAAACAGCCGACAACATGACCGCCCTCAAACTCGCCACCCGCCATCCGCACCACCAAGAAGACATCCCTGAAGGAGCGACTGGACAAGAACGCCCATGACAGCAAGGAGCTCTTCAACATCGTCAAAGAGTTCTCCAACCCCAGCACCGGCAACAACGACATCACTCCATCGCAGGACCTCTGCGACTCCCTCGCCTCGTACTTCCACCGCAAGATCGCCGACATCCACATCAGCTTCGGCGCTCCACCCCCGCACCCATCGGTCGAACCAACACACCTTGCTGCCACCCTCCAGACATGCACCAAGGTGACCCCCGAAGACACGGCAAGCATGATGAACACCATCCACTCCGGATCGCCGACCGACCCGTGCCCCCACCATGTCTTCAACAAGGCCGCCTCTACCATCGCACCCTACCTCCGAAACATCATCAACACCTCCTTCGACACAGCCACCTTCCCGGAGAGCTGGAAGCACGCCGAGCTCAGCGCACTGCTGAAGAAACCAACAGCGGACTCGACCGACCTCAAGAACTTCCGCCCCATCTCGCTCCTTCCCTTCCCCGCCAAGGTCATCGAGAAGATCGTCAACAAGCAACTAGCCGCCTTCCTCGAGACGAACGGATCCCTCGACCCATCGCAGTCCGGATTCAGAGCGAACCACAGCACCGAGACCGCCCTTATCGCAGCCACCGACGACATCCGAGCCCTGCTCGACAACGGCGAAACAGCGGCACTCATCCTCCTAGACCTCTTCGCAGCATTTGACACCGTCTGCCACCGCACCCTAGTCCAACGCCTTAACGACACTGGCATCCAAGGAAATGCCCTGGAATGGATCATCTCCTACCTCTCCGGCAGAACACAGAGAGTACGCCTCCCTCCGTTCCGCTCTGAAGCCACCGAAGTCATCTGCGGTGTCCCGCAAGGATCATCGCTCAGCCCCACCCTCTTCAACGTCTACATGAAACCCCTCGCTGCCATCGCACGCCAACACAACCTCAACATCATTTCCTACGCCGACGACACCCAACTGATTCTCTCCCTCACCAGAGACCCCGACACCGCCAAAGTCTGCCTACACGAAGGAATGAAAGACGTCGCCGAATGGATGAACATCAGCCGCCTGAAGCTGAACACGGACAAGACAGAAGTCCTCATCCTGGGACCATCGCCCTCCGCATGGGACGACTCCTGGTGGCCCCCGGCACTAGGCACCGCACCCAAACCAACGGACCACGCACGCAACTTGGGCGTCATCCTGGACTCCTCCCTATCGATGACCAGACAAGTCAACGCCGTCTCCTCAGCTTGCTTCCACAACCTTCGCATGCTCCGAAGATCTTCCAATGGATCCCGATCGAGACCAGGAAGACGGTCACCCAGGCCCTCGTCACCAGCAGACTAGACTACGGAAACACCCTCTACGCCGGTACAACAGCCAAGCTTCAGAAACGACTTCAACGTATCCAGAACGCCTCCGCCCGACTCATCCTGGACGTCCCCCGACGCTGCCACATCTCGAGCCACCTAAGAGACCTGCACTGGCTCCCTGTCAACAAGAGGATCACGTTCAGACTCCTCACCCACGCACACAAATCCCTCCACGACCTGGGCCCAAGATACCTCAACGACCGACTGACCTTCTACACGCCCACCCGCCAGCTACGATCCGCGAACCTCGCCCTCGCCGTCGTCCCTCGCATCCAGAGAACCACCGCCGGAGGAAGATCCTTCTCCTACCTGGCGGCTTAGACATGGAACTCCCTGCCCGTCCACCTGCGACTGACCCGGGACCACCTCGCCTTCAGGAGGCAGCTCAAGACCTGGCTGTTCGAGCAGTAGCAGCCCCCCTCCCCCAAGTGCCTTGAGACCCTTCCGGGTGAGTAGTGCGCGATACAAATTTCTTGATTGATTGATTGATTGAACAATTTTTTCTGCAGCCCTTAGGGACCCTCTTTAGTTCCAAGGCCCTAGGTACCAGAGCAGCTGTGGCCGCTGCAGTTAAGAGCGGTGGGGCCGGCTGGGGGGATTTCGAGAGACGACCAAGAGGGAAAATGTATTATTTATTTAATTTTCCCTTTTGGTCATCTCTAGGAATTCTCCTCAGACCCCCCCCCCCCCCCCCCCGCCCCAGCCAGCCCCACTGCTCTTAACTACAGCGGCTGTAACAGAGGTACCTCTTACTAGGGACCTACAGGGATCCAAAAGGAATGCCAATTGCTCAATAATTGTACAGTTTAAGAAAAGAACTCTGGTACAGGAGACCTGGTTAGCAGAAACACAGTACACTGTCAGTCAAAGTTGCACCAGATGCTAGGCAAAAAGTAGGGGGTCACCATATCAAAAGCGGGACTTTCCTACACAAACCATAAGTCGACACTCTTCCCCCTCAGTGGAGAAATGAATTTAACAGCTAGATATTACAAACCTTTTGTTTTTGAGCAGCGTTTGTTCTGAGGGGAAGTAATGTCCACAGTGATTTTATGTCTAGGTTACCTCGAAGAGATTCTAAGGACGCAGGAAATGTAGAACCAGAGTAGGAAGTGGCTTTTACCATAGAGATTGTGGGATAATTGTATTACGTCCAATGTGGGTGTATCTGTACAAGAGTGAGAGGGCAGCATGGAAGTGGACCTTGCGTTAAAAAAGGTATCGAGCACATGAGTCCGTGGTGGCCATAAAAAATAGATTTGAAGGAAAAGTAGAGTTCTTTTTTCAAAATCAGAGGTAAGTTGAGTTCTGGCAATTGTATTGTGATACGTGGAGATAAGATTGTATCCATTTTTGGTGTGAGGACGATCATCTTTGAATATTGTCACATCGGTCATTTAGGCATGCTAGCTAACGAGAGACATGCTAAAGAACCATATTTATGGCCGGGTATGAATGGTCATTTTGATAGTTTTGTCCAAAATGTGGAATCTTTATGAACAGTGATGAATCACCAAAACTTTGTAGTTTTTACCTGAAAACAGTGGATATTCCAAAACATGAAATCGACATTATAGGAATATTTGCTGTGCTACCACAAAAGTAAGCTCTCTGGACAGTGTTAATAGATTACATTTTTAAATGGCCAACAGTAAGAATGGTTGAGAAGGTGGACATGAAGGCTATTCGACTTTCTTGATGATTCATTTTCTAGAAAAGGATTACCAGAAACTTTGGTTTCAGGTAATGGCCCCCTGAATGCAAGTAGAAATATGGATGAGTAGATTAGGCATTTTGGCATTATCCCCAAAAGGATTTCTGTTTTCCACACTGAGGTTAATGGCCGTGTGAAAAGATTGAATAAAGTTGATACAGAAACCATACAGTTGGCGAACAGTAATGGGTTGAGTTGGAGGAAGAGACTTCAGACCTTGTTATTGTCATTTCGTAGAACTCTTCACCCTGCTACTAGTTTCATGCTCTTTCAGCTTCTTCTCGGCTGTGTCCCTGGTTACAAACATTGTCCTTGGTGGTTGAGACAGCGTGTGGGATTGGAACTGATGTATTGCCCAATGATGTTGGTGAACACAGGCTTAACACTAAGAATACGATGGGACAGGAAATGAGGAATGCTAGGAGAAGTGGATTAAAGAAAATCTCTGTTGGCCAATTAATAGGCAGATGAACAAAGGGAAAGGGACTCCAACTTGTTTTCACCCGAGATAGTCACCCAACTTTTAGGTCTCGCCTACGCAGCGCGCATGCGCTGCATAGAAGGACCTTTAGCCGTCGCTCTGCTCCTTTTGGAAGCACATACTCGTGCTTGTGGCGGCATCCACCTTGTGGAAGCGCGCAGGGGCGCGCCACAAGCACGAGTATGTGCTTCCAAAAAGAGCAGACTGCGCGCTCACGCACGCACCACTCCCGGGAAGGTTTTAGACATTCATTGAGAGGTTTGTTGCCCTCTGCTCCCCTCCGGTGGTAGTTTCATGAATTGCAGCTTGCAGTTTTTCTTGTGGCGTGCGAGGGCAAACATCAACTAGAAAATATAGCCTGGTCCAGAGTGCTCTCATGAATGCAAAGCGAGACCTCCGTTGCCAAGAAGGACTATTTTAGAAATGCATCTTTCAGCGATGCTCAATCTGCTATGGCGGAAGATAGAATTACACCAGCTGTATCTGCGGTTCCTTCCTCTTATCAGGACAGTCCATATACCAGCAACGATCCTCCTCCGAGAACCACATTATACCACCATTGCCTGTACCAGAATTGTCTACCCCAGCATATTGCCCTTAACCAACAGAGTCCCTGTAACACCTGTCTTTTTCAGATTAAAATATTAACACTGCTTAGATCCCCGCCAACCCTCATACCAACACAATGACATTCTCAATGTAGCAACACACTTCCTCATAGGTTCTGTTCCATATCACCACCAGCTCTACACCAATACAAAGCCATGTCCTCCACATACCAACACAGAGCAGGTTGCCCTTCCAGTTCTATTTTCGATCCCATGCCTCCTTCCTCTGTGTATTATTCTGCCCCACTGGTCTGTCCCTCCCTCCCTTGTTTGTGGGCAGCATTATCCAGGGTCATGGACTATCTTTCCTATATCAGCAGAGGCCTATTCCTTCTTTCTTGGTCTGTGGCCAGATCTGTGCTCTTATCACCAGATACATATTTTAGGCCTGGATTATCTTTCCAACAAGGGACAGTGATAACAGTACCCCCTTATTTTCATATGCCCAGTTGCACTGCCGTCATCCAACTCCAGCGCTATGCCTGAAAGCAGCCATAGTATCCCACTGCCTTCTTTTTCTCTATCCCACCATAATGCCCCCGTCCCTCCAGTGTCGTAGCAGTTTTCTCCAGTCATCCCTACGCCAACCCAGGGCACTCTGCAGAGTGCACCCTAGCAATGTGTGCCCTTCCTTGCTTCACTATCGTAGGACCACCATATATCCCTGTTCTAGCACAACCCCCCACCCCCAATCCTCTTGTTCTTCACAAGATGACAATTTTCTTATGGCAACAGTAACCAGGAGCCTCTCAGTCCACAATGTAATATGATACTCTGAGCAGCTACCATATTTAATGACTAATCAATTTTCCCTCTTTTCTATGTGTTTCTAATAAAAACATGTTGTGCACCAATAGCACAGAGTAATTTATGCATAGAATAGGTGGTTAACAATTTGCAGTATAAATGGTTTTCTAGTTCTGATCGTGAACAATTAATCTATAGATTCTGACACATGGTAGCTATACCACATTATGTTGGTAAGCATAAACCGCTAAGTAAATTATTGTTTGGAGGAGTCATAACAAATCTGTCTCAGTTTACAGTGATTTGAAATCGTTTGCCCACTAAGCAGTTGTCCTCTTAACTGGAATGTTAATAGCTCACGTTGCAGGGCTTAATGTTGAAAAGGTTAAGATTCCATATTCCATATGTCTATCAAGCAACTTTAATGATGCGGTGGTGAACAAAACAGGCAAAACAATTTACAGTGACATGTAATATGGAGCATATGTTATTGTGCTTATGACCAAGGGGAACGTTTCTTTGTAGTGCCTTTGTGTTACTCGAATCCATAAGGTGCACCTAGGATCAGATAACGTAATTAATTATACAATACAGATCCACATGTTTCTAACGGTCACAATTTGTGTTGGTTTTTGTATAAAGTGAGCATTTTAAGGAAGCGATGACTTTAAGATTGCTTGTGCACGTTTGGGTATTGTTTTTTATTTGTCTCGTGAAGTTAGTAATCCACACAACTTTCAGGCCAGGAATGCCTCCAGTGCTCCACAAAATGAAAAGATGCAAATCAACTAAATTTTTATTGTTATTGAGCTAGATCTCTGCTCAGGTCTGCCACACTACAAACTGGTTGTGTCTACAGTGTTACCGCTTCTTCTCCACCAACGGCTTCCATTGGTCCTCCATTGCTTCCACTCTCACTGACATTAGTGGTAGTCAGAGATTGCTCCTTCACACGTTTTGTGGACTGGTCAGCTGCACTCATGCCTTTGCCTTAAAGTCCTCTTTTTCCATTACAGCTGACGAGTAAGCTGTTTTAGCGTTTTAATGATATCTGTAGAGGGCTTTTAAATTGCACTGTTTCAATTGCTTGTAAAATTTACATGTTGCTGTGTGGAAAGGAGCAGTGTGTGTGTAAGATGTGTTTGATTGATTGCAACATTTTCTGAGTGGCTTCCAGGACCTACACGGTTAAGTACAGAAACTGCGGTACTTCACCTTCCATGGCAGCCATAATCTACAGCATTTACAACATAATAGTTGAGTGCTGACATACAGAAGTGTGTACAGTACTCTAGAGATAGCCTCCTGAAGTTCATGCAGTACGTCAGAATGGAACACAGTACACAAGAGGTAACCTCCTGAGCTTGCTCCACATATCTAGACACATATCCGAACTGTACACACCACTACAGATGCGAGCAAATGAACTAAGCACTGACATACAGAAGTGGGTACAGTACTCTAGAGATAGCCTCCTGAAGTTCATGCAGTACGTCAGAATGGAACACAGTACACAAGAGGTAACCTCCTGAGCTTGCTCCACATATCTAGACACATATCCGAACTGTACACACCACTACAGATGCGAGCAAATGAACTAAGCACAGTACTCTTATAAGGCCTCCAGACCTCGGTTCTACCTCTAATCTGAAGACAGTGCGTTAGAGGTAGCCTCCTGAGCTGGGCACAGTATCTCAGAGCTAGCCTTTAGATTTGTTGTGAGGAAACAATAGCTCGTGTGGATTAATATTTATCAATACAGTATATAGTCTATAATAATGATCAAAAAAAGGAAGGGGTTTAAACGAGATGTCAGAAGAAAAGGCAAAACCATACACAGTAGGTCTTATTGTAAAGAATATTTTTCTTTTATATTACAAGAATATTTTCATAGAAAGTGGACATAAATACAGAATACAAATTGACATTATTCATACAATTTACAAAATAGTGTCCCAATGAAAAAAATAAACCTAAACAAACAGTTAACATAAAGTGCAACATACAAAAAAGGTTTCCATTTTTCTTTTACAAGGCAATCATAAACAAATAATAATTCAAGTTAACACTCAAGCATTCTAAGTGTTGCTTTATTGATTTGCCTTTCAAGTCAACGGCGTTTCGACCCTGTTCCAATTTAAGGGTCTCGTCAGGACAGTCTAATAAGGGACACCTAAAGAAGGGGATAAGGAAAATATTTGTCAAAAAGGGGAAATCTATGGTCTCAAAAGGAAAGTGTGTTGAGGAATTATTAATGTTGAGCCTATCTACCTTATCGTCCGGGGCAGGTCTAGCGTTTAAGTGTACGGTGACACCGTGCTCAAGGTGAAAATTAAATACTCACAGGTACCCGGCCGGGTGCTGCGTGAGAACGAGAAACACCATTATTGTCACAACCATTATTCAATAGTTACTATCATGGAGATACGCAAGTTTCTTACTTACCCCTGTGAGGAAGAACTCACAAGGAGGCAGTATGTCAGCTCTTGAATTAGCTCGATGCGAGAGTTTAATAATATACCACACCCACGGAGGCTCCAAACTGCTAAATAGCTGTCGTTACGTTTTCAAAAGTCCAGTCAACTATACCAAAAGAAATAATAAGAGGAAGGTGGTAAAAATGACTCACGGAATAGAATTAACCTATCATTTATAAGGGTAACATATACTAAAGACAAAAACGCTGCTCCTACCTTTTTTCCTTGCTTCCGGGTTTACGAATGTCCAGAAAGTTGCTACAGCAGGCGAACAAGGTCCTGTCTGCTTGGTACGATCACAGCGATTGGTGGGGTTACGGAGATACTTAACCACGATTCGCTGATGGACAGCCAATCAGTGGTTTCCAACCTTAATGTGCCGGTAAAGGAGGCGCGTAACGTTGCCTAGTAACCTGCAACTACTCTCGAACTAAAAAACGTGATTGTAAGGGTAATCAATAAAGTTATTCAGTGTTTAGAATCATTTAGTAGAAGCAGTAATACGTCCTACAACGCTAGGTGGTCAGTTGTATTATGTCAATAGACTAGCGGGGCTTGGAGCAAAAATGAGCACAATTCCATGACCAATAGATACAGGAAATACAGAGATTGACAATATCAGGTTTCTCGCTCGTTCACCGGTTAGGACACATATCAGTGTCAATTCCCTCGTTTTATGGACAATATATAGTGAGCACCTACAAATGTCTTCGAGGTCCAAAGTCAACATTAAAAATTAAAAAATTTTTTTTTGTTACTAACCATTTTAGAAAAATATTGAAAATGCATGACATATACTATAAGAAGGCCTAATTTACATTTCTTATTACAGAAAATATGTGCCTCCAACAGTTGTTGATTCTTCATTGGAAAACGTTATATTACTGTACATTTATACAAAATATTCGCTTTATTCATATCTATGGACCCATATGACAATAGATCTCTATTCCTCCAGGGTATATACAACCTATTGGCACACATATACTATTTGAACCAATAATATGGAAACACGAACGATCATCTTTCAAAATTTAATTGAACCTGTACTGAAAAAGGTGTGTTGAAAGAACAACACTGATTAGGTGAGAGTGGTAATAAACCCACGCCATTCCTCAGCTGAATTCAATCCTTGTACTATGGAGTTAGTACGTTCAATCCAACGACACTCCAGTCGTTGCAATATCTGCGATATGTCTCCACCTCTTTTTGGAGCGATCACTTTATCTATTACTTGCCAGCGGATGTCATTTGCAGTGTGGCCTTTCTCTTTAAAGTGATTGACAAGTGGGGCATTAAGAACAGAATTCCTAATTCTACTCCGATGTTGCCCTATGCGTGCTTTAACAATCTGTTGGGTTTGTCCAATATATGGTAGCCCACAGGGACACAGTATACAATATACCACATTTTTTGTATTGCAGTTGGCAAAAAAATCTAGTTGTTGATCCACTTTTCCATGAGTGAATTTTTTGGTATTTGCTGTAAATTCACATGCGACACAGTTGCCACACTTAAAGTGACCTTTCACATCTGGTAGGCCCCAGGTCGATTCCAATGACCTCGTATTATGGCATGGACTCTCCATTGATGATCTTACAAGATGATCCTTAATATATTTGCCTCTTTTAAAGGCAAACATCGGTGTGTCAATGCTGGAGTCTATGTTTTGAATAATGTGCCAATTTTTTGTGACCAATTTACGAATCGCATTCGTATGTATACCAAACGTGGTGACACAGATTAGTTTGTCTACCTTAGTCTTCACTTTAGGGATGAGTAGTGTCTCTCTGGGGCAAAACCAGGCTCTTTTCAAAGAGTTCTTCACTAATTTTTTGGGATAACCCCTGGATAACAACTTGTCTCGCAGGATATATGCCTCCCTCATATAGTCATCTTTTTTGGTACAATTGCGACGTATTCGCAAGAATTGTCCATGAGGCAATCCATCTCTGAGGGCACGAGAATGATGACTGTTATAAGCGAGTAACGTATTCCGCTCAGTTGGTTTCCTGTGCAATGAAGTATAGAGTTTCCCATCATCATGTGAGATGTTGAGATCTAAGAAAGCAATGCATGAATCATGTATGGTGGATGTGAACTTCAAGTGTGGTTGGACTGAATTTAAATAAGAAACAAAATTGTTAAACTCAGGAATAGTGTCAGACCAAATCAAAAAAATGTCGTCGATATATCTTTTCCAACAGGTGATTTTTGAGTGGTATATGTTTTCATCATTGAGGACAAATTTATGCTCTAGGTTATCCATAAAGATATTTGCCAGATTCGGCGCAAAAATTGCACCCATACTGGTCCCGGAGCATTGTTGATAATATTTGCCCTCTGACATGAAATAGTTGTGTGTCAATGCAATCTGTAGGAGTGTAATAATGAAAGAAGTAGGGACCTGGTGAGGTTTTGGTCTGGTCTCAAGTAAATTATGGATCACCTGTATACATTCCTGCTGTGGTATATTTGTATATAGTGAGGTGATATCAAGGGTCGCTAGTCGATCTTTGGTGATGTCATATGGTTGATCTTCTAATAGATTGATCATGTGCATCGAGTCTCTTACAAAGGTTTCCTGAAGAGGAACATAGTCTCTGATAAAAAAGTCTATGAATTGACCAATTGGTTCGAGAACTGAACCACATCCTGATAGTATAGGACGGCCTGGAGGATGAGTAATGCTCTTATGTATTTTCGGGAGGGTGTACAGAACAGGGGTTCTAGGACAATCGATGTTAAGGTATTCAAATTCTTTCTTACTTAAAAAACCTTCTTCAAGGCCCTCTGTCGTTAGTCTTAATATCTCTTTCTTAATATCCGCAAGGGGATTCATATCCAATACTTTATAGTGTTTTTCTTCTCCTATCTGTTTCCTGATTTCGATGTCATAGTCGTCCCTGTTCTGTACAACAATCCCGCCGCCTTTATCAGCAGGTTTCAATACGATGGAGTTGTCATTTTTCAGTGCCAATAAGGCTTTACGCTCATCCAGGCTGATGTTATATGAAATAAATTTTGTACTCTCTTTCATTTTGTCGATCCCTGTTAGAATTACTTTTTCGAAAGTCAACAACTCAGGTGGCATCAACCCATTACTAGGATAAAAGGTTGATGGTGGTTTGAGGCTTGTGCTAGAATACTTCATGGGGATATCCTTCCCTGCAAAAAATAATTTTAAACGAATCTTTCTGAAGAACTGGTAGAACTCTGTTTTTAAATTGAAAAAGTTGGTGCGTTCTGTGATTACAAAAGAAAGACCTTTACTTAATAGTGAGATTTCTGAGGAAGATAGGAGGTGGTGAGACAAGTTAAAAATGGGTATATTCTCTGCCCCTGCATCCACTAATAGGGTTGAGGTCCCCATTGATAGTGTTTGTTGCGGGTCTGACGTTCCCCTGCATATTGATGCCATGTTCTCCCTCTTCCTCTCCTCTTGTTGCCTCGATCTAAAAAAGGCTGACCAGGGTGATCATCAATACGACTAGGGCCAGGTTGTACGTCAGAATCACTAGATCCTCCAGAGGATTCCGAGAAGTTAATTGGTTGGTTCCTTCTAAACCTACCCCAAGTGTTCTGCCTATTAAGCGTACCAGTCGTATTGTAATATTCCTCTTTCAAATATGGATAAATCCTTTCTTTTGAAAAGCTTTTAATGTCTTTAGACACTTTGTCAGCTTTTTTCTTTAATTCGAAAGAGTTGAATTCGTCTATTGATTTATTGATCTTATCCAGAATATTTTTAGTCTCTTCCAGATTATCACCCAATAGTTCCTTCTCCAATTCCTCAATTTCCTTTAACTCGGTCTTAGCGTGATCAAGTGCCGTTTCCACCCCTAACACCATCCAATGGCGGGAGCAGGTTGTGGAAATTCCACTGAAACCACCTTTAAATTTTGGATCGTCACGAAAAATGCCAGGAATATTTCTAACTACCAATCCTTGGGGAATTATACCTGCCTTCAAGTATTCAGTCAGCATACGTGCGTGTAATTCTGTTCTTACATGCTTTTTCTTAGCTTTTTCTATTTTTTCACATAAAACTTGGCGGGGACTAACTCCATAGTACAAGGATTGAATTCAGCTGAGGAATGGCGTGGGTTTATTACCACTCTCACCTAATCAGTGTTGTTCTTTCAACACACCTTTTTCAGTACAGGTTCAATTACATTTTGAAAGATGATCGTTCGTGTTTCCATATTATTGGTTCAAATAGTATATGTGTGCCAATAGGTTGTATATACCCTGGAGGAATAGAGATCTATTGTCATATGGGTCCATAGATATGAATAAAGCGAATATTTTGTATAAATGTACAGTAATATAACGTTTTCCAATGAAGAATCAACAACTGTTGGAGGCACATATTTTCTGTAATAAGAAATGTAAATTAGGCCTTCTTATAGTATATGTCATGCATTTTCAATATTTTTCTAAAATGGTTAGTAACAAAATTTTTTTTTTTAATTTTTAATGTTGACTTTGGACCTCGAAGACATTTGTAGGTGCTCACTATATATTGTCCATAAAACGAGGGAATTGACACTGATATGTGTCCTAACCGGTGAACGAGCGAGAAACCTGATATTGTCAATCTCTGTATTTCCTGTATCTATTGGTCATGGAATTGTGCTCATTTTTGCTCCAAGCCCCACTAGTCTATTGACATAATACAACTGACCACCTAGCGTTGTAGGACGTATTACTGCTTCTACTAAATGATTCTAAACACTGAATAACTTTATTGATTACCCTTACAATCACGTTGTTTAGTTCGAGAGTAGTTGCAGGTTACTAGGCAACGTTACGCGCCTCCTTTACCGGCACATTAAGGTTGGAAACCTCTGATTGGCTGTCCATCAGCGAATCGTGGTTAAGTATCTCCGTAACCCCACCAATCGCTGTGATCGTACCAAGCAGACAGGACCTTGTTCGCCTGCTGTAGCAACTTTCGGGACATTCGTAAACCCGGAAGCAAGGAAAAAAGGTAGGAGCAGCGTTTTTGTCTTTAGTATATGTTACCCTTATAAATGATAGGTTAATTCTATTCCGTGAGTCATTTTTACCACCTTCCTCTTATTATTTCTTTTGGTATAGTTGACTGGACTTTTGAAAACGTAACGACAGCTATTTAGCAGTTTGGAGCCTCCGTGGGTGTGGTATATTATTAAACTCTCGCATCGAGCTAATTCAAGAGCTGACATACTGCCTCCTTGTGAGTTCTTCCTCACAGGGGTAAGTAAGAAACTTGCGTATCTCCATGATAGTAACTATTGAATAATGGTTGTGACAATAATGGTGTTTCTCGTTCTCACGCAGCACCCGGCCGGGTACCTGTGAGTATTTAATTTTCACCTTGAGCACGGTGTCACCGTACACTTAAACGCTAGACCTGCCCCGCACGATAAGGTAGATAGGCTCAACATTAATAATTCCTCAACACACTTTCCTTTTGAGACCATAGATTTCCCCTTTTTGACAAATATTTTCCTTATCCCCTTCTTTAGGTGTCCCCTTATTAGACTGTCCTGACGAGACCCTTTAAATTGGAACAGGGTCGAAACGCCGTTGACTTGAAAGGCAAATCAATAAAGCAACACTTAGAATGCTTGAGTGTTAACTTGAATTATTATTTGTTTATGATTGCCTTGTAAAAGAAAAATGGAAACCTTTTTTGTATGTTGCACTTTATGTTAACTGTTTGTTTAGGTTTATTTTTTTCATTGGGACACTATTTTGTAAATTGTATGAATAATGTCAATTTGTATTCTGTATTTATGTCCACTTTCTATGAAAATATTCTTGTAATATAAAAGAAAAATATTCTTTACAATAAGACCTACTGTGTATGGTTTTGCCTTTTCTTCTGACATCTCGTTTAAACCCCTTCCTTTTTTTGATCATTATTATAGACTATATACTGTATTGATAAATATTAATCCACACGAGCTATTGTTTCCTCACAACATATATTACCCAGGCTCCTTGTGGGTAGGGTCTCCTTGTTTCTCATTTAATTTTTTAAAGCCTTTAGATTTGGGCACAGTATGACAGAACTGGACATATTCCAGAACTAGCCCTATCGCGGTCGATGTGAGCTTCAGAACTGAACACAGTACTCGAGAGAGGTCTCTGGAGCTGGGCGAAACATGCGTAGGAGGATAAAGTACCACGGGGGACTTCAGACCTGTGTGGAGTAAAGCAGAAGGGGTCTTACCAATGACTAGTTTAGTGATAACACAACATTAATTTTCTGCTAGCTGTATTCCCCCCCACGCTCTTCATTCCTCATGCTTCCCCTCTGTCTATTTTCATGAGCATTTTAAGGCCAGTGCATATGAGCATTTGTAGGTGATCGTGGCCAATGATAGTTTGAATTGATGCCTTGCCATTCTTAAAATAGTGCTTTGTTCTAATGTCTCATGAAACCAGTCCTCAGTACAGGAGGAATCCTGCACCAGAAGACACAAAGACGTGTGCAAGCATCTGCAGCCCACCTTAAGAGCACCTTGGCCCTGGGAAATTTCTTGTTACTTCGCCAGCTCCATGGATTTTCCCCTCCTCCTGATAAATGAAGGATATTCACAGCACAGAAGTCATGTAGTAGCTTGAAAATTTAAGGATATTCAATGCGAGTAATCTTAGCTTGCTTAAGGCCCAAAATCCCTGCCTTAAAATTGGATGGGCAGATTTCAAAGTTCTAATGTAGCAGAATGGCTTGGTGAGTTGAGCATGGTCTTTGGACCACAGCGCAAACGATGCAACCTGACGGCCAAACCCCTGCCCTTCTTCAGGAGAAATGACCACCTGCAATAGTCTACAGCCTCTAACCAACCCTCAAAACAAATACTTTCCATGTTTCGGTGCATTGGTCACTCCCAGAGATGTGACTTGTGTCTGTGACGGTTCATCTGACAAATAGGTCACCATATCAATCCCACTTCTCCCGGCAGCATGTCCTAAGTACAGGGGGGTCTCCAATAAAAAGGAACAAGCATTGGCATACCCAATAGGTCGCGCCTTGGGGACCTTATAAGTGTTTAGCCATGCAACGGTTGATGTTGTTGCACCAAGGATATTGTGCTGCATAACTAAATACTTCTAAGGTCCCAAAAGCGAGACCTATTGGCTATGCCAATGCTTGTTTTTAATTGACAGTGAGAGTTGATTCTTTCACTTGATACACTCACAGGTGACAAGCAGCACCTCCACAAATCCACCTTGCATTATGCTATATTTTAGATTACATTACATTTCAGAGTGGAAGGTGTCAAGCTTTGGAATTTTGGAAGGGTTTCCATTGTTTGAGGTAATGCTGATAAAGTAAGGCCATGTGATGATGAAGAAGGAGGGGAGGAGAGCAGTGTGTTATTAGGATCTAATTTCCCAGTTTTGAGTTACTCGATTATGACTGGGAGAAAGTTTACTCAAACCAAATAGTCAAGAATTTTGATACGTTATGTGACCAGGATAATGTGGAAGCTAATAGTGTCAGAAGGTGCACAAGTAATATATATATATATTCTACAATTGTAGCTCCACAGGAATCCGTATTCACGAAGAATGGAAGCCACGCAAATCCAAAGTAAGGCACAGTTGTTTTATTTTAATATATATATATATATATATATATATATATATATATATATATATATATATGTGTAATAAGTCTCGCCAGACCAGCGCATGCGCTGGGTCAGGCGAGACCTAAAAACTAGATGGTTTTGTGTTATGGTCTGGAGCATTATTTGTAGTGATGTGGTACATAAAATTGATGATGGATTTGTGTTGAGCAGGAGAAGCTTTTGTGTTTAGGTTGTAATAGTGTTTCTATGGTTTTTTATGCCGGGAGATGTGTGGTGGTGAGGTGAGAGATGTGGAATGATGTGTAGATGTGTAGCATGGTTGATGTGATCTATGAAGTTGTGAGGATGTCATTGAGAATGTGTGTGGGAGTTTGAAGGCAGCAGTTGGAGCAGATGGTTGTGAAGCTGCAACAGCATTTTTACTCTGGTTGTACTTATTGAAAACTGGCAAGATTAAAGTTTGAACCATACCAACTGGATGAGAAGCGTGGCCCTTTCAACAAAGTGCTATGGGGGCAAAGCATGCCTATGTGCAGAGTACTTAGTGGTACCAGTGCAGACTTGAGACTAAATTAGGGGTAGGCTAATAGGTGAAGAGCTAAATTCCTGCAGTTTCACCATAGGTTTGCTAAGAAAGAACAGTCATTGGCAAAGTCAATATGACTGGCTTTAAAGTGCCAGGGTATGTAAACAGGTATTCACAATGCTGTTTACAGATGTTGGGAGCATAAATGCTGTTTATTACAATAATTACTACCCTATTGGCTCTCAGTGCTGGAAAAAAGTAGCACAAATATTGCTTTCTCTCTAGAGTGCCCATTGGAGGAAAGGATTGTAAGTATCACACAGTATGATGTGTGGGTGAACTTCTTAGATGTCAAATAGTCTCTCATGCATTCCAGTGGATACACTTAATCAACTGTGGCATGTCACACCAAATATCCGACAGCTTCAGGTGAGAGAATGATGCCCCTCGGCCTCACCTCATCTTGGAGCCAAAGCCAGTTTATGTACATTTTAAAGAATTGTTAGCAATACTTCGTTCGGCGCGGTCTAGCCAGTCCTAAAAATGTACATATCGTAGATTAACTATTTACAAACTCCGCCGCTAAAACCAGCCATTTTGCTGGGTGATCAGTGTATTTCCAGATCTCTGCAAATCACCCGCCCCCTGGCACTAGACGATTCTTTTCAGAACGATAAACACAGACTTCGTATCAGTTCCCAGATAGCTTGTAACAGCAGAAAATGTCGGCTGGAGCATAACGCTCCTTTCTGAGCACCGAGCCAGATTCCATATTTATTTGCGCGATATTTCAATTAACAATGAAAATATACAATAGATTAATTTGTCAAAGCCTAGCATATACGTTTTTATAGCACTAAATATCTCATATAAGCCGGCCATCAGGAGGCCTGACCCCACTGGGGTATTTTGGGCCATTTGGCGCAGCCCAGAGCCCAATTGGGCTGCAGTTGGGCTGGCCCTATGGGACCGGCCACATTTTCGGTGGGTGACACGACAGCCAGCCTTATAGGGACAGGACAGAAAGATTTTGTAGCAGAGTGCGTAGTTTTTGGTGGGTAGTATAGGCGGGTGCTGGGTCCAAGTGGTTGTCAGGCATTGTCTTACCAGCAGGGCTCCTGTGGATGTGCGACGGCGGTCGGTGATGGTGGCTCCGGGAGATGACCCCAGGGTGGCGGAGGCCATGCGCCTGCTCGCGGAAGCAGGCCTCATGGATATGCTGTGTCCTGCGGTGGAGGTGAGGCCTTCACGGCAGGCGGGGTCGCGGTGGCGGTGTTAGCATGCTCGCCGGCACGGACCCGAAAACCCTGGGATACTACTGCTGGGGGCGGAAGTGCAGGGAGGGGGTGGCGTGCGGCATCCCAGCCCACCCTTGAGTTTGTGCCTGGGGTGGGAGGGGCCCCATGCCCCCATCGGGATGGAAGCGTGCCCAGAAGCAGTCAGGAGGGAGGGCATTAACCATTGATATGGCGGATGGCTGCCAGGCGGGCAGGGAGGTGGGGACCGGCATGGGGCAGCCAGGTGAGGGGGGGGAACAGGAAGGGCCTGTGGGGCCCACCGGGCCCTGTATCAGGTGGGGGGAGACCGGGGAGGGCGTTGGGGGGGGGCGGGAGGGGGGGAGAGCACTGCCAGGCCCTCATCAATGTCGGTGCGCGGAGATGGGAACTGAGGGAGGGGCGGGCAGGCCCCAGCATATGGCCTGAACAGGAGGCGACCCGGTGGGGACCTATGTTTTCCCTGGAGCTGGGAGGGTGGTTGGAGAGGGCCCCGGAGTGGCTCAGGCATCATTGGTCAGGGAGCAGGGATTGGGCAGGGGGGGGGGGGTTCCCGGCAGCGGGGGGTGAGGGTGGTTGTGGTGGAGGCGGGAGTGGGATACCCAGCACAGGAGGGAGGGTTGGGGGTGGGTCGCACGGGGAGGAGGCTCGTAGACCTGTTAGAGTGGAGTAATTGGGAGGAGGAGGGGAGCAGGGGGCATCGAAGGGGGGCTCCGGGTTGGCCACAGGGGCTACTCACGCCAAGAGAGGGCACAGAGGGGCACCCCAGCACCATTCCACAGGGTTCTCCGGGTGGCTGGTGGGGGAAGGAAATTGGCAGTGGGGTCCAGAGGCGGCAGGGACAGAGGAGGGTACTAACCCCGGCTTGTCGGACTTCGCCTTTCCTTTCCAGGGGCAGCAGGTGGGATACTCGGGTGAGTTGCATGCGGCTCCGCCCCACCGAGAGAATGGGCAGGCAGTGCCCCATGCGGGCAGCCGGACCCCTGCGTGGTATGTACAGGAAGTGGTGCAATGTTGGACAGAAGAGCGGTCTTTGGTGTAACTACCCCGGCGGGACGATGCGGCCTCAGGGAAAAGGGCACCGGTGTCGGGACCGCCCAGAAGGGACAAAGCGAGGAGACTGGCGTCGGACCAGCGGCATGCAGGGTTAGACGTTGGTGAATTGATATGCAATAAGAGGGAACAGGCACGTGTATGCAGGGAGGAGACAAGGGGGACGGCCAATTACTGTTGGATGACGGGCAGTTGCTGTTGGATGACGACGAGGTTAGCTTAGAGGACAGGGCGATTCTAGAGATGGAGGACGAAAGACAGGAGGGACGGGGTTGTTACTAATGATGTGCCTAGTTTGTTGCAGACAGGGCAAGGCGGCTTGCACACGGTTACTGATAGAGTGGTGGCACCTCCGGCACAACTGGTTAGGTGGCTGGATCTGGTCAGGATGCCAACCTTGACGCCAGGTAAGGCTAAAGCACGCACGCAGAGGAACAGCACAGCGCGGGGCGGTGTGGCAGTAGGTACAGAGGCATGGGCGGAAGTGGGGGCGCAGGCGCGGTATGGCGACAGAGTATCAGGGTGCGGACTGGTAGGGCGGCGGGATCCGCGGAGGACGCCAGCCTTAACGCCAGGCAAGGAACAGACAGGCACGCAGGAGGGTAACAAAAAGCAGGGCAAGGTGTCCGTGGGTACAGACGCATGGGTGAGGCGAGGGGGAGGTTCGCTTACTGAGAGGTGCATACGTCAAAGATACAGGGGTGGGCCCAGAATCCCACCAAGGGCGTGGGGAGGAGACCAAGAAGGGGGCCATGGCACCCGGACAAGGGAAGGGTCTGGCGGCAGGTCCAAGCACAGTCCCAGCTACAGAAGAAAAGGGGTTAGACGGGGTAACCACAGGAGGGGTGAAGGTGAAGAGAGTTCAACTGAAGAAGTTGCCTTACATGGGGATAACTAAGCCATTGGGGGCCCACATTACGTTGGCCATAAAAGAGAAAATTTGGAAGGGCGAATATGTGGACATGCTGAATCTTCTGCATAGGGAGCTTACGGCGAAGGAAGGGTCCAAAGAAGAGGAATTAGAGCTAGCCAGGAGACCACGGGTGGCTATGACCATCAAGAATTGGTCGGCAGCCTTCCTGATATTCGCCAGTGTATACTGCGAAAAGTTTCCAGACATATCCGTCGCATTGTTCATATACATGGACGTGATCAGAAGGGCACAAGTAACATACAGGGGGGGTACACGTGGTCCCATTATGATGAAGAGAACAGGGAACGGCTGGCTTGGGACACGGAGGCGAAGTGGGTGGAGACAGGTACAGACTTATTTCAGCAAACAATGGGAGTGGTAAAGTTTGGGAAAACGATGTACACGGCCAGCGGGCTTCCCCTGGATTCCCGCCCCTTTCAGAACCACCCCACCCGAGGGGGGGTGGGGTACACAGCAAGCGGCACCGGGAGTACACAGGGAGCATGCTGGGATTTTAATAAACAGCAAAACACACAAAATGATGGACGGAATGTTGCACATTGGCAAAACATTCACCCTCAGTCACAGATCTGGGTTTAATCCATCATTATTTTGCTCACCATTCCACCCAAGTTCAGACATGGCCATATGCAAATCAGTCTTGACCCTGTGCCTCATGGGAACAGTCCAGCCGGAACTGCCAAGTCATGTCTTCCCTGGACGGGAATCAAGCATCCTAGGACCGGTTTCGGGGTTTCACCCCTCTTCAGCCAGGATAGCTTGACTCCAGTGGCGTAGTGAGCACGGGACCCACGTCTGGGGATACCCTTCCCACATAGGGCGAACAGCAAAACACACAAGATGATGAACGGAATGTTACACATTGGCAATACATTCACCCCCAGTCACAGATCTGGTTTTAATCCATCGTTATTTTGCTCACCACGTCACCCCAGTTCAGACATGGCCATATGCAAATCAGTCTTGACCCTGTGCCTCATGGGAACAGTCCAGCCCGAACTGCCAAGTCATGTCTTCCCTGGACCGGAATCAAGCATCCTAGGACCGGTTCAAACTGGAATGGCATGGTGAGCAACAAAACGATGGATTTAGGCCCAGATCTCTATACTGGGGTGAATGTATGACATTGTTCTGCATTCTGTCCATCAACTGTTGTTTTTAGGTCTCGCCTTGCTATCGCGTAAGTGATCACAAAGCGAGACTATTGTAACAGGGCATTTCAAAGTGCTCCCAAAAAGCGGATTGCATTGCTAGCACGCGCACAATCACGCACTTGGTGCCGCCATGCACTCCGCTTTTTGGGAGCACTTCAAAGGGTTCGCTCCCCCGCCTGGAATGCGCTCCCCCGCCCCCAATCGCGCGCGCGCCACGCTCCGCCGGGCTTGTTTTAAGTAACTTCACACTATTATTCAGCGTGGCGCCCATTTCCTAAGCGCCGTGCTTTCAACTTTAAAGCTCCATCTCCCCGTAGGCTGCACTCCCTCCCACCACCAAACACAGGCTGCCTATGGAACTCTCCTCCCACCCCTGCTGCCAGGTTAAGGAGTTCATCGGTCGCCCGGTGTAGACTCTTCCGCTATGTTTTGCTTGCAGCTTGGACGCTTTGCATTTCTCCGTAGGGTGCCCTCCCACCACTTCGCACCTCCCTCCCACCTCCCCCTCTCAGCCGGGCTCAGCCTCTCCCGGGATCACCTCTTGCTGCAAGAGCCATGGTGATCAGCTGCTGAGCTGATACTATCTGCAGGACGTCTTGTTTTTGGGATGCGTTTGTGTCTATTTCTTTCCAACAAACTCCGGCTTGTTGACAGGAAGTTGAATGACTCGAGTTAACGAAAGAAACAAAATAAATGCTTCCTTCACAAAAGAGGAGATCTGCGTTGTCTAATTGCGAGGTATTTTTTTTTTCAGCTGTGCTCCACATCAGTGTCAGACCGGAAAAAAATGTTTACCAGTAAATCCGTTTTTTTGCTTCCTCGTTTTTTTCGTCGTGGGTGCCTTGCTCCTCTAGCAGGCACCGTGACAAATGTCAACCAATGTTGGCACACAACTATCAATCGCATTGGTGCATGCCACTATATCGCTGTCGAAATATCGAGTTACAAAAACACTGCCTCCACAATGTTGGCTACCACTATATCGGCAACTTGCGTGTACATACTAAGTATAGATTTAAAATTCAAAATTCAAAATTCAAAAACTTCACGTCTACTTACTTTGGCGATATAGTAGTGGTGGGTACTGTAAATGCGGTATTTGTGATGCAATAAAGACGCCTTGCTACTCACTGCACTGTTTCATGACACTGGTTATAACCACAGCGTCTGGAAAACGTAAAAAGTTGGCAAAGGAAATGCCACAGGACCTCAAATTCTGGCAACTATATAGGGACAAATTCTGAAACTTTACAAATAGAAAGCGAGACTTACACAAAGACGGAGGAAGATTGAGGGCGCCAGACTTTAATAACCTTAATGCGAGCCTCCATTTTGCATCCATTGCCATCTTCGTATTTAACAATCCTCTCAGAAATTAAATGTTTGACTTAAAGAGACTACATTCATGTGAGGGAATTGGGTGTACTATGTGGTGCTATTCCATCTCCCACAACACACGTCATCGGCACAATTTGGATTCCGCGAGCATGCACTAGCACAGCACAGTGCCCTTCTTTAGTACCTGCCATCGGTAAGAATGGGCCTTCCGAACACTCTAGAAGCATTAATCTGGAAGGAGATTCAGGCTAACAGTCAAACAAATTCTGGGCAAAGGCAAGTGAGGCTTTAGAAGAACTGGCCTCGCAACATCTGTGGGAAACACACTTAACGCATCACACTTCTAAACTCTCAGTAAACAAACAAAGAAGGCTATTATCCTGGGCACAAGATAAGGAACGCTTTCACAAGCGCAGACACTCGTGGCTATGCATCAACACATACAAATCGCCGACACAGAGGTATCTCTTCAAAAGAGAGGGAGAGGCGTGGTGCAGTGGTCAGAGTGGTGGACTCCGGACGGCAGAGCCTGTGTTTCGATCCCGGCGCCAGCGGCCTCACTTCCTGCATCCCCTCTTACAACAATTAACTTTCGTTATAACTCACACCCCATATGCTCGTTCCCTCCCACCCTTCCTTTGATGTCCGCTTTTCTTGTTGTTTACAAACCACACCACACTGCTGCACGCCACACACTGCTGCACGCCGCACACTACCGCACGCCGCACACTGCTGCATTACACACTGCTGCACGCCGCGCACTGCTGCACGCCTCACACTGCTGCACGCCTCACACTGCTGCACGCCTCACATTGCTGCACGCCACACTGCTGCACGCTGCACGCCACACACTGCTGCATGCCACACACTGCTGCACGCCACACACTGCTGCACGCCTCACACTGCTGCACGCCGCACACTGCTGCACGCCGCACACTGCTGCACGCCTCACACTGCTACACGAAACACTGCTGCATGCCTCACACTACTGCATGCCTCACACTGCTGCATGCCTCACACTGCTGCACGACGCACGCTGCTGCACGCCGCACACTGCTGCACGCCACACACTGCTGCATGCCTCACACTGCTGCATAACGCACACTGCTGCACGCTGCACACTACCGCACGCCACACACTGCTGCACACACTGCTGCATTACACACTGCTGCACGCCTCACACTGCTGCACGCCTCACACTGCTGCACGCAGCACACTGCTGCACGCAGCACACTGCTGCACGTCGCACACTGCTGCACGTCGCTCACTGCTGCACGCCTCACACTGCTACATGAAACACTGCTGCACGCCTCACACTGCTGCACGCCTCACACTGCTGCACGCCACACTGTTGCACGCCACACACTGCTGCATGCCACACACTGCTGCACGCCACACACTGCTGCACGCCACACACTGCTGCACGCCACACACTGCTGCATGCCTCACACTGCTGCACGCCGCACACTGCTGCACGCCTCACACTGCTGCACGCCGCACGCTGCTGCACGCCACACACTGCTGCATGCCGCTGCATGGCACACACTGCTGCACGCCGCACACTGCTGCACGCCGCACACTGCTGCACGCCGCACACTGCTGCACAGCACACACTGCTGCACGCCGCACACTGCTGCACACTGCTGCATTACTCACTGCTCCATGCTCCACGCAGCTGCTGCACGCAGCACACTGCTGCACGCCGCACACTGCTGCACTCCACACACTGCTTTTATGCAAGTTTATGCTACTGACATTGTAAATGACAATGCCTTTTATTTGTTTTAAAACCAAAACATAAATAAAAGGCATTGTAATTTTACAATGCCAATAGCTCAAACTCTTATAAATGCGAGACCTATTGCATTGCAAATGCTTGTTACATTTGTCACCCCGAGTGGGCCGGGTATGCTCAGACGTGAGTCTTGTGCTCTCCATGCCACTGGAATTAAGCTATCCTGGCTGAAGAGGGGTGAAACCCCAAAACTGGTCCTAGGATGCTTGGTTCCAGTCCAGGGAGGACCTGGCTTGGCAGTTCGGGCTTGACTGTTCCCATGAGGCACAGGGTCAAGACTGATTTGCAAATGGCTGGGTTCAAACTGGAATGGCATGGTGAGCAAAAAAACGATGGATTTAGGCCCAGATCTCTGTACTGGGGTGAATGTATGACATTGTTCTGCATTCTGTCCATCAACTATTGTTTTTGCATTTGTCACCCCGAGTGGGACGGGTATGCTCAGACGTGAGTCCCGTGCTCTCCATGCCACTGGAATTAAGCTATCCTGGCTGAAGAGGGGTGAAACCCCGAAACCGGTCCTAGGATGCTTGGTTCCAATCCAGGGATGACCTGGCTTGGCAGTTCAGGCTGGACTGTTCCCATAAGGCACAGGGTCAAGACTGATTTACATATGGCTGGGTTCAAACTGGAATGGCATGGTGAGCAAAAAAACGATGGATTTAGGCCCAGATCTCTGTACTGGGGTGAATGTATGACATTGTTCCGCATTCTGTCCATCAACTGTTGTTTTGGGGATTTTAATAAAGGCACATGTGCCCGACAGTAGTGCAAGTTTCGGCACGAATGTTCAAAGTGCTCAGGCAGACACCCATTGGTGCAATGCTATGGAACATGGTTCAGCGGGCAGGGTCAGAAGCCCAACCAGGGCACACAGCATCTCGCGGGGGGGTAGGGGTGGCAGAGGAGCTCAAGGGGCTATGGGAAAAGGCTCATACACCCATTAGACAGGGTCCCTTGGAACAGTGGTTGGCGTCTTATCCACGGAAAGAAGACGCAGAACTTTTGAGACTCAGCTTTAAAGAGGGTTTTCGGCTAGGTTATGAAGGGCCTCGGGTTGCCAGGTGGGCGGAGTATTTCAAATCTGCGAAGACACATGGGGCGGTAGTGCGCACCAAATTGTTCAAAGAAATACTGGAAGGACGCATAATGGGCCCTCTCAAGGTTAGCCCAGTGAGAGACCTGATCATTTCCCCGATTGGGGTGGTGCCAAAGAAAAACCCAGGGCAATACAGGCTGATCCAACACCTCTCTTGGCCGGAGGGGGCGTCTGTAAATGACTTCATAGCGCCCGACTTGACGTCTGTGTCCTATTCTTCAGTGGACGTGGCACGAGAATTGGTTGCCGCGATAGGGCCAGGTGTCCTCATGGCGAAATGCGACATCAAGTTGGCGTTTCGCTTACCGTCAGTACACCCTGAGGATTACCAGTTGCTAGGCATACAGTTTGAGGGTTCCATTTTTGTGGACAAGGCGATGCCAATAGGATGTTCCATATCCTACGCATTATTTGAGCGCTTTAGTTCATTTTTGCAATGGGTTTTCTCGTGGCACACTGTTAAAGAGACGGTGACACACTACCTGGATGACTTCTTCTTGGTGGGCCAGCCTGGTTATGCGGACTGTCAGCAGCAGCTGTCAAGTTTTAAAGAGCTCATGGGTTACCTTGGAGTACCCCTGGCGCCAGAGAAGATGCACGGTCCCAGTACGGTGTTGTCATTTCTTGGCATCAAATTAGATTCAGGGGCAATGGAGGCACGCCTTCCGATGGACAAAAACCTGCGCATGTTGCTGCTGATCGATGGTTTACTGGCCAAAAAGAAAGTGACGGTCAGGGAGGTGCAGGTATTGCCTGGACATCGGAATTTTGCGTGTAAGGTTGTAAGGGCAGGAAGGACTTTCTGCAGGAGATTGGGGATGTCCCTAGCAGGTTTGACAATGCCGCATCATCACATGCGGCTGTCAGCAGGAACGAAGGAAGACTTGCGCATGTGGCGCACATTTCTGGCAGAATTTAACGGCATTCCAATGGCGCCGCCGGAGGAATGGGAGTGGGATGTCACAATCTATTCAGATGCCGCAGGGGCGGGAGGTTTTGGTCTCTACTGGCAAGGGAGGTGATGCTCAGAAGAGTGGACCCAGCATTGGAAGACTGGGGGGAGGAGCATTGTCTTTTTGGAAGTCTTTCCACTAGTGGTGGCAGTGACAGTATGGGCACGGGACTTGGCCCTCAAGAAGGTGATTTTCAAGGTCGACAACATGTCAGTGGTGCAGGTGGTGAACAGGCAGTCAGCGAGAGAGGCCCAGGTGCTGATGTTGTTAGGGGTTTTTGTGCTGAGCTGTTTGGAACACGATATCTTTTTTCAAGCCAAGCATGTGCCGGGCGTGGACAATGACATTGCGGACGCTTTGTCTTGTTCGCAGGGGCAGAGGTTCAATGGTCTAGTCACGGAGACGGACAGAGACAGGACACCGGTTCCAGCAGGAATGTGGTACGTAGGAGACAAAGGGTTTTCCAGCTGGTATTAGGGTCACTGGCCGCTTCCACATGGAGGGCATATGAACAGGCTTGGAAGGAATTTCTGGAGGACGGGGCACAGCGAAGATCGGAGCAATGGGCAAGGAGGAGGAGGTAGTGCAGTTTATACTGCCCATGATTGACAGGGGTTTATCGAAGGTCACTATAGCAGGCAAGTTGTCGGGCATAGCGTTCATGGGCAAACTGTGGTGGGGCTATACGCCTTCGGCGGGGGAACTGGGCAGTCGCCTCCTGGAAGGTTGGGCGCAGGAAAGGGGCGGTAGGCCTCGGGCGAGGAAGACTCTGTCCTTGGGGCGATTGACTGGCTTGATACGGGTTTTGCCACAGATATGTCGAAATGCAGAGGAGGTTGTGTTATTTTCCACCCTGATGTATTGGATGTATTTCAGGGCTTTTTGGGTCTCTGAATTGCTGTGTGGAAAGGGGGCACAAGGGGTGCAATGGAACGATGTGGAGCTTCGGGATGAAGGGGTAGCAGTGCGGCTTAAGCGATCCAAAACAGACCAGCGGGGAGTGGGGAAGTGGGTGGTCATGGGTACTGCCAGGCATACGCGGGTATGCCCAGTATTTTGGGGGAAGATAGTGTCCGAGGGTCTGGATTCAGGTGACATGGAAGTGTTCTCTAGGGAGGTAGGCGGCCGGGTGATGGCGGTGCAGCTGTTATGGGTCATGAGGCGAGCTCTTCTATTTTTGAGGGAAGCGCCGGGACAGTTTGGGACACATTCTTTTCGCATAAGGAGAGACGCAGCGAAGCTGAGATGGGGGGGGAAGGACGAGATTATGCGTTTGGGCCACTGGAAGTCAGACTGCTTCAAGACATACATTCAGCTGCGAGGCTTGGGGGAGGGGGAAGCGTAGTTCTGTGCATTTTCTTGTCTCATATATGTCTTTTCAGGTGCGGTGGCGGGCCTGCTGCGATGGAATTGTCCATATGGATTGTGGGACATCCGTTTATTAAATGGGCAGAGCGTTATGAGCGATCAAAAGGGAACGGGGTGAATTTGGGTCTGGATGACACGTTGTTTCGGTGTTCATGGCAAAAAAAGGGGGGCATGCGGTGGCACAGGTTGTTTCCCGCCTTAAACAGGATGGTGAGAGACAGTATTTGTCCTGACATTTTAATTATTCATTTGGGGGAAAATGGCCTGGTCTTGTGTAAAGGTTTGGCACTGCTGAAGCAAATGAAGAGGGATCTGCTTGAGATACGGCAGCAATGGTCAGGGTGCTATTTTATCTGGTCGGAATTCATACCTAGGAGGCATTGGAGGGGGGCGGAGCGGCCAGCAGAAATAGATAAGGCCAGGAGAAAGATTAGCCGGGACATGCACAGTTTTTGTGACAAGGAGGGTATTGGGAAGGTAGAGCATCCGGAGCTTAGGTATGCTGCGATGTATTTTTTCAGAGAGGATGGGGTACATTTGTCGCGTTTTGGTTTGGAGGTATATATCATAAAGATCAAGGAAGTTTTAGACAGAGCTTTGAACATTTGACGGCATCCAAATCTGCCTGGACCCTAGCTTGGGGGGGTCTGAAAAGTCTGAGTTGGAGAGTCTTTTCTGAGTGGCGTTTTTTCGTGCTAATAGTTGTTAGATTGTTTACAGTTTAAGTTTATTGGTTGGGAAAAGTCACTACAGGAGCAGGCTGGAAGGGGAAGTAGAAAACGAAAGTTTACTTAGATAGTTATCTTAGGAAGGGGTAAGAGGTTACAAGTTTAAGGGGTCAGCAGGGATGACCGAGTTGGGGGTTTATAAATGGTTGCAAAGGGGGAAACTTTAGGGGTGGGGGGTAAGGCAGGAAGAAAATATTTAGTGAGGTTTAGTTTTGTACGGCACAGGCCAAGGATATTTGTTGTAAGGTGCACCTGACTTCAATAAAGCGGCCTTTTTCACACTTAACTTGTTTGTGGTCTGTGCTGCCCCCCTATTTGGCCCACTAGGTCTTGGGGGGGGGGGGGCAACTATCGTGAGGCCTGACCCACGTAGTATTTTGGGCCATTTGGTGCAGCCCAGAGTCCAATTGGGCTGGTTGGGCTGCAGTTGGGCTGGCCCTATGGGACCGGCCATCTTAGGTCACCAGGCACCATTTTCGGTGGGTGCCACGACAGCCGGCCTTATAGGGACAGGACAGAAAGATTTTGTCCCGCCCCCCCCCGTCCCATTTTGGTTTCCTTCAGGTTTGGGAGGGGCCAGAGTAATAGGGTTTTTTCATTTTGTCTTCATTCTTTATCCTGGTTTGTTTTATTGGGGACAGGTGCACTGGGTGGGGGAATGATGTAAATATGGTTGTCGCTTGAAGCAGGTGCTGGTGTTGTTTCTAGGAAGAGCTTATATTTGGCGTTTTTTCGTGTTAATAGTTGTTAGATTGTTTACAGTTTAAGTTTATTGGTTGGGAAAAGTCACTACGGGAGCAGGCAGGAAGGGTAAGTAGAATACGAAAGTTTACTTAGATAGTTATCTTTGGAAGGGGTAAGAGGTTACAAGTTTAAGGGGTCAGCAGGGAAGACCGAGTTGGGGGTTTATAAATGGTTGCAAAGGGGAAAACTTTAGGGATGGGGGTTGGGGGCGTAAGGCAGGAAGAAAATATTTAGTGAGGTTTAGTTTTGTACGGCACAGGCCAAGGATATTTGGTGTAAGGTGCACCTGACTTCAATGAAGCTGCCTTTTTCACACTTAACAAGCCTTGTTTGTGGTCTGTGCTGCGCCCCTCTTTGGCCCAAACATTTTGTGTGCTATCAAGGCTGCTTTTTAGCTGAACACTGAGAAGGCAGCCTCGGGACCTCACTTTTATGTTAAAGCTTGCTTCCTCAATAACATAACTGAATATACTATTCTTCAATTAACAAAATAGTATAATCCATTATTTAAATTACGGTTTTCAATAAGCGATAGCCTCTTACAAAATAGTTTTCATGATGAGTGCAACAAAAGGAAGATGTGATAGAAAAAGTACCTAGTGGATTATTTGTGTTCTGTGGCATTTAACATTTATTAGAAGATGTAGGAAGCCGACATTTAAATGCAGAGGGAATAGGTTGTTTTGGAGCTTTGGATTTAACCAAGCACTACACATAATTGCTTATAACAAATGAGTGCTTTAAATAACCTCATGTTTCCTTTTTAGTGACAGAAAAGATTCAAGTGACTGTGACGGATGTGTCAGCCCAGCTCCATGAGGATGTGCTCTTGCCGTGTGCAGTAACAGGCTACAACACACCAGAATTAGACCTCCCCAACGTGGGCATCAAATGGTCCTTCAGATCTCAGAAAGGAACGGAGGAAGAGGTTTATTCATTCGATGGAGCAGAGCACAAGACCTCTCGAGAGGGAACCCAAATCACAGACACGGAGCTGAGAAAAGGAAACGCTTCACTGTTCGTGCCGCAAGTCAAGCTGTCAGACGCGGGAAGGTATAAGTGCACAGTCTTTGTATCGTCAAACAAGGCGGAAGGAAGTTCATCACTCTCCATTTTAGGTCAGCATCCAATTCATATATTTCTCATCTCTTCTCTTTCGTCAGTTGTACTGCATAAAAAAGTATTTATAATTGGATGTAAATTGCATTTTTTAATTCTGTTCGAGTGGTGAGTTTTATTGTCAGAATTCATGAATAGTATAGCTTACCATTCCTCTGCTGTATTCATATTCTTCCAGGAGTGCCTCATCATGCAGGCTTCCAAAATGAGCAGCTTCATGCAACTGCTTCATTAGAAGGGGACAATGCATTCTTAACATCCAGCTCATCTAGAGTCTAGCGGGTCTGCTGTGAAATGCCTTGGGCAGAGGAGGAAGCACCTCTGCTCACCCATTGATGGCTGGCCCGCCTTATAGATAGAGATCTCTGAAGGGTGGACTTTTTTTACCTCTGAAACTGCTCCCAACAAAGAAGATGTGGCCTAGCGGCCAGAGCTGGCGACGTTCGAGCTGGGGAACCAGGTACGAGTCTCGGCGTCGGCTCAACATCCTGTGATTCTGGGCAAATCACTTCATATTCCCGTGCCTACCAAAACAAGCATTTGCAATGCAGTAGGTCTCGCATTTACGAGAGTTTTGTAAATTCAACACTTATTACATTACAAATGCTAGTTTGTAAAAACACCCATGTGGCACTTTAACTCTAAATTCGGCTGCACTAGAAGAGCCGTGTCTAAAGAAAGGGGCGTGACCACCATTAAAGTGAAAGCGCGGTATGGGATGCTTCTACAAAAAAATGCATTTGTTTGTCAAGTTGACAAACAAATGCTTTTTTGGGAAAAGCACCCATACCACGCTTTCACCCTAATGGCGGCCATGCCCCTTTCTTTAGACACAGTTCGTCTAAGGAAAAGAGCGCAGCTGACATTAAATTGTAAGTGCGGCATGGGGCAATTAAAAAAAATACAAATAAGTAGTAAAAAAAAAAAAACATGCAGACGCATTTTGGAGTAGCAAGTAAAGCAAAGGCACGGCCGTCACTGTCAGCGTGGCGTGCTGTGCTATGTAAAAAAAAAAAAAAAGGTTGGGAGACAGCGTGTCCTGCCTGCAACCGAAATAGTACTCAGAGTCTGTAATTACAGCATACCGAGCAACAAGACATGTAAAAGGGGGTGTCCAAATGGGAAAACCAAAAACACACTGTTATGCACTAGGAGTTTTCTCCCTGCATGCACACGACTCTGATTTATTTCTGCCCAATAATTCTGTCCAGTACTGCCATGATGGAAGCAGACAGCAATAAAAACATACTGACATAGCGTCTGTTGCAGCACAGGATTTCTCTCTCATCCATCGTAAACCCTGTGCTGCAGGCAGATGGATCTTTGATATCGACAAAGATGTAAGGAATTGCAGCAGAGAGAAGAAAAGCATCTTGAACAACGGTTCATTTAACATAAACTCTGCACAATATTTTTAATAAAGCATTTGCAAATTACTAAATTTGCGGCAGCAGTTACCCTCTGCTGATGGTTGAAAAACAATCAGAATTTCTTCACAAATGAATCTTTAGAGCACACTTTCACTCTCTGTTGAGTTTTCTTTTTCAATTTTATGAGTTCTTTCAATTACTTATGTTCTCTATTCTATTCCTCTTCCATTTCTATCCCTCTCCTAATTTCTCTGATTCTTTCTCTATTCTTTCTTCCATTTAGACAGCATCTAAATATTTTATATAAAACATATCATGCTATCAAACAAACACCTTTGATTAGCACAGGATTCAGAATGACTCTAAAAAGTCCTCATTCTACTGTTGAAAACCAGTTACCAATAGCAGAAGCTCATTCACCTACATTCCCTATTACACTAATAGTCTCCAATTGTTCTAGTTCAGGTTTCAGTTCAGAAATGTTCTTTGCAAATTCTTTTATCTTTCTGCTCTTCTCTGGTATAAACGAGCAGCAATGTTGAGCCATCAGCATCTAGCAGACTGTGCCATTCTCTGCCAGCAAAATGCCTAAAGCTAATCGATTTTGTAAAAACATTACTCTAATAGCCACTAATTCTGTATACAAAACAGCCAGCAAAGCACCAGATCTATGAGTTGCACATTTATCTACTACTGTTGACTGCTTTCTAATATTCTCATCATTCAAAATTACTTCTGGTGGTATGATTGTTCCAAAAATGTATTCCACTAATTGTGTTCCTTTATAAACACTTCATGTATGTATGAGAGATGGTTTCATGGTCAAAACACCTATGCTATTTACGTGGTACATGCAAAGACTTCTATTCACAAAATCACTGCATTTGTGACCCCAGAATACCTTTCTGCTACTTACAAAACCCTTTATAAGAGTCTGAAAAATGTTTTGGACTCATAAAATGGTCTCTGCGACAGTATACGTATCACAGCTAAAAGGTGGTGTGAAAGAGGAATCAACTGCCTATATGTGATTTTGAGATGAATGTGTCAATATTTTGTGACATTGTAATTGCAAACCGTTGATCCATGAGAGTGGAAGCTGTTTGGAGAAGGGGAAACTATTACTCTGGAATATGTTTACCTTCGGGAATCTTGACATAGGCTTCGAGAAACCTAAGCAGTGGTCCAGAGAAAACTATCACAAGGACAGATGTCTGTCATCCCTTGCTGGCCCACATCCTGCATCTGCAGCCAGTCATAGGGCACAAACTACAACCTGCCTAGTTAATATTCATTAGGCGTGTTGTAATGCGACTGACTACAAAGGTACAATTTGCAATTCAACCTAATACCACATAGGTCAAATTGCAAAATGCATTGCCCTTTGCACACCTGTTGATGTGCCAATTGCATCTCTGTTTTGAGAATGGGAATATTACATTGTTCAGAACTACCACAAAAAATCCTTGTGTCTAAAATTACAACGTAGGCATGTAGAGTGACAAACAAAATACAACGCAACAAGCTGTGGGAAAATCCCTTTCAGGGCAAAATCCCTCACCCACCAAAGGTGGCATGCTTTGTCATCTGGGATTCTTCTCCTGGAGGGAATACCTAGTCCCACCAAGGGCTACAACTCCCTCTCTGAGAGGAAGGAGCTCAGGGATGTTTTTTGTATTCCTACTATACTCAGGATATACTAAATCCAGCAGATGAGAGGTACTTAAAAGTAGTGGTGAGGGTGCAGCGCAACAGAAATGTCAAACCTTGAAGGTGATGAGGTTAAAACTGACTAACAAGAACAAAAAATGTACTTTTAATGACTAGTTCCTGCTGACAGGATTAAAAGACAGTGCACCTGCAGTATGGCTTTAAACTGCATGTGTCGGACGAAGGGGTCTACATGTTTCAGCCAAGTCGACCCGAGTGGTGTCAAGGCTTTCGTCAGGACCTAGAAGGATGCTGCTGCCAACAAACAGTGAAATAATAAGTGCTCAAATATCAAACCATTAATCCTGCTATTTTCATTTTCCAGATTTACTGGTTGTACCTAATAGAGAAGAAAAACAAAAAGATAGGGGGAGAACAATGAGTCTGTCACTCTAAACACGCTCACAATTTAGTAAAAGACGGAGGTCCTCATCCTGGGATCATCACCCTCAGCCTGGGACGACTCCTGGTGGCCCCCTGCCCTGGGCACCACCCCCAAGCCAACAGACCACGCACGCAACCTGGGCTTCATCCTGGACTCCTCCCTGTCGATGACCAGACAAGTCAACGCCGTCTCATCTTCATGCTTCAACACCTTGCGCATGCTTCGAAAGATCTTCCGGTGGATCCCCACCGAGACTAGGAAGACGGTCACCCAGGCACTCGTCACCAGCCGGCTGGACTACGGAAACACCCTCTACGCCGGCACCACCTCCAAACTCCAGAGGAAACTCCAACGAATCCAGAACGCCTCAGCACGACTCGTCCTGGACATCCCCTGCACAGCCACATCTCGGGACACCTGAGAGACCTGCACTGGCTCCCTGTCAGCAAGAGGATCACGTTCAGACTCCTCACCCACGCACACAAGGCCCTCCACGACCTGGGCCCCAAGCTCATCAACACCCGCCTGACCTTCCACATGCCCACCCGCCAGCTCCGCTCCGCCAGCCTCGCCCTCGCCGCTGTTCCACGCATCCGCAGAGCCACCGCCGGAGGAAGATCCTTCTCCTACCTGGCTGCCAAGACATGGAACTCCCTCCCCATCCACCTCCGGACAACCCAGGACCACCTCTCCTTCAGGAAGCAACTCAAGACCTGGCTGTTCGAGCAGTAACGTTACCCACCCCCCCCAGCGCCTTGAGACCCTACGGGTGAGTAGTGCGCTATACAAGTTCCATGATTGATTGATTGATTGATTGAGTAAATAAAGAGAATGTGGGATATTCTTATCTCCCATCTCTGCAATGTGTTTTGCCTATGTTAATGTTGGTTAATTCACTTACCCATAGTGTATGGCTTAGTAGCCTCACCTCAACCTGGCAACAGCCCAGGGAAGTGGGCCCCACTCTGTAAAAAAGGGGATGTAACGGTGTCAAACATAACCGTCATTATGTTGACATTACTCCTTACATACTATGTTGACAAGGTAAAAACAGATCACTACGAAACCGAGTTAATGAAAGCATTCACTCATTCATAAGTTGAAGGTACTGTCTAAAAAACAAATTCATTAGCATCAATTAGTTAGACAGTGATCATAGAACCCTCCAAGATCCAGAGTAATAGTGCAAGAAGGTCATGAGGTGTATTAGCCAGCCATGATGTAAAAAATACACTAAGTGTGCAAGTATAAACAGTTATACGAGGTGTATCCCTTGGAGCTGGTTCTCTCGTGTCCCAAGGAATAAACATATCATCCAACTCAGGTATGCTAAGGTCCTGGTTTAATATTGTGTACAGATCAGTATATACAATAAAATAAAGGAACCTCTGTACTCAGTGACACGTACTATTAAGTCAAAAATACACTTTCTAAAAAGCCTGGGGTGAGGTATATTGACATCTCGTTCCTAAATAGTCCAGTCAACACGAGTTTTACTTCAACACTGTGTCTTCACTTGTAACCGAAAACAGGCTCACAATGGAGGACACCAGGTGGGGAGAGGAAGAGAGGAAATGCTTACTCCAAACCCTTAATTGCCCAGTTCACTATAATCTACTTTAGGAAGAGAGGCAATGCGTGTCCGAAACTTTTAATTGTCAGTTCTGACCCATTTCACTATAATCTACCTTGCTTAAGCAAGTAATCATGAGTGCCCCATGTCCACGTGCGACAATGGCTGAGTCGTCACGCATAGGCTTACATAAGACACACAGAACAGAGCACTGCACTGCCATTCACTCACCTATCTGTTGGTACCCCGTGGCGGTACGTAAGCTGTGACCGGAGGTGCCGGCTGGGGCTCACCAGGTCAGCTTATATATCACCAGGAAGCGTGCGTGAAGTTGAGTTATCACCGCTGTGCATGTGTGCATCCAGTAGATGTCTGTCAGGTTAGGTAGTTCAAAAAGCTTTTATATTCACTGCGCATGCCTGCTGCACGGAGACTAACTCCTCTTCGAAATTTGATCGTGCAGAGCTTTTTTGTGCATGTTTTGGCAAACAATCATGTACTGAAGAGGAATACCAGATAAAAATATACTGAATCGGATAATATCCCCTGTTTAGGTAATAGTTGAATGAATGTGCATAAGAACACTGCTAATAGACACGTATTTCCAACAAACGTGATGTTCATATGCTGAAAGAAAATGCCAGGTCAAAACTCAGTAGAGTAATGTCTGTCAATGTTGCTAATGGTTGAGTGAATGGGCATCAATCGTTGAAATAATGATAGGGGACCAAAGTGCACTTGCTAATCCCCCTATAATTTAGATATAGAGGAAAGATAGTCTTAGCTTCAATGCACCGTACAAAAGCCGTCAGTAATGGTACTGTCCGGAAACACTTAACAATTTCTAAGAGATTGGTGTTCATAGAGTCATTCTCACTCTGTAATTCTTCAATGCTCAACTTAGTGGGGACAATGACCAGGTACAGTGCAAACTCTAGGGATAGTCATCTCCTAATGCTGTCCATGGACTATCGTCATTCAAGCCAGTTGTGTCACTCTTTAGTCTGTAAACCCATCGTGGTTCACGTTTCATCAAAAACTGCGATATGTCCAATACATGTGGTGGAATCCACAGTTGTTCCAGGACTGTCCAATTCAAGTCCTCTGGTGAATGATTGTTCTCCACGAAGTGATTTGTAAGCTTTGTTGATTGTTACTTGCAGAAGATCATGCTTTTGTGCTCCATGATTCTGATTTTTATCTTGCGTGTCGTCATGCCCATTTAGAGCAAGCCACATGGGCAGATAATCAGATAGATTGGCTTTTCACTGTTGCAGTTGGTATGCCGAGACAGATTCCATGGTTTGCCAGTGCCAATATCAATTAATCAATTAATCAATCAAATATTTGTAGAGCGCACTAATCACCCGTGAGGGTCTCAAGGCGCTGAGGGATGGGGGTGCAGCTACTGCTCGAACAGCCAGGTCTTGAGAAGTCTCCTGAAGGTCAGCAGGTCCTGGGTCTGTCGCAGCTGTGTGGGGAGGGTGTTCCATGTTTTGGCCACAAGGTAGGAGAAGGATCTGCCGCCGGTGGAGGTCCTGTGGATGCGTGGGACGGTGGCAAGGGCGAGGTCGGAGGAGCGCAGTTGGTGAGTCGGTGTGTAGAAGGTGAAACGCTTGTTGAGGTATAAGGGTCCGGTGTTGTGTAGTGCTTTGTGGGCATGGGTGAGGAGCTTGAAGGTGATCCTCTCCTTGACTGGGAGCCAGTGCAGGTCCTTCAGGTGGGCAGTGATGTGGGTGTGGCGGGGTATGTCGAGGATTGGGCGTTCTGTATGCGTTGGAGTCTCTTCTGTCTATTAGCAGTGTTCTTATGCACATTCATTCAACTATTACCTAAACAGGAGATATTACCCGATTCAGTATATTTGTATCTGGTATTCCCCTTCAGTACATGATTGGTAACCAAAACATGCACAATCAAGCTCTGCACAATCAAATTTTGAAGAGGAGTTAGTCTCCGTGCAGCGGGCATGCACAGTGAATATAAACGCTTTTTGAACTACCTAAGCAGACAGACATCTGCTGGATGAACTTCTTGAACATCCGCCCTAGATGCACGCATGTGCAGCGGTGATAACTCAACTTCACGCGCGCTTCCTGGTGATATATAAGCTGACCTGGTGAGCCCCAGCCGGCACCTCCGGGCACAGCTTTTAAAAAAAAAAATGTAAAATATTTTTATTGTTGCATTTTCTTCCAAAAACCATCACGAAATGCCACGATCATAATTATCACATCTATACCAACAATCCGTCCCAACACGTAGATCAAGAACATTTCTATACAGTTTCTATTTATAAATGATCGGTGGCTATCAGATGCCTTTTTCTGTACCTCTCCTGATACAGTGGGATCCGAAAGAACAGTGTTCGAGTTGTACCTCTCCTGATACAGTGGGATCCGAAAGAACAGTGTTCGAGGAATGTGGGCTGCTGAATTCATATCTGTGCATAGATCGCCGCCTAGTGTTGGGTCCGGATGTTTGCACGTTGTTGTCCTGGAAGAGTCTTTGAAGTATCACGAGATAGGTGACTCCTCCCCTGGACCACAGTGCGCATGGGCATCCTCTCCATCCTTAGATTGTTTTTTTCCGCCATTGGGTTCGGATGTGCTTATCTTAGCTCAAGTTAGGGAAATTCAGTTTAAGGCCAAAAGGCCTTTAGTTATCGTCGGTACTGTTCCCGTTCGGTATCGACTAGTTTCTTTAGTACTTTAGAACCTTCTTCCAGCTTTTCGGATCCGTTTGGTCCGAACATCGAACTTCCATCGACGATGGAATCGAGGACTCCATTCAAACGGTGTCCTTTATGCTACGCAAAATACCCACACATCGACGTCCACCCGGTATGCAACAAATGTCTCTCACCGGATCACGATGAGTCGAAATGTATGGCCTGTGCCCGATTCTGATCGAAGAAGACTCTCCGGAATCGACGAGCGGCGAGATTAGAAGCGCAGCAATCGGCGCCTGCCCCGGCCAACATCTTCAGCACCGAAGACGAGGACGCCGAGAGCGTGGAAGAAGTAAACTCCAGCCCCGCTTCCGAACACGATTCCCGATCGGAAGACGACGATGAGGTGCTTTTTCAAAGGGAAGAAGTCATCGACGAGGTAGGAGACTACGATGAGGCCTTTGGGGCCGAAGAAGATAGCTCTAGCGAGGAGCTAGGCCCACCCGTCGATACGGAGGCTGACAAAATGCATCATCATAAGGCTCAGGTCGAGGGATCGCCTCCGGGCCTTACCCGAGATCAATCTCCAAGTTCTTCGGCCCCGCCTTTGGGCCCGGCTTCGAACATTCCGCACGAGCCATTATTAACGAAAACGACTGGATTCCCTTCAGCGAAACCGAAACCAATCGTCGCACCAGTTCCACCGAAACCAAAAGTGAAACTGGCTGTAATCGGCTCGAAGGCCTCGAAGCCCTCCACTCCTTCGACGCCAGCAAAGGCCATCGGCCCCGAACGCAGTAAAAGGGATTTCGGCACCGAGCTCACTGCAGTGGATATCGGTGCCGACCCGAAGAAAAAGGCCCTCGGTCCCCACAAGGCGCCTCGGCCTCTGGCACCGAAGCCGTCGGCCCCGACCACCAACGTCAAAGTGGCCGCCCCATCTGCGTCCTCGTCGAAGACAGCGGCGCCTGCCAAGTCGTCGACTCCAACGACCGTCGATACCTCTCTTCGGATCGATGACCCCATGGCTCCAAAGCAGTCGACGCCTACCTCCAAGGTGCCGACCGGTTCCAAAGAGCCGTCTGCGTTCTCCGTGCAACAGGTCGCGGCATCGTGGCAAAGCATCAGGGAACGGGCAGCCCGCCGATCCACGTCGGGCCCCGACACGCACAAGGCTCCGAAAGCACCCTCGGCACCGACCAACATCACGTTTGGCTTGCCGCCGTCCACGGCGCCGAAGATGTTCGAGATCCGGACACGTGTCCGCCAGACACAGTCCCCGTCTACTAGACACACAGATTTTGAGCCTTCACAGCCACAATTCATCAACGCCAACAGTGGTAGACTGATGCTCCGCAAGCGGAAAATCACGCCAGAGAGAGGATTGGACTCCTACAGAATCCCTCTCAAGCACAAATTGCCAGCAGGGTAGGAGCCAGTGCTTCATGAACGCTTACAACCCTCCCATCAGGATCCCCAGTCCTTTTCTCCTACGCCTTCAGAGACAGACGCAGTAGAGGACTATATGGGGGATGATACCACCTACCCTGGGGATGTCGATCCTGATGAGCATCTGCAAGACCCAGATCAGACATGGGATGACCCTACAGACCAGGGTACCGCACCAGATACCCATGACACGCAGCTTTACAGCACAAAGACATCTCCCACAGAGGACACTGCTGCCTTCAATGCCCTCATAGAACGGGCTGCTGCCAATCATGGAGTAGAACTACACTCTGACACTGTCGAAGAAGACTTCTTGGTGGACACTTTCGCCTCTTCCGAAAGAACTGTCAAAACTCTGCCCATGTTGAAAGGAGTTCTCAAACCTGCAAAAGACATTTTTAAGGAAACAACCAGGGCACGGGTGCTAAACCCCAGGATTGAACAAAAATACAAGCCTGCACCCGGAGACCCTATGTACATTAGGGGTCAGTTACCTTTGGACTCCATGGTAGTTGCTAACGCTCGCAAACGAGCCCATTCGCAGACGACAGGTGATGCTCCTCCCCCAGACAAGGAGTCCAAAGTGCTGGAGACATCAGGCAAAAGGATTGCAGCGCAAGCAGCAAACATCTGGCGCATTGCCAACACAGGCACTCCTCGCCCGTTATGATCGTTCCCACTACGACACACTAGAATCACTACTCCAACATTTGCCGGATGAATATAAAGAGGCAGCGGAGCTCCTCATCAGAGAGGGACAACTCCTTACCAATGCATCCATCAAGTACGCCCTGGATGCTGCCGACACAGTGGCGAGGGCAATCAACACAAGCGTCATGTTGAGACGACACGCATGGTTGAGAATCTCAGGCTTCAAGCCGGAGATTTAGAACAACATCTTAAATCAACCAGTCAACCCCGACTACTTATTCGGCCCTGAAGTTGACACTACCCTCGAGAAAATTAAGAAAGACACTGACACTGCGAAATCAATGGGGGCTCTGCAAACGCAGCAGTTTCGTAGTGGCTCCTTTCGTCGCCCCGGGAATAGAGGAGCAGCTAGAGGTCAGGGGTCACAGCAGCAATACACTAAAGGGGGCACACAGAGTACCTACGATAAAACCAACAGAGGTGGATATCGTGGCTCTAGCACCAAGGGCAGAGGACGTGGTTACGGCAACACCAGGTCCTCACCCAAAAACAAACAGTGACGCCCTCTCCCTTCCCCCCGACCACATAACACCTGTCGGGGGGAGACTCCAGCGGTTCCTGTCCACGTGGAAAACCATCACCACAGACAGGTGGGTCAGGGACATTATCCAGCACGGTTACTGTCTCGAATTAACATCTACTCCACCCAACATACCGCCAAAGCACCGTCCTATGTCCGTAGAGCACTTGGCATTATTGCAGCAGGAAGTGCTAAGTATGCTGCAAAAAGGTGCAATAGAGGTCGTGCCCATCGACCAGCAGGGGACAGGGGTGTACTCTCTGTACTTCTTAATCCCAAAAAAGGACGGGTCGCTCAGACCTATACTAGACCTCAGACCCCTCAACCAATACATTCTCTCAGAGCATTTCCATATGCTCACCCTACAGCAAGTTCTCCCGCTGCTCAGTCAGGGAGACTTCATAGCCACACTAGACCTCAAAGATGCATATTTCCACATACCCATACACCCATCACACAGGAAATATCTCAGGTTCACTATTCAGGGCCATCACTACCAATTCAAAGTTCTCCCCTTCGGAGTGACAACAGCACCCAGGGTTTTCACCAAGTGCCTAGCTACGGTGGCTGCACATCTACGGAGACAACACATTCACGTCTACCCTTACCTGGACGACTGGCTTGTTCAGGCAAAGTCAGCCCAGCAATGTGCCAGCCACATGTCCCTCACCATTCACCTTCTTCACAGTCTGGGATTCTCACTAAATTACCCAAAATCACATCTCCAACCCGCACACGTACGACAGTACCTGGGCGCGACCATAATCACTCTGGCAGCCACAGCTCAGCCAAATTTAGTGAGGATCAACAGCATGCAACTGCTGATCTCAAAGTTCAAACCTCAACACTCCCTTCCTGCGCGAGTGTTCATGCAGTTGATAGGCATGATAGCCTCCTGCATTTTCATAGTCCCGCACGCTAGACTACATATGCGCCCGCTTCAGGAGTGCTTGGCACGTCAATGGAATCAGGCTCACGGGCAATTAAAAGACCCAGTGTTGGTGAGCGGTCGGGCATACAACTCTCTGCATTGGTGGAATCCACAAAACCTTTGCAAGGGCCGACCGTTCCAGGAGCCTGTTCCACAAATAATACTGACAGCGGACGCCTCTCTCCAGGGTTGGGGAGCTCATGTACTCACTTTCACAGTGCAGGGACTATGGTCAACCCAACAAAAGAAGATGCACATCAACGTTCTGGAACTGATGGCAATCTTCCTAGCCATGAAGGCATTCAAAGTACACTTGTGCAACAAAGTCGTGTTGATCCGGACGGACAACATGACTGCCATGTACTACATACAAAAGCAGAGAGGAACACACTCTCCACAGTTGTCTCATCTGGCTCAGAGCATGTGGAAGTGGGCCATTCAGAGGAACATATTCCTCATGGTGGAACACCTCCCCAGCAAGGACAACCAGATGGCGGATCTGCTCAGCAGACACAGCCACCAGATGCACGAGTGGGAGCTACACCCATCAGTACTCCAACCGTACTTCCAACAGTGGGGTCATCCAGAGATAGACCTATTCGCCACAAATGAAAACGCAAAATGCCAAAACCCACATCCACAGTCACAGGGCAATGCGATATGGATGAACTGGTCCGGCAGATTTGCGTACGCTTTTCCCCCTGCGCCATTAATACCGCTAGTGGCACGCAAACTGCGACAACACTCTCTGACACTCATCCTAGTTGCTCCCACATGGGCGCGCCAACCATGGTACACCACCTTTCTAGAACTTTCCGTGGTGCCGCATCAGAGGCTGCGGATCAAACCCGCACTTTTAACGCAGAACCATGGCGAAATTCAGCACCCAGATCCGCAACAGCTGAACCTGGCAATCTGGCTCCTGAAGTCTTAGAGTTTGGCTACCTAAACCTGCCACCTGACTGTATGGATATCATCAAGGAGGCCAGGAGACCCACTACCAGAGCTTGCTATGCGGCTAAATGGAAGAGGTTTGTCATTTATTGCAACAACAATGACATTAACCCGCTGGACGCATCCATTCAAAACATCATCTGTTACCTCTTACACCTATACCAATGCAATCTGGCATACAACTCAATACGTATCCATTTAACCGCGATAGCAGCCTATCTTCAAAACAGGCAGCACCTCTCTTTATTCAGAGTGCCTGCCATCAAAGCCTTCTTGGATGGACTCAAACGAGTAATTCCCCCAAGACACCCACCGGCACCGGTGTGGAACCTCAATTTGGTCCTCACCAGATTAATCGGTCCACCTTTTGAACCTCTCCATTCATGTGAGATTCAATTCCTCACCTGGAAAGTAGCTTTCTTGGTGGCAATCACTTCATTAAGAAGAGTTAGTGAACTCCAGGCACTAACCATTCAAGAGCCATTCATACAGGTTCACGCAAACAGGGTTGTATTACGTACCAACCCCAAATTCATGCCCAAAGTGGTATCGCAGTTCCACATGAATCAAACTATTGAACTGTCTGTTTTCTTTCAAAATCCACAAAATGTCGCAGAGAGAATGCTCCATACACTAGATGTAAAGAGGGCCCTCATGTACTATATAGACGGAACAAAGGACTTTCGGAAAACAAAACAACTTTTCGTTTCCTTTTCTCCACAACACAAGGGCAACGCCATTTCCAAAGCAGGGATAGCCAGATGGATCGTTAAATGTATTCAAATTTGCTATCAAAAGGCTAAACGCACATTAACGATTCCCCCACGAGCCCACTCAACAAGAAAGTTAGGGGCGTCCATGGCTTTCCTAGGAAACATTCCTTTACAAGAAATATGTAGAGCAGCCACATGGTCCACTATACATACATTTACCAAACACTACTGTGTAGATGTACACTCAAAACAGCAGGCAGCTGTAGGACAGGCTGTTCTCAAAACTCTTTTTCAGACTGCTGCAGCTGGCACGGGTAGCCGCCGCTAATAGGAGGTACTGCTATGTATTCTATGCACAGATATGAATTCAGCAGCCCACATGCCTCGAACTGAATATGCTACTTACCAGTATGCATCTGTTCTTGGCATGTAGGGCTGCTGACATTCATATCGCCCACCCTCCTCCCCGGTGCCTCTGGCAGCTGCAGCTCTCAGAATTACTGTATAGCATGGTCATCACTTACTGTATCTACTCCATCACTGCCACAATGTCGAAAAACAATCTAAGGATGGAGAGGATGCCCATGCGCACTGTGGTCCAGGGGAGGAGTCACCTATCCCAGGATACTTCGAAGACTCTTCCAGGACAACAACGTGCAAACATCCGGACCCAACACTAGGCGGCGATCTATGCACAGATATGAATGTCAGCAGCCCTACATGCCAAGAACAGATGCATACTGGTAAGTAGCATATTCAATCTGAAACATATTCAAATTTATAAATGATAAACCTCTGGTCACAGCTTACGTACCGCCATGGGGTACCGAACGATAGGTGAGAGAATGGCAGTGCAGCACTCTGTTCTGTGTGTCTTATGTGGGCATACGCCTGACGACTCAGCCATTGTCACACGGGGACATGGGGCACTCATGATTACTTGCCTAAGGTAGATTATAGTGAAATGGGCCAGAACTGACACTTAAACGTTTGGGGCACACATTTCCTCTCTTCCTAAAGTAGATTAAAGTGAACTGGGCACTTAAGGGTTTGGGATGAGCATTTCCTCGCTTCCTCTTCCCACCTGCTGTGTCCTCCATTGCGAGCCTGTTTTCGGTTACAAGTGAAGACACGGTGTTGAAGTAAAACTTGTGTTGACTGGACTCTTTAGGAGCGAGACGTCAATATACCTCACCCGAGGCTTATTCGAAAGTGTTTTTTTTACTTAATAATGCGTGTTACTGAGTACAGAGGTTCTTTTATTTTATTGTATATATTGATGTGTACACAATATTAAACCAAGACCTTGGCATACCTGAGTTGGATGGTATGTTTTTTCCTTGGGGCACGAGAGAACCAGTTCAATGGGATACACCTCGTATAACTGTTTATTCTTGCACACTTAGTGTATTTTTTACATCATGGCTGGCTAATACACCCCATGACCTTCTTGCACTATTACTCTGGGTCTTGGAGGGGGGTTCTATGATTACTGTCTAACTAATTGATGGTAACAAATTTGTTTTTTAGACAGTACCTTCACCTTATGAATGAGTGAATGCTTTCAATAACTCGGTTTTGTAGTGATCTGTTTTTTTTTCCTTGTCACCATTTTATGTAAGGAGTAATGTCAACATAATGATTATTATGTTTGACACCGTTACATCCCCTTTTTTACAGAGTGGGGCCCCCTTCCCTGAGCTATTGCCAGGTTGAGGTGAGGCTTCTTAGCCATACACTATGGGTAAGTGAATTAACCAACATTATCATATGCAAAACGCATTGCAGAGATGGGAGATAAGAATATCCCACATTCCCTTTTTTTACTAAATTGTGAGCATGTTAGAGTGATGGACTCATTGTTTTTCCACTGTCTTTTTGTTTTTCTTCTCTATTAGGTACAACCAGTAAATCTGGAAAATGAAAATAGCAGGATTACGGGTTTGATATTTGAGCACTTATTATTTCACTGTTTGTTGGTAGCAGCATCCTTCTAGGTCCTGATGAAATCCTTGACACCACTCGGGTCGACTTGGCTGAAACATGTAGACGGCTTCGTCCGACACATGTAGTTTAAATCCATACTGCAGGTGCACTGTCTTTTAATCCTGTCAGCAGGACCAAGTCATTAAAAGTATATTTTATATTCTTGTTAGTCAGTTTTAACTTCACCACCTTCACGGTTTGACATTTCTGTTGCGCTGCACCCTCACCACTACATTTAAGTACCTCTCATCTGGTGGATTTAGTATATCCTGAGTAGAGTAGGAATACAAAAAACATTCCGGCGTTGTAGCCCTTGGTGGGACTAGGTATTCCCACCAGGAAGAAAATCCCAGATGAGGAAGCATGCCACCTTTGGTGGGTGAGGGATTTCTTCCTGAAAGGGATTCTTTCCACAGCTTGTGTTATATTTCGTTTGTCACTCTACATGCCTACGTTGTAATTTTAGACCCAAGGATGTTTTGTGGTAGTTCTGAATTATTGGGGATATTATCCTTGCAGGTCTTTAAAAATTTTCTTTGGACCCCCCCTTCAAATTTATTTGTGTTAAATATTACATTGTTCCCAGAATGCCTTGCAGATGGCACAGAATGTCCTATTTCACCTAGGTAGAGTAATAGAGAAACAGTTTATGAAATTTCAGCATAATTAAAGTAATGTTAGGGTGTACTTCGGTTTGTGACCCTTTATTCTTGTCTTTGCTGGTAAATTATTCTCAGCTGTGAATCAGTTACTGGTGACAATTACTTTTGAAAAGTCTTTGCAAGGGTATCACAGTGACCACAATCTTTCTTTTTTAACTGATTGAAGTACACATTTGCCACGATTGTTCAGGGAGTGAATGTTGCTTTGCAGTTATTTAGCAGGTAGCAATAAAAGTAGAGCGTTCCACGCCGTAGAGGAAGACCTATTGTTAATCCTCATTGTTGCATTACAGCCACAATTGCTTGTACTGGCCTGTAGCTTCAATTGAATTAGAAATGCCTGTGTCTGGCACAATGGTACCGTGGAACAGTGGCACCAAATATAGCAGTGTACAGAATGCTGCTTGGGTTTACTAGTACCTGTTAGTGCACACCCCTGAGACCCAGAACACCTGCCAGGCTTTTATCCACAATGCACAGTCATTATTGGAACTCTTACTCTTATGCTTTTAGTAATGGCCTTTTACTAAGTTAACCACTGAGAGATACCTTCAGACTGCAAGAACAACACTGCTGCTATTCTGATACATTTACATCTTCCAAATAGAAAAATAGAGACTGCCCACACTGCTCAAGGGCAAACTTCATAAATGTGAGAAAATTATGAAATGCTTTGACCATGTATGTTTTTGCCAAAGACAGACTTTTCACAAAGTATTATGAAATCTAAAATGTGCTATTTATGTGCTTGGGTTTTACAGCTACTCCCAAAATGACGTTGTCATCATCAGCAATTTCAGTTGAGGTTGGAGATGAGAGGTCCATATCATGTGCAATCAGCCAATTTTATCCTGAAAACATAGAGGTGCAATGGTTTGAGCTCTCAAATGACAAAGTAAGCAGTGTTGCTGCGGACATCTGTACTGGGTCCCTTATTGACAATCCAGATGGAACATTTAATGTCACCAGTCGATTACGCCTTCGGCCAACTCTGGAAGATAATGAGAAAAGGTATCAGTGCACCGTGGAATACAAGACTCTTCCTCAGAATTTCTCACTTACTGCTGCCCTCAGTGTTACAGGTAAAAGTACTAACACATAAACATTGAGTAATTAATCTGTTTTTTAGATACATATGTTTGTGTTAACAAAATATTGCCATTTGCATTTTTTCTGTCATATTTAGAGGTCATCAGAATTCTAAAAATAGGTGCAGTTATTGTTTAATTCTTTATTTTTTAAAGTTGCATCCATTTTGAGTTGAGCACTAAAAACAGCACATTTAATGTTGTGCTCGGTATTAATACCAGTATTGGGACCTGATTTAGATATCGGCAGACAGGTTACTCTGTCACAACAGAGACGAATATTCTGTCTGCTGAAATAGAAATCCCATAATCTCCTATAGGTTTTAGATTTTGACGGACAAGATACCCGTCACCGTTGCGACTAAGTAACCCGTCCACCAATATCTAAATCAGGCCTATAGGGTCTATTAGGATGGCAGTCGGAAAATCACTCCGACCGCCATGGTAGCGGGTATAGACCGCCTGTCAGGACCGTGACATAACCGCCGGTCCAATTAGAATGGTCCGCTGTCGAAATCCGACCGCGGAAGTACGATCGCGGCCTTTAACATTGCGGCGGTTGCTGATGCCAGCAGCACCGCCGCAATGTCGAAAGGAGCATGTCCTGCATATTCCTGCACTGCGTGGCAGGCACTGACACCTGGTACATGGATCCCCAGTGCACCCACTCCCCCCCAACACACTGGGGGCCCACAATGGCCCCTGGAGATATTCTCCGCATGCCTTTCCATGGCGGTTCCACCGCAGCGGAAAGGCTGGCTACCGCCAACAACATAATCATGCCGGCGGAGCCTGGCCATGCACCGGACCCATTTTAGCGGTCCAGCACCGCCCACCAGGCAAGCGTGTGGACTGCTACCGGCGGAAAAGTGGAGGGCAGAATTTCTCACCGCCGCGGTCATCACAGCCATGCTAATGTGACCGGCGGTTTTCGGGTTTCAATCGTGGGCGGATGGCCTCCTCTGGGCCGGCGGTTACCACCACCGGCCCAGCGGCAGCCATCCGTCCGCCATCCTAATAGACCTCTATGTTTGCTCTTACCACTGAGCACAAAACATTTGTGTGTTATGTACTATTTTTCGCTTAAAAGTGTACATTCGAGCCCAAAACCTGCCAGGATCTCAACATAAATGTAATTCGCGCTAACAGGTTTTGCTTCCACAGTTTAACACCTGGAACTGAATTAGCCCCTTTTTTAGGTGAAGGGCTCAGGCAAGTACCAAAAACAGCTCAGCGTGCTTTGTTGATCTCAATGGAACGTACATTGAAGAAATTATGTTGGCTTCCACAGTGTGGTGCATCCACTCCTACTACTCAGTAATGTGCTTGAAAGATGACCATGATCCAACCTATCAGGGCTATTAGCAAATGTAGCTTACCCTTGTGAGTAACTTACATGTGAAAGGACTCAGCCAACACGTCTCAGCCCCATCCCACGGGCACTTTGTGGACACTGTTTTTACCTCATGTGACAGTATCACAATGTGGGCTACGGGAGCACCATGTATGGGGGAATCACCAGCCAACTCACAAAAAGACTTCAAGACCATCCAGAATGCAGCAGCCAGACTGATCCTCAACCTCTAAGCCGGTCTTGAGTAACAACACACCTAAGGGAACTAAATTGGCTCCCTTTACAAAAGTGCGCTCAGTTCAAGCTCCTCACCAATACATGCATAACAATGCACAACACAGGTCCTAACTGAATAGCTGCAGTCAGTTTCACCAACCCACCAGGCACCTCCACTCTGCCGGAATCGCCCTAGAAAATATGTCAGCCATACGCAAAAGCAGATCAGGAGGTTGTGCCTTCCAGTATACTGCTAGAGCCTCCTCATTGACATATACAAAGTCCGAGCCGGCGAATGGCAGTTGATGAGCTAGACTCATTCACGTAGGTACTAGTTGCGTCTGCAGTCTACAAGAACACACAGGGCGAAGTCTGTGTGGGATGGAACCCCATACCTGCTGTGTCTGCAAATTACATAGTTCAATGTTCTACAGGGATGAGAAGATAATTGGTGGATTACTTTTTAGCGGCCTTCATTACGCAGAGATGAGCTCATCCTCATTACAGTTCTTCTTTTCTCTCCTTCTCAGAACTTTGCATCATTTTTCAACCTGGAAAGGTACTACTTGGGTACCTAACAGGCCATAGTTGAGTAAGAATAAAATATGTTAGCTGAGTTGATGGGAACATGGAAGAGGAGTCATGATGTGCTGGAAGGTTTCTCATTAAAACTAAGAAAGTAAGCAAGCAAGCATATATACTAGGTGCCCTGGGTGCTGAGTGTAACAAAGAAGAGCGGGCCAGATTTAGGGGGGGGGGGTTACTGGTGCCTAATCAGCCCTGTAAAGAACATGAAGAGATGACCTGCATTTTCCAGAATGCAATGCATGATGTTTTCTTTTGCAGATTTCATGTGATGCTGTGCCACGACCAGAACTGAATCTGCACTTAATGCACTAGAACGTGTATCACATATCACTCCAGGAATATTGTCATTGTGTGTCATTAATAACACAGTGCCCCAGCTTGCCAGACGTGGCAGTTTCAGCACTTGTGTGGCCTTCATTTAAAAAAGCAGGCAATGTATCAGCGGGTTCTACAAGGCTTGAACCAGTTAAATGTATGACGCAGCAGTGCTTAAAAAATCAGAAGAGATTAAAACAAGCGTTCATCCTACTCAGTATAACTCTCATGTCATACTTTAGAAGTGCTTCAGTTTGTGATATTTAACATGTCTGTTCTCTGTCATGTAGTTCAAATCTTTCTTTTACAGAACCACAATCACAGATGGGAGTTACAGCTGGATGCGTAGCTGGCATCGCAGCAACACTTGTATTGCTGATCGGTTTTGCGGTATACACAAAGTTTTTTAAAACAGGTAAGCAATGTTTTTTTGATTTTTAAATGTGTTATTAAGAATTATTTCTGATTTATTCAAATGCTTCAGTTAGCAGGGTTGTCTTAAATGATGTGGAACTCGAGCCTTTCCATAATATTCTAAGTGGGCTTGGGGTCAAGAGTTTTAAGACACCCATAGTATGTCACAGCCATCCCAACTACTAGGCGTAGGGATTCATTTAGAACTTCGTGAGTGAGCGAGTGACTTGACAGTGATCATTTCTCAGAACTTGAAGTGTTTAATTCCAGAGTTGCATGATGCTTTTTTACAGCCACTGAGTGTTGTCCCCTGTTTCAGTGGCTGCCTCCCTTCTGCTTTTTGTTCTGGTGCAAATCTCTCACTGTGCCTCTCCCCACAGAGCCCGCCGGGGCAACAGAGGCCTTGCCTCCACTCACAATGCTACAGCCTGCCTGCCATATTTTGAGTTAACCACCTTATTGGCAGGTTAATTTTTGATAGAATTGGTTGCTTCAGCATGATGTGACCACCTTCGTCAACGGGCCCCAATCTCATGGCAGCTGGGCATTCCTTTCTGTTTTTCAGAAAGAAAGCAGTTTTTTCCTGTTCATGGGGTCTATGGGTTATTTTCTCTGCCCATTGAAGATCTGTGTCCTCCAGGTGCAGCAGTCCTGCGGTGCCTTGGCCATTGTTACCGTACACAGTATGGTGGCATCACAGGTCTGGTGGCATGGTAGCTTCTGCTGTGCCAAGCTCTAAATAAAGGACAATTTATGTAGATATGTTTTATTTCCCATCAAATCGTCCACTAGAACCAGGTTCCTTTTTTATGTGGAAAAGGCGATCATTGGTAAAAGTAAATGTTCTTTAAATGCTTTCTAAGGCTGCTTAGTATAACTTGTTCCAAAATTAATAAAGTCATGGAGGAGGTGTGGGCTGCAGCCGACCAAGATGGCTGAGTTCAAACTGGAATGGCATGGTGAGCAAAAAAACGATGGATTTAGGCCCAGATCTCTGTACTGGGGTGAATGTATGACATTGTTCTGCATTCTGTCCATCAACTGTTGTTTTTGCAGCAGCCGACCAAGATGGCTGCCTGACACAGAAGCCACATCATCTGTATACATCCATCCTCTCATTGGCCTGATTGCCAGATGCTCCACGTGTAGCCCCTGAGGGATCAGCTGGCAGCCTCACGCTGCCCCAGTTGTGAATGTGTGGCTGCTGTAGGCGCTGAGGCAGACATAGCTGGGCCTGGAGGCGGGCCTTCATGGGCTGCGGCCTACTTGCCTGCACCTATCCTGTGCCCTTGAGGCGCTGTGGCCAGGTGGCCTGTGTGTTGGGGGCACTGCGGGTTTTATGTGGCCTCCCCCCCACCCCTTAAGAAGACAATCCTGCGGTGGCTGGCGATGCCAGTGGTCACAGAATGGAGCTGGCAGGAAATGTGAGACCGCGCAACTGGGCCAAGCCCAGCAGGAGATACATGATTGAGCAGTCCGGCTGGGGATGGCCCCGGGGGCTCTCTCGCGCTGTGCCGAAGGACTGATCCACGGCTCCCCTCCTTGCCTGGAACCTCGAGGAAGTGTGGAGGGCAGCCAGTGGTGTGGTGACCAGAATGGGCTGGGGCCTGATGCCGCCTGGGCTGATGCTCAGGGGTGAGGGGGCCTGGGGCCTTTCTGCCGACCTGCAGCCCTGGCTTGTGCCAGCATGTCCTGGGATATGACAGCCCCTGGGTGTGCGCCGTAATTGAAGAGTCTGTCCTTATCGGCACCAGGAGTGTGTGCCCTGCGTTGCGTTTTGAGCAGAGGTCCTTGACCTTGTCAGGTGGCCACTTCTGGGTGGTCTTTCCTCACCTGCCCCCCTCCTGTAATTTTACCAACCTTGCTTTGTGATTGCGGGACTCCTCTGATCATCCCCTGTATGATTAATGAATCGTGAACTGCAGTGAGCGACCCTTGCAAATCCAATACTCAACATTGTGGGATCTCCTGATCTGTGGAACCTGGGCATCACTTAGCTGCATGCTGCATTGTCTGGCAGACTTGGTCCCGGTGCAGAACATGTCTTTCTAGTTCCTGGACTATTGGTGTGAGGACATCTCCCAGCGGCATGTGTGTACCTTGGATCTCCTTTAGCTGGAGGAGCCTGAGGGGTGTGGGCGTCCTGGTGGCAACGCTCGCCTTCTGGCCCACTGCCACTGCACCCTGCTGGCCCACTGCCACTGCACCCTGCTGGCCCACTGCCACTGCACCCTGCTGGCCCACTGCCACTGCACCCTGCTGGGATCCTGCTGCTGTGATGCTCTCTGCTCTGCTTTTCGTCGGCGCATCTGCTTGCCCCAGTGGCAGTATGCACCTTTGCGCTATTGAATGAATGGCATTCGGGACCACGTCTGGGGTGGTCCTTGACTGGCACAACTCTTTGAATGCTTTTACTGCCCTTTTGTGAGTCCTGATTCCTAAAGAGTCAGGCCTGCCTTGCTTGAATAGGGGACTCTGCCTCAGCAGTTGAGGGCGAGATGAGACGAGAAGCAACCCAAGCTGGGTTTCGAACCTCACAAAGGTGCAGCCCGCAAAAACGAGACTGGCTCTGTAACTCCTCATGTAGGAAATCTCTCCACTGACTCAGACCCTCATGCCCTGTTGCTCCAGATGAGTTCTAGCCTCCGATGCATACATTCTAAAATTGATCATCTGACTGGCCATCTCGATAGGCAGGAGGCTCACCTTACAGGGCAGGAGACGTGAACAACCGATGCAGAGCAGCGCCTTTCCTCATTGGAGGCGGATAAGGCAACTTTACCATCCGACTCTCAAAAACGTTGTGCTGAGTTACTAAGTGTATCTGTAAAGAGCGAAGACTCGGAGGCCCACTTTCGAACTAACAACTTGCGCCCGAATTCAACGATAACAGGAAGATGGAACAGTTCTTTGAAAATTTGCTATGTGAACTGTATGATGCTGACTTCTTTAAATGCTTCGTTGTGGAGCGAGCTCACGGCTCTCTGAGCCCACATCCTACACCTGGTGCACCTCTTCGCCTTATCATTGCCAGACTATTAAACTACCATGACCGGTCACTGTGCTTTAGCTGGCTCGAAACAAGGGTGCACTCTCATACCAGGGCCCCAAGCGCTCTATCTTCCTGGACTTTACCTTTGGGGTGCAGGGGGCTCCGCAGGTCTTCCGGGAAGTGAAGGGTCTTCTCCATGACCACAATAAACGTTATGCCATGTTAAATCCAGCTTGCCTCCGATGTAAACGGAATGGTAAAATGACTGTGTTCATGTCGCTAGCTGAGGCCCTCCGAAGCATCAGTTTGAGGTATGTACCTGACATCGTCGCAGCACCAGATCCTCCATGGCTGGCAGTGACACTGGACTTTCAGACACCATGAGTCCCGATTCTTGATCTAGTAGGGCTCCTTCATCTTTTTCTGCCTTTGGCTGAACGACTGGTACCCAAAAGACTTTATTTGCTGTTATCTTTGGCTCTAACTTGCAATCATACTTCCAGTAACGTTGCTCAGTATTGAAACATTTTTGGTTTCTTAAACTGTTGTGCAGATTGATACCTACCACCTCCAGGTGTATGTCAGCGGGTGGCTTGCCCTTCCGCCCCAACCCTGTGGAAGCCACTGCTACAAATATGTTTCTTAATGGTGATATGGTGACCAGACCTTCATGTTTGTTGTGTGGGTGGGGTGGTTGACTGCATTGAGTTTCCCCCGGTGCAATGCACGGTCAATCTTTTAATATTAACACTAGGTTTTGGTTTATTTCTGTCCCTTTACTAATGCCATTGTTTCTATTCCTAGGGTTTTCACTCATGGAGGGTGTGATCAGTGAGGGTGGAGGAAGGATGAGGAAGTTATATTTAATGTTATGTCTCCTTTATGGTTCACTGAACTGGCTGCTGGCCTCCTACTGGTTGTTGGATCTTTGAGTGGTTGTTTACATGTGACTGCTGAGCAATTTACGGGGCCCATCTGGCCCTTCTTATTCTTCGGGTTCCTACTCATGCCATTCTCCGCACCTTTACATGGCTCTACATACCAGTAAGGTGACTGATATTAACCTGGTATATTGGAATGTGTGAGGCCAGGGCGACCCACGGAAAAAGCACAAGGTACTAGTCTGTTTGACACTTCATAATATTCATATCGCACTATTACAAGAGATGCACCTCAAGTGGTGGTGCCTTTTGCTAGTAACTGGGCCTCCCATTGTTTTTTTTCTAATTATTTTGCCTACATGAGGAGGGTGGCTCTCCTGGTTAGGAAGGGACTTCCTGTCCACCAGCTGGCGGAGGTCTCTGACCCACAGGGCAGGTATGTTATCTTGCAGCTATCAATGCAAGGGAAGCATTTCACCATCATTAACACCTATGGGCCAAATACTGATGACCCAGACTTTGTCTAGGTCATCTTGAAGCACTGTGTAACTCTATCCCCCTGTAGTGTTCTATGGGGCGGGGATTTTATTCTTGTGCTGGATCAGGATGCAGATTGCTGTAATTCAGCTTCATGTGCCCACTGTGCTGCAGCAAGTGCAGCTGACGACCTTATGAATATTAATGATCTATTTGGTATTTGAAGGATTCATCACCTGGGAATTAGAAAGGGGCCGCATATTTCGGTCCAAGAGTCTGGGATAGATTGGACTACTGGTTAGACACTCATGACGTCTTTAGTTGAGTTACGTGGGTAGAACATTTGCCTAGGGCCCTCTCCAATCTCGCTCCAGTCATACTCACCTTTTCCCTCCCAGCCTCAAAACATACTGCATGCGCATGGAAACCCTCTCCCCAGGCACTATTGGATCCAGGCATTCGATTGGATCTTCAATGCGATGTAACTGAGTTCTTTGCGGCTAATTATGGTTCGGTGGAGTTAATAGGTACGAAATGGGAAACTTTTAAGATGTAAAAAAGGAATGTGTATATCTAAACAATTCTCGATCCGGAAAGGCCTACGGCGTCAGTTAGAATTACTGAAACAACAACTCCATCAACTGAAGCAGAACATTGATAAGGCTTGCCATCCACATTTGGCTGCGGCACTCTAGACTGCCCTAATTAAATACTATGCCCTGGCCGACAGCGAAAGCACACACTTCTACCAATATGCTACAGGTTGTGCGAATGGTGAAAGTGATGGGCATGGCCAGACATGGGGTCATTTGTTGCGACGGTTGCGCTGATTTGCGATGACGGCACTATAATATTTGACACTGAGGGCGAACCTCCTTCCTCCCAGCAATCACATACCTCAGAGAGTACAAGGCCGGAACCTTAGATGATATTACTGCCGCAGTAAGTGGGCTGCCTACCTGTAAAACTCCAGGGAGTGACCGCCTTCCCTCTGAGTTGTATAAAAACCTTTTTGGATCTCCTTACTCCTCGGCTCTTACAGGTGTACGATGAGGTGTTATGAACTGGCTCTTTGCCTTCTTCCTTATGAGAAAACATTTTAATAACACTTCTAAAGCCAGACAAACCTCTGGATTGCCTGGATTCCTACTGCCCCCTCTCATTAAGCAATCCTGGCGCCAAAATACTTTGAAAAGTGTTGGCTAACAGGCTGATCTTGTTACTCCCTGACCTCACCCCGCCCGACTAGGCTGGGTTCATCCCTAACCACTCCATTTCTCATAACCTCAGGTCACTTTTCTCCCACTTGCACTAGCTGAGGCTACACCAAGAAGTTGCCTCCAAAGGTGATGACTGTTTCGAGTGGCCCTTTCTATTCATGGTCCTGTGCAGAATCGGGGTCCCAGATCTCTTATTTGGCCATTAGTACCCTACTCATCTTCTGGACTTGATTGGAGAGTCTCCTCGACAATTTCGCAGTGAAATAGGCACAATAGTATGTACACAGCAGGCCTGGATCCGATTAGAAACTAAGCTTTGCCACCAGACCTTTTACTCCCCCATGCAACTGGTCATTCAGTCCCCATTGCACTAAGGGAAAGACTAGCTGCTCAGAGAGTGTTGTGCTGAGTTATAATGGAAATGGATGTTTTTTTCCCTGATGGGCAATTCTGTGAGAGACTAACCACTGGAACTGATAAACCGGTGGACACACTCATCCTGTTCACTTTCTTTTGCATCCGGTAGGTCTCTAGGATTATTATCCAGAATTCCCAGCAGCACCATCTGAATGTAAGACACTTACACTCTTCCTCGCGGTATCTTCCTCATGGCAGAAGGTGTGCCAAAGGCAAGCCCATCTGCGCCCGTCAGAGACACAACCGCGGCCAGCACCAGAAGCCCTGGATCTCCGGAACCCCGACGATACATCTCTGCCGCCCTCCACGCACTCAACCCCGGAAGACTCAACGGTTGCCAAAGAGCCACATTGAACACCACCCAAGGATAGTTCTCCTGCAGACACTGCCGACGATCCTTCACCATCAACTGCGCCCCCAAGATCGCCGAGAACTCGCTGGACTCCCGCAACACCGGCACCCTGACTTGCATCCTCCTCAACGTACAGTCCCTACACAGATACGCCATAGAGATCTGGGACCTGCTCGACACCCTCTCGCCCGACGTCGCCTTCCTCACCGAAACCTAGGGACGAATGCCACCTCTGGCCCCAACATCGCCACCGCCATCCCCGACGGATACAAGATCCAGAGAAGGGACCGCCCACACCGGCCAGGAGGAGGACTCGCCATCGCTCACAAGACCTCCCTTCGACTCTCCACCTCCAACACGAGCGACCCCCACTCCAACACAGAACACCTCCACTTCCAGATCCAGACCAACCCCAGGACCACGCTATGGGGCACCCTCACCTACAGATCCCCCGGATCACGCACACAGTCCGCAACCACCATCGCCGACCTCGTTGCACCCCACACCATCGCTTCCACGGACTACATCCTACTCGGAGACCTCAATTTCCACCTCGACAACCGCAGAGACCCGACTCCATCACCCTCCTCGACAAACTCTCCAACCTCGGACTGAAGCAGCTTGTCACCAGCTCCACGCACAGAGCTGGACACACCCTCGACCCCATCTTCGCAGGAGGGACAAACATCCATTTCCACCATACCCCACAGCCCCCCTGGATGGACCACCACGGCGTACACTTCACCTTCAACACATCCACTGGGCCAAACCCCCCCCCCCCATTGCCCGCCTCGAAGGAACTGGAGCAAGATCTCAGAGGAGCACCTCAACGCCACCCTCCTCCTAGACCCACCCCGCACCACGACTGACGCCAACGCCGCAGCCCAAGAACTTCAATTCTGGATCGCCAGCTGCACCAACAAACTCGCACCCCTCTGCCACCCCAGCAACCAACGCCCCCTGAAAGCAGCTTGGTTCTCCAAACAGCCAGGCACTCCTGCAGACACCTTGAGAAAACCTGGCGAAACCGAAAGACCACAGAAGACCTGAACAACTACCAGAACACCCAGAAAGAATACCACCAGCGTTTAAGAGACACCAAGCAGACTTTCATCAGGAACAAAATCCACACCAACGCAACGAACTCTAAAGAGCTCTTCAACATCATACAGCAATTCACCAAACCCCCAAGCGAAGCCACGGACATCACACCATCCCATGAACTCTGCAACAAGCTCAGCTCCTACTTTCATCAGAAAATCAAGGCCCTCTACGACAATTTCAGTGAACAGATGCCGGACACCACCCCACGCCCCACCTCCACCGACAAAGAGCCGATCATCACCACCTGGAACCCTGCCACTGTCGAACACACCACTGTGACCATGAAGAACACACACTCAGGAGCTCCCACGGACCCCTGCCCACCGCACATCTACCACAGGGCAGTCCCTGCCATTGCAACCGAACTTGGACGCACCATCAATGCCTCCTTCGAATCTGGCATCTTCCCCGACGACTGGAAGCGGGCGGAGGTCAAACCTCTCCTCAAGAAGCCCACGGCCGACATGACAGACCTGAAAAACTACCGGCCCATCTCTCGCCTCCCCTTCGCTGCAAAAATCACTGAGCGACTCGTAAAAACCCAGCTGACCGCCTTCATCAAAGACAACTCCATCCTAGATGCCTCCCAGTCTGGATTCCGCAGCAAGCACTGAGACGGCCCTCCTTGTTGCCACCGACGACATCCGCATGCTACTAGACCAGGGGCACTCTGCAGCCCTCATCCTTCTAGACCTCTCTGCAGATTTCAACACCGTCTCTCATCGCACCCTCGCAGTCAGACTACATGATGCAGGGATACGAGGAACAGCTCTCTCCTGGATCCGATCCTTTCTCTCCGACAGAACCCAGAGGATCAGACTCCCTCCTTTCCTCTCTGAACCCACACTGATCAACTGTGTGGTTCCCCAAGGATCATCACTCAGCCCTATGCTCTTCAACATTTACATGGCCCCTCTCGCCGCCATCATCAGACAGCACGGGCTCAGCATAGTGTCTTACGCCGACGACACCCAGCTCATCCTCTCCCTCACAAAGAACCCCAAGGACACCAGACTTTGCTTCCAGGAAGGAATGAGAGATGTGGCCGCCTGGATGAAAAGCAGCTGCCTGAAGTTCAACTCGGAGAAGCCTGAAGTCCTCATCCTCGGACCCTCCACCTCCGCCTGGGACAACACCTGGTGGCCCTCCGCTCTCGGGAGTCCACCCACCTCGACAGACCATGCAAGGAACCTCAGCATCATCCTCGACTCCTCCCTCACCATGAACCGCCAGATCAACTCCATCGCCTCCACCAGCTTCAACTGCATTCGGATCCTCCGCAAGACCTTCAAATGGATACCCCCAGAATGCATAAAAACTGTCACCCACGCACTCATTACCAGTAGATTGGACTACGGCAACGCCCTCTACCCCGGAATCAATAGAAATCTCCTACACAGACTACAGACCATCCAGAACGCCCCAGCCAAACTCGTCCTTGGAACCCCATGGCACGAACACATGACCCAGCACCTACGTAACCTCCACTGGCTCCCCGTCGAGAAGAAAGTTACCTTCAAACTGCTCACCCACGCCTACAAGTCCCTCCACAATATCGACCCAAATACCTCAATGAGAGGGTCTCCTTCCACGTACCCAAGAGGAACCTTCGCTCCACGGAACTCTCCCTTGCAGAGATCCCCCGCATCCACAAAACCAGAACAGGAGGAAGAGCTTTCTCCTACGTTGCAGCCAAAACCTGGAATGAGCTCCCAGTGAACATCAGACGCTCCCCCACCCTCCACACCTTCAGGAAGAACCTCAAGACCTGGCTCTTCGAATGATCCAGAGCTGCACCCCCCCACGCCTTGAGACCCTCATGGGTGAGTAGCACACTTTATAAATCCACTGATTGATTGATTGACTTTATATCTCCTCTTTATGCTTCTGTGCAAAATGAGATGTCGCTGGGTTCGCAGTATGTCAGGGCTAAGTGGGAGGCGTCTTTGGGTAAATCTATCTCCGTCAAGGAGTGGACGGGCACGTGGGGTCTGACACAATCTCTTCCCCCAATGGCAAGCTTCTTCTTATACATTTTTGGTTTCTTCATCAGACATGTTACATTCCGTCTAAACTGTGTAAATATAAGCTGTGTGCTGATGCTGAGTGCGATAGATGTCATATGGGGGAGGGTGATTTCATGCACTTAGCCTGGCTTTGCCCCCCTATTTCGGCATACTGGATTGTTGTCTTCTTCAAGTTATCTGATATTTTACGCTTGCAACTACACCCGTCTCCAGGGCTGGCCCTTCTCTGTCTCCCGACAAAGATGCCAGACAATAACAAAAAAAATTCTTGCCTTGCCATTGCTTCTTGCTGAAGGCCGATGGCCTGCATGTTGTGCCGGGGACAAGCACCTTCCATCCGGGATTGGCTGTTAGATATGGCACATTGTCAGGAGCAATTTGAAGTATACTACTCCATGCTACCGCTATCTAGCAGGCCCAGGATTATCTGCAGTTAACTGCAGGATTATCTGTTATTGGAAACCCTGGACTCATCATCCTAACTCCAAACTTCTATATTGCATTTTAGTGAGCATATGGCTCTGCCACTGCTAAAATGTGCTGTTGCTAGTCAATTTTCGAAGAATAGTGCTTTCTGGGAGACCATAGTGTTTCACTCTGGATGAAATTGTCGTCTCGGGTGTTGCCCTGCATTTCATTGGACAGGAGTGCCCTCCTGCTTGACCCAGTGAACACTGAATAAGTATCTGAGAGGGCCAGAGCCTCTGAGATCTGCTGCTTGAAACAAGAAAAAAAAGGGTCCATGTTGAGAAGTTTGATTTGGACCAACCAGGGCCTGCACTCTAACTGACTTAGCCTGCAGCACAATCTGGAACTACAGCCTTGTGAACCTAAGTTGCTTCAAAAAGGACTATTGAGTGAACTCTCTGCAAGCTACATGTCAACAGGGCTCACCTAGACTATCACCACCAATAATCCCCAGCCTGGAGGGACTTGTAAGGGTTTTGTCCAAGTGGATTGTGGGAATTGAAGTCCCAAACTTCCAGGGACCATCTTGGAGCTTCCAGACGCATGGAGTAAGACTTGGACACTTTGGGACCCTCAAAGGAACTTCAGGAGGAAGTTTGGAGGTCCGACTTCCAGAGTTTGACCGAGAGGTGGTTGAAACCCGAGCCGGCGAAACCTCACCGAATCCGGCCTGGTGAAGAGCATCTAGAGCTCCGCGAGAAAAAGCTCCTTAAAAGTCCAAAAATAGAAAAGTTGACTGGGACCAGCCGCGAGAGTCAAGCCGCCCACCTTCAACCGCGAGTCGGGCTGGATCTCTGGTTCGCCCAGCTGGGAAGCCTCAGAAGTCTGACTTCCATAGGTTTGACTGGGAGCATGTCACAAGGCAAGCCGGCGAACCCTCACCGAATCCGGACTGGTGGAGAGTTTCGAGGGACTCGGGGAGAGAAAGCTCCTGAAAGTTTCTATATCAGAAGGTAAAAACTTTGACTGAGGCCTACCGCTAGGGGTAGCCACATAGGGCTCCATCACTGTCAACTTGAAACTTTGACTTTGTCCCGGTCTAGCGCAACCATATTTTTCCCAATAGGCACTATATATTTCTATGTGGGATATATTGCTAAATCTTTAAAAATTCATATCTCCTGTTCCCTACGTTGGATTTTTTTTCGTTTTAGTGTCATTTTAAATATAAAAATATTTCCTATATTTAGAAATAGATGTTGGATTTTTATTGTGTGTTATGTCTTATTTGTTCACTGAATTGGTGTATTTAAATGCTTTACGTACCTGTCTTTGAAGTTAAGCCTGCCTGCTCACAGCCAAGCTACCAAGGGTTGAGCATGGGAATAATTTTCTGAGACCAATTCTGAGCCTTAGACTGGGTTAGTGGCCTTATTGCCAGTGGTAGATATATATTTACTACTACTTAAAATCCACTTTTCAACAGTATGCATGGCATATCAATGGTGTGTCATGTCTTCTTTTCACTTTTGTCTGCACCAAGACACGAAGCCTGTAATGGCAGTGTGCGCGAGCTTGGTACAGGGGCCCTTAGGGTTGCTTAGTTTGTGCTGCCATCCTTAGGGACCCTCTTAAAAACCTCAGGCCAGCGGTACTAGGAGTACCATTTATTAGGGACTTTCACAGGGTACCAAAGGTATTGCCAATTGGGGGAACAATTGTACGGGTTTGGGAAAGAGATCTGGCAATGGGGGCCTGGTTAGCAGGTACCCAGTAAACCTCCAGTCGAAATCACATCAAATACCAGGCAAAAAGTGTGAGCGACCATGTCGAAAAGGGCACTTTTCTACACATCCCAAATGCTGTCAGTTCTTTCTAGATGGAGGTGCTGCTCTTTTGCTGGGCTGACCAAAGGCCTTAAGCTGTGTTCTACCCACAAACAGCCCAAACCCACTTTGCTTGATTTTGCTGTCAAACTCAATAATTGTGGAGATTTCATCCTCACTCCCATCTCCAAGTTCCCTTTGTCTGACCTTCTCGTCTCACAGTTGGAGTTACTGGAATCTGAGCATCAAAATCCTGACTGTTTGGAATCCAATGATGAAGAATATGCAGATGTAAAGGACTGAAATGTAGTCTTACCCATGGGACCACAAATAAGCATGCTGTCTAGAAGAAAACAAAGTACATGAAACTGACATGAGAATCCACATCTATTATGCCACAGCTGTATCTATTCCATACCTCTATTCCAAACCTACCTTATCTTCTTAAATCTGTAGCCACTCCCTGGCTGAGGCCTGATACCACTGATACTCTCTGTAATTCCACCTCCTTGTCATCAGGAGAGTCCCTGTTCTTTTGTCCAACCAAAACCATGCCCCTCACACACTCCAGTTTCTGATATGCTGCATGGGAGATTTCTGATAATTGATCAAAAATCAAATCTCTCCAAGATATGAGCAGCAGTAACAGTCTTTCCTCAACATTTTCCAATAGGCTCTGCATCTTGGAATAGTCAGGAGCTCTGTTTCTGATTCTGTTTGTAATCCTGCTGCCCTTTTCCTTAGCCACGTTCCCCTGGTTAAACCTTGATTCGTTAAAAAGATCAATCAAATCTTTTTTTGTCCTAAGCAGTCAAGGTTTTTTGTTCTTATCAAGCTCAAATACTTGAATGGATTTTCATGCTTCTGGTTTTTGAAGGGCTTTTGAATTACATCCTCTAATTCTTCCTCAAACAAGCTAGAGTTAGTGAAATGTATGCTTAGTAGACATGCTTTCTGTGCTGAATCAACTTTCCTTCCACTCAATAACGGCTAGATGATCCTTTTAAATTAAAAACATGCAATATCTGACAGAAACTTTGCTTGAACCTCCAAATCCGGCAGTAATAATGCCACATTTTCACCTTTCTGAATAGTCATAAACAAAGTCTCAAAATCCTTAATCAAGGACTGGGATGTATACACTGAATATATACTAGCGGTCAAAGCAAAGTCTATTTTAACATTATATTTATTGGTTTGTGCACATTTCCACAAATATTAAGGCATGACATAGAAAACTGACAGGAGAGTTCAGGCCCACAATACAGTAGCTGTCATACCAAGGTTAAGGCTCTCTTCAAAGAAGCTTCCTCTCTAATGTCTGCTCGATCAGAAATGTACCTTTTTCCAAGTCAAAATTGTATTCCTGTATATTAAATGTGTTAATAAAGGAACTATTACCAACTCTGAGGGAGCTCTAGATCTCAGTTGATCAGTAGGTACAATCTAAACCTAAACCTGGAAGACAAGGTTTTTCGGGGTCTCTCCATTCTCTTTTTAACATTCCCTCAATAGCAAAATTTGAGAGTAACTTTGGCACTTCAAATGTATTAAATTGCTTGAACCACTCACCACTTGTTGTAGGCTGTTCCTCCTTTTCAGGAAGATTTTAATTTGTAGACATAAGAAATTAAACCTTGAATATCCTTTCTTTGAATATATTTACCCCATTGGACTCCTCCCTGTCATCGTCCTCATATTTGGATGAGGACCAATATGTAGGAATTGAGGAAGGAGATGTACTTGATCTTTGTAAAGAATCAGACCTTACAGGAGAAAATGCAACCTTTTGACTATCTTGCTGTTTATTAAAGGCTACTGAAAAAGATTTAACCAGCACTTGCATCTATTTTTCTGATGGGACTTGCAAAATCCTTCCCTTTTGAGGAATGAGGTGACCCTCCTTAAATCACTTGGTGTCTCTTGTCATCTTGTGTACGGGATAGAGATAAATGTTTTTGCTTTTCTGCATGCTTTCCCATCTTGCTAGACACCAAGCACTAAAAATAAAATGTTATTTATACAGGGTGACTGTTGTCCTTCTTTACTGTTTTTTCAGGACCTATATTTATATATATTTTTTTTGAGTATGCCAATGTTCCAACATAATAGGTTTTAACTATTCCTCAACAACATACATTTTTTAAAAACATAGTTGTAGAGAGGCATTCATACTATTCGGACATACAGCTGTACAAACATGATTGCCTCAATGACTACTGTTTCATTGCTGCCAAGGATTCAGATTGCCATGTGTGACATTTTTATAATTTCAGTGCAATTATGAGTGACATTTCAACGACTATGAGTGACAATTTTCCGCAAGCAAAATCAAGCAATGAAGACCAGGGAAACATATAGATAAAAGAATTTACACCCATTCGAGCAACGAGAAACTCTAAGAAGATCTTAAAACCGCTGTAGAGCACCAGAAATGGAAGGGCACTTAGGTGTGAATGTGCGAGTTGCTCTGCTTCTAAGCACCTCGCACCACTGCCCCCCCCACCCCCCCCGGACCTCCATCCCTCCCTGAGTTCTGGGGTGCTCCCTCTGTTCTATTATGACTCTCTCAAACTCCAGGAGGACACCCAGGCTGCAGACACACTTATAGAAAATGTGTAGGGTCATGCTACATGTGTGAATGTGCGAGTTGCTGTGCTTCTAAACACACTAGTGCCTCTGAGAACCTTTAGCCCTCCCTGGGTTCTGAGGTGCTCCCTCCACCCTACCATGCCTTTCACACTCCTAAGAGGACACCGAGACTGCAGGCACAGAGAGCACGTACAGCCTCGTGCTACAAGTGTGAATTTGCGAGACGCTCTCCTTCTAAGCACCTCACGTCACTACCCCCTAGGACCTCCAGCCCCCCCTTAGTTGTGGGGCACTCCGTCTGCCCTATCATGCCTGTCACACTCCTAAGGGGACACCCAGGCTGCAGGCACAGAGAGCATGTGCAGCCACGTGCTACAGGTGTAAATGTGCAAGGCCCTCTGCTTCTAAGCACCTAAAACCAATGCCCCCGGCACCTCCAGGCCTTCCTGAGTTCTGAGGTGCACCCTCTGCCCTACCATGCCTCGCACACTCCGAAGGGACACCCAGGCTGCAGACACACTTATAGAACTCATGTTGGGTCATGCTACGTGTGTGAATGTGCGAGGCGCTCCGCTTCTTAAATACACCACTGCCACCAATGGCCTCCAGCCCTCCTTGGGTTCTGGGGCGCTCCCTCCGCCCTACCATGCCTTTCACACTCCTAAGGGGACACCCAAGCTGCAGGCACAGAGAGAACATGACAGATGAGCTGCCAGATGAGCTGCCTAAATTGAAAATTAAGAGAGTCAACACAACTGACTCATGGACGCCTCCGCAGACAGGCATGGGCATTGATTGGGCAACAAGTAGCACTAAGCACCTGAGGCACACAGGTCACTATCAACCAGCAGCAGTATTTAAAAAATTTCCCCTCGACTCACTTACACCAAAGATAATTATAACTCTGTCCCGAGCCCCACCATCGCTCAGATCACACCACAGCGCAGCTCTCACAGAGACCTACACAATGATTGACGCTGCTGGGCGCTGAAAGTAATTTGTTATGTTAGAATGACAACAGGTCGGGTCCGTCACCACTGACCAGAGTCACCTGACCATCACCAGCCGGACCAGTTAAAATGAGTTCGTAATCTCTGTGCGACTTCAACTTACGTCACTTGGCTGAGGGCTCGCTCCACTCCTAAAAAAGTACTGTGTATCTAATACTGCAGACAGAGAGTCTAGTATTGAATAAGACATTCGATGCGAAGTGACTAGACTGTGTCTGATCTTCAGCTAACACAGGGCACTAGCAGGCAGCTGATCATGACAATGCTAAAACTGCAAAAGAAACCAACCAAATGTTTAGATTGATAGCGATTATAACACACTTCAGATGGGCACTGACGCACACTTTGTGAGGCTAGGTTACAGGTCCGCTTTGTGGCCGCAACAACAACTCTATGGCAAATGCGCTGCTGCTGCCCACCGGGCTTAGCTGCAGTCTTCTCAGATTCCGACTGCCACCTCTCAGCTGCAGCATAATGGTGTGCTGGATGCTACAGTGGCCACGGTCCGTAGGGGTTGGGTCTGGTCCGGTCGTGGGGCTCAACATTTTGAAAGTTAGTTCTGATACTGTGCGCTGGCGGCACAGCTAGCCTCCCTCAAATAAAATTGCAGCCACCTGCTCGTGCTGCCTCCGGCAACTGTAGGACATATTCTCTTTGTCACAAGTCCAATGACCAGTCACATGGGTGGGCTGATGTCTTGGTAGTAGCCATTGGGCAATACCTAGCCTGACGTCAGTGGTGAAGTTGCCTCAGTGCGGTGTGTCAGGAATCCAGGCTAATATGGTTACAGTGTACCTAGCAGCTTAACCAACCCCTATAGCCTGCTGGAAGCAATGCGCACACCGCAATGCGCTGCCACGCCACCAGCTATGAGTTTCAGTCAGCAATTGGGAATTAAATAGCAGCGTGGTGGCTAAGAGACAGCCGAGGCAGTTGTGATGCCTATAATGCGTGATGCTGCATTTCATTGCCATGGTGCTGACTACCACACGGAAATGCGTTTTTCTAACGCCTGATGCGTGGTACTTGGTAAGGATGCTGTTTTTGTCACCAGGTACTCTCCAAGGAAAATGCTTAGTCATACCTTCCTTTCATTTTTTATTCAAGTCACTTCATCCACTGCACTCTCTGTTTGCTCTTGAGAAGTGTTACCCCTGATAAGTAAAGCAAATCTTACAGTCCTCAGCTTCATCTGTGAGGCAGGCCCTTGCACAGCCAGAGGTCCAGACACTTGAGTGCAAGTATAGACTTGACCCTGCACCGCTTAAAAACAAACAGTAAGCCGAAATCAAATGCTCTTCACGGGCCTCTGCTTCAGCCGGGAAAAGTGTCACAAGGCTTTTTCAAGCACGTACCATACTGGCCCACGAGCGTGTGCGATTCCAGGCTCTGTTTTGGAACCCCGGACAAAAGGACTCTCGCTGCGCGAGCAGTACTACACACTGCAACGCTAGGCGCAAGACCTAAAAAGGAAAGAGAAGGATGTTTCAAGAGGGGGGCTATACAGAGAACAGGGCCCTGTGGTCTGCATGTCTTAATTATTATAGGAGGAGGCGTGGCAGGATATGAGTAGGTAAGGCAGGTGGTGTGTCTAGACTGTCGCTTGGCTGGCGGTGTGTGTAGACTGGCACTTGGCTGGGGGTGTGCATGGACTGGTGCTTGGCTGGTGGTGTGCGTGGACTGGCGGTGTGTTGGTGACTGGTAGCCAGTATGTGTATTGACTTGCTTGAGGTATGTTTGTCAGTTTTCCTATGGTTGGGTGCTTTTGTGGTGTGATTGCTGTGCTAGTCCTGTTGGCATATGAGAATGATGTGCCCTTGAATGGCATTGTTTGTAAATGTAAGTGTTGTATTGTGTTGGGCCCACAGCTGGCAGTGTGAATGTTTTTCTGTGTGTACCGCATTAAAGGACTGTGAATGGACTACAAAGCATAAATGTGAGGAAAGTGTGTTTTTTTAGGCAAAGTTTGAACTTTGCAGGGGATTCTTGGTTAGAATATCTGGTGCGAGCCCCACAGATCACCCCACCGTGGACTCGCCCTGGTGTCTAGTTTTTACAAATTTGCAGTTTTGGTAGGTTTCCCTTGGTGCCTGCTGAGCTGGGGCCCACAATCCAGAGCTAGACACCTTGTGAAAAAACTTGCATTCCGCTGGGTGAAATATGATGTCTCCTAAGGCCCAGCCACACAAGTGAGTTGCCATTTGTATTGGGAGTCATGTAAATACAGAATAGTAGAACAATTGTTATTACTGATTGAATGTTTCTACGTTTGTGCCTTTCAAATGTAAGCAAGTGTTTAACAAAGAAGACGTTTTACAAAATGCCCTCTGAAACACATGCCAATTTGTTTACCCATAAATTCAGAGATGTACAAACAACCGCTGGTCCTAAACTGGTGTACATTTCAGAAATACAGTTTTCCTTCATACCTTTTTTCCATTCCTTATAGTTGACTATATGAATTTCTGTATAGTTAGCACACAATGAAACCCCTTTGTAAGGTGTAGCTCGGTTGTTGGCTCCGGGTACCTCGGGTTCTACGAGAACCTACAAGCCCTATATATCCGTGCATCCAGAAAGATCCAGCTGACGTAACGGTATATTGTTTTTGAAAATCTGCCATAGTAAGAAGTTACAGATGAAAACATAGACACAAATGTCTGTTTTTTTAACTCAATTTCAATAGTTTTTGTTACTTCAACTTTGTTTTTTATAGGAAAACTTAGAAGGATCTACTCAAATTACCCCTTTGCTGAATTCAGATTTTTGTGTAGTTGTCAGTAATGTATAACTTTCCGGGATCTACCAGGGGTTTCACACCAGTTTCCACCACAAACTGGAAGAAGGTTGAAACCACAAAACATAGGAACAATGGGCTATCTCCCAGTAACATGCCAAAACTGTGTTAAAAATTGTTTTTTTGAATCAAGTCTTCCTGTTTCTGAAGGCCGGGAAGATGGTGATATTACCACCTCAAACCCTTCGTTGATGCCATTTGTAGGAAGAAAACCATACGCTTTCATCGGCAACACTTTTTCCCAATTTCCCCCAAACCCCTTCAAAATGTTGCTAGATTTTGGCTAATTTTGTGGTCCCTTTAATGGGATTACACAAACCGTGGCTACCTTTAGACTCGAAAGGATGTTGGAAAAAAAGCACACAAATTTGGCATGGATAGATTATGTGGGCAAAATGTTATGGAGGCTTAAACGCAAACTACCCCAAATAGCACAAAAAAAGGCTTTGCATGGGCGGGGGAAGGGTCTAGCAGTGAATGGGTTAAGCAAAGAGCGTAACACACTTAAGAAAAGAGAGTATCTTTATGCTCTTTGCTTGAGTAGCAGCAGAATTACTATTTTTGTTTGCTCTTTGCTACTCAGTTTATTAATTGTGGCGCAGTCCATCCGCCCATTATTAATTAGCCGGCACTGAGCATGCCTACACTAGGAACTGCTACTCTGGGCTTTGTCGGATATTTTTGCTCATGCGCTGATTGCAATCGGCAGTTGAGACTATGCCTGCAGGAGGAAGTGATAGGCACTTAAAGCTATGCTTAGCCTTCATGGCCTAGTGATGGCTAACTAGGGTATACCCCAGTAAATGCACAAGGATGAATCAGATGTCTTGCAGTGTAACTTGTTGAACTGTTATCCTCGAATTAAAGGGTGCATGATATCACTTCTATTGTCCCCAGGCATTACAGAGAATTGCCATCCTTCTAATAATATAGTGTCCCGTCCCATAAACTCAGATTTTTGGTACTTATTTCATAAACTAACCTGAAGGCACTTCAGTTGCACTATAGTTATCACAGCCCATGAAATAATGTCAACAGCTATATGAGTAAATGAATCGAAACTTCTGAGGAAGTAAAATCTGTCCCTATTGTACCTTTAATGAAACAGATAGAGGGATCGGTTTTGTTCCCTATCCCCAACTTACACCAGTCCTTCACAAGCTTTGCGGTTGATTTTACACAGACGAATGGGATCCTCGGGCATCGCCCATGCAACAGAGTAGACAAGAATGCGCCATGATTAAGGTACAAAGGCTTTTCCTGGTTCATGAAAGAAAGAGAGATATCAAGTTTGCGCAAATAATACGGGTTCCCTTAGGAAAATATTCTGGTGGTCCAGGCATTTCACTGTTGTTCATGCTTAGAGTTGTAAAGTATCTATTTGGGCAGCCAGTAGTGAATAATTTCGCATTTACAGTACTCTATTAGGCTCTACCCTTCCTCTAAGCTGTTGCAGATTTGCGCAAGATACATAGATGGATACATCACATGTGGCTCCCTGAAGAAGGTGCTATGCCGAAACATGCACAGAGAGAAACTGTCATTATTAATACCCACAGTATGAGTAAAGCTAGAGTGACAAACTACGACAAAGTATTTTTCAAGAAATGCAGCTTAGAGATTTCTCTTCCGTACATATAATACATCATATCTACTCATTTTGATTGATTGAGAAATGCATTGGAATTCACCCTGTCATCATTGCTGTACTGATGTACGTTGTGGATGGATGTGAGGATATGATAGATCGTGTGAATGAAAAAACTAAGATATGTAGTATTGTGATGTATTTTATTTGCTAAATGAGTTATTTATATATTTTTAAGATATATATATATTGAATATTGTAATTTGAATAATAAATGTATTGATTTATGCATTTATTGACATGTTCTCGTTGTTAATGCATTGTATGCCCTCAACGGTGTAGTGATATGTATGTGTTTACTGATTAATTGCCTACTTTTTTTGACATTTGCAAGTTTAATCTTTATACAGACTTGATTTGTCTTATATTTTTATTGTTTTGCAGAACCACCAAAGCTCACAGATATCTCCTTGCCAGAGAAGCTTGTACACATGGAAAAGGCAAGCATATCTTTCCAGGTCACTGGATTTAGGCCACGAATCCTTGGAATACATGCCTATTTGACATGCGAAGGCTGCACACGTAAAAGAATTTTCCACTGGACCCACACAAAGACTCGTGCTAATGGCCATCTAAAAACCCCAAATGGAATAGATGAATTCAAGCTTCTCATCAATGGAGAGGAGGAATCATCTTTTAAATTTAATCTCTCGGAGTTTGAGAAGCACAAAGACAACACTTTCAGTATCTCCTGTAACATTATTGCTTTTCCGGATCTATACCAACATAATGGCGCCTTCTTGTCAATTCAGGTTTTTCATAAATCTCCCACAAGCCCTGCTGCTGAAAAAGAAGTTAAGCTGCTCGTTGTTGGAGGTAAGGTCATTCTGATGTAAAAATATTGCTAAACTGGAAAGATATGAGTCATTTCAGTTGGTTGAACAATAGTCTGAAATAAAGTAATCTACTGCTTATATACAGGGTACGGTCATCTGAACTGTTTAATGACCTGTCCCGCCACGAAGATCTGTAACTTCCAGATCACCTTTACCAACTCAAGCACAGGAGCAGACCTGAGTGCTTTATACAGGCACAAAACAAGATATGTGTTGCACAAACACTCTACATTTGAAGCACTCACTAGTATGCTAGACAGGCATTTCCGCTATAGATTAGTGAATTCGTTTTTTTAAGGTAAAGTTATTATGTCACAGCTTTCATTAATGTCCTCCTAGCATATCACACATGCCAGTGCAAGAAATATATTAACTCCTGCTATCGCAAATTCAACTTTGCTGAGTGGGAGCTGTATGTGAAGTGATGTGCATCTTGGCTTCTGGGCCTCAAAGAGAAAATTGGACTTTTTAAGGTCTCGCCTACGCAGCGCGCATGCACTGATAGGAGGAGACCTCTTGAAATCGATTCGCTTTTTCTGCCAAAAACATGCACGCATTGGATTGCTTTCAATGGCAACCCGTGCACGTTTGGCGATTCCCTTGCGGGAGCGAGCTTTGAAACCATCTGTTTGTAATTAACTTCCAAACAGATGGTGCCCAAGGCTCGCTCCCGCAAGGGAAACGCTGTGTGTGCTCTGGCCCGCACTCCCCCCACCCCTCCCACTTGTCAATGCTGTGTGTGTGACGAGTACTCACTCAGTTAACTTTCGCGGCTGTGGGGCCGCGCTTGTGTTTCAGCGCTTGTTTGTTTTGTTTTGTCTTCTATTTCCTGGAGTAAATCGAACAACTCGAAAGCATATTCAGCTTCAGAGCGCAATTTATTCCTTTATGGTGATGTTGGCTGTCACTGAAAGGTGCTACGTCAAATTGTCTCCCTGGTTTTTCCTTTCCAGTTACATATAGATATTTGTAGTGTGACCTCGGGACAAAGCACTAGTTACTTACACAAGGATTTAGGCCGGGTAGATTATGTAATTTGCACAGAATCACACTCTGTTGAACGAGCACGCTGCGCTGGGACTTGAACCTGGCACCTCAGTTCCAAAAGCCAAAGGCAGCAGTTTTAGTCGTTACGCCACAACCTCTCCCCGATTTACAAGTTACCCTTGTCCATGAGACGAACGCTTACCCCATTAAACGTCTAAACGTTCCACATCAGCTGTTTCATTCCCTGTGCTCAGGTAACAATGTGCATTTATGCTAGATTCACCAATGTTTAGGATGAAGTTGGAAATGTATCCCTCATACATTTCCCCCCATGATGTGCAGGCATAGATCAACAATTTCTGGGAGGTTAAAAAAAATACCCGTCAGTGCGATTGAAAATCTACATTAATTCAGGTGCCTATTGTAGTTTGTGGTGGCACGGGGGGCATCTGATGAAGAAACAGATCGACCGTTTGTGTGTTTTTATTCAGTGCTTATAGCCGGTGGTTATCAAGGGCTTGCAATTTAGGCAAATAAGGGAGATAGGGGGAAAATCGCGAATTGCTGAGGAACACACAATTCAGTCAAACGGGAATTACAACCTGTGCTCCTTGTGTCAGAGCGTGCAAAACACCCAGTAAGCTGCTTAGGTCTGTAGTTGCGCTATTGTTTGAAGGTGTATGTTCTGCCCACCTACTATGTGTTGTTGCACGTGGCTTGGGTATCATGTTTCCATTAGTTACTGTGTGCAGCTTTCCTAATCCGTGTAGAGCGATCATTCTCTGCCCGGAAACTGTGTAGCCCTGAAGGGCATGTAGGTTTCTTGTGCTGCCAGTACCGCGGGTATCACATGCCACCCAGATCACATATGTAGTTGTCCGCTGCCATGTGATGTCCAGGAGTAAGCCTGTGTCAAGGGTAGTTTGGTGCCATGCATCACGTGCGTGTCTTGTACTGCCCAGTACCTATGTGTAGCTGTACATGACACCCGGGTGCCATGTGCATTTCAGTCTCTGTGTAAGGGTATTTGGGGGACATCCGCCCTCCTTACCTGCGCCCATCTGTTCAGGGTTCAGTGGGTGCAGGGTATGTGAGGACCTCTGCTTCAGAGTACCTGCGGCCATCTCTGCAGGAGCCAGGTGGGGCCATGTACAGCTCAGTAGCTTTGTAAAGCGACGGAGGACATGTGGGTGCCAAGTGTTGCTCATTACACATGTGAAGCTGTGCAGGTGTGTGTGTGGCAGGGCCGTATTGGCCTACGAGGCAATAAGGAAGTGAACGAGGGCCTGTTTTATGACGTGGTTGGCCGGGTTTTACTTTTGAGTTCCCAAATACTGCCACAGACATTGCCTGCAGCAACTACACATGCATGCAGTATCCCAGGCCTTACAAATACCCATACAGTGTGACTTTACAAGTTCAAAACTGGCTTGCTTTGCAAATGTGGGCCACTTTTTAAGCTCTATGATTCGCTAATGGGGGTCCGGGTGTGTGTGTGTGTGTGTACCTGTATCAAGCAGTGCAGGGGCCAGTCGGGGCCAATAACAGCTCAGTATTTGTGCACAGCTGTGTGGAGAAATCTGGGTGCCATATGTTGCTCATTGCCTGTGCAAAACTGTGCTGGGGTGTGTGTAAGGGGGGCGTCTATCTTTTCCATTGTGTCCATCTGTGCAGGGGTCAGTCGGACCCATGAGCAGCTCAGTACTTGCGTAACGTTGTGTAGGGGACGTTCGTGGCACCTGTGCAGGTAGTCGGTCGGTACCTGTGAATAGTTGTGCAGGGGCGTGAGGGCACCTGTGCAGGGTGTCAGTCGGTGCCATGGGCAGCTCAGTGCCTGTGTAAAGTTGTGCAGGGGGGCGTTCGGGGCACCTGTGCAGGGGGTCAGTCGGGGCATTGTGCAGCTCAGTACCTGTGAAAAGTTGTGCAGGGGGCGTTCGGGGTACCTGTGCAGGGGGTCGGTGGTGGCATTGTGCAGCTCAGTACCTGTGAATAGTTGTGCATGGGGCGTGAGGGGCACCTGTGCAGGGGGTCGGTCGGGGCATTGTGCAGCTCAGTACCTGTGAACAGTTGTGCAGGGTCGGTGAAAGCACCTGTGCAGGGGGTCAGTGGTGGCATTGTGCAGCTCAGTACCTGTGAAAAGTTGTGCAGGGGGCGTTCGGGGCACCTGTGCAGGGGTCGGTCGGGGCATTGTGCAGCTGAGTACCTGTGAACAGTTGTGCTGGGGCGTGAGGGCACCTGTGCAGGGGGTCGGTGGTGGCATTGTGCAGCTCAGTACCTGTGAATAGTTGTGCATGGGGCGTGAGGGGCACCTGTGCAGAGTTCAGTCGGTGCCATGGACAGCTGTGTATAGTTGTGCGGGAACTAGAGGGGCATAGCCAATAGATCTCGCCTTTGGGACCTTATAAGTGTTTAGCCATGCAACACTTGATGTTGTTGCACCAAGGATATTGTGCTGGATAACTAAAAACGTATATGGTCCCAAAGGCAAGACCTATTGGCTATGCCAATGCTTGTTTTTTTTAAAGTCCGTCACACTTGTGCCTCTAAATGGTCACTGAACTCCAAGGTTAGCTCCCAATATCATTGTGAAGCACACTTTCTGCTATATGTAATACTCAAATTGCTAGCGCTCCAATTATAATGAAAAGTGATTGAGTTGTGATATTACTGGCTGTTACTAGCAGGAAAGAGGGTCACAGGTCAACCGGCTTCATAAGGTTCTGAACTGCACGGTGACTCGGGTATCAGTTTAACACACTTTTGGGAGTTTTTTTTAATTCCTTAACACACACGGGGCCTGGTCCCTGCCTCACATGACTTGTAACCTATTCTTATTTATTTCATGGCACTCACTGTGAAAGGAATTCCGTAAAATGCTCCCAATATTGTTGACAGCTAAAGGGGCAAAGCCAAAGGAAGACAAAGTGACTGCCTGTGATCCCACTGCTTGGTTAAGATGGGAAGGAGGGATTCTTATGTGGGTCGTTTCAGTTCTAAGTGTTCAGCTTAGCAAATATACCACATCTGATATTCAAACCTGATGTCGTAGCCTGCTGCTGATCGTAGGCTCCATACGGAGGTCTTCATTAGCTGGGTTGAAGGATAGTACTGTCCATGAGGGTCTGCAATCCATTTATGTAGTAGTAGAAGGCTTTATTCGAGTTATAAACTCATAAAAGCACAACATGCATATTATAAAAACATCACACTTAATCAGGGCATTTCATTCAATACATTAAAACAGTTGCGCAAGCTTAATCATTGTAAAACAAAACATTATACAAATAAAACATAATCAAGAAACATTAGGAGAAACAGAAAGGGCTCTCCGTCTAATGGACCAAGCCCACCCCAGGTACTTTGCTATTCCCATAACAATAGGCTCCTCAGAAGTAGTGCAAATAATTCTCTGTGCCTCAGCCGCACTGGATGTCCCAAGGTTCTTGCAGATAGGGGTTAACCAGACCCTTCTTGGGGAGGCATAAGCCTTACAAGCAAATAGGAAGTGTCCCACACTTTCCTTAGTTGCGCCGCATGCTGGGCAGCACTGGGTGTTCAAACTCTTCCACCTGCCTGTTAGATCTCTCAACGGGAGGGAACCAGATCTTAATTGGAAAAACAACTTTCTGTCCATAGGAACAGTTATACTGTCCCAGTAATTTTCTAAAGCAGGACACATTTTACTTTCCAAAAAGCGACCTCCCATTGAGTCAGATTTAACCCTTCTCCAAAGCCTCTCATCTATCCATTCCCAATATAGTGCTTTAAGTATATTTTTGCTTGGGAACACTTCCCCCGACGGATTGTCCCAAAGGTTGGAAAGACCTAATTCGCCTAGCAATACCCTTAGGTTTTTTAGCCATGATATTTTATGGAATGTATCACTCTTGATTATTGCCAGGAAGCCTTCCCCATAATGCCTAATTTCAGGGGTGGACCAAAGTCGCCTCCAGTATAAGATGGGACGCAGTCTGGCTCGGTCGGTTACCGATCTTCTTCCCAGGTCAAGACTAAGGGGGATTAATGGTGTACTCTGGGGCAATCCCGTAATGCCCCTAAGAAACCAGTTCTCAGCTATCTGTAATGAGGTTAAGTTGTCAAAGCCAAACAGCTCCGCCCCATATAAGGCCGATCCTATTGCCTTAGCATCGTATACAGCGAGGACAGGTTTTATGGGTTTTGTTTTGGATCTATTGTGCTCCACCCGTAAGGCCCCCGATATTTGCTGATGTTTCAGGACCGCCTTTTCTATGTGGTGGGACCAACCATAATTACTTGCGATTTGTACCCCTAAGTAGGTGAACTCCCTTACGACCTCAAGCCCGATATTATTCAAGTGTATCCTAGGGCGAGGCTTCTGTCCTTGGGAGAAAGCCATCAGCTTGGTCTTGCCTATGTTTACTTCCAGGCCATGCTCCTGGCAAAAGTCATCAAAAACATTCAGGGCCCGTTGCAATCCAGCTGGGGTTTTGGATATTATCAAAGTGTCGTCAGCGAACATCAGGATCGGAACCCTGATGCCCGCCAACGAAGGCGCATCCACACTAGCGTCCTGCATCCTGCTGACTATCCCATTGATATATAATGTGAAGAGCAAGGGCGCCATTGCACAACCTTGGCGCACCCCACGCTCCACAGGGAAGTCAGTAGAGGATTGGCCATTTGACCCCCACTGTACTTTGGCAAAATTGCATTCGTGCAACCTCATAACCAAAGTAAGCAATTCTGCGGGAATGCCTATCTTACTTAACACTGCCCAGAGCTTACCCCTTGGGACTAGGTCGAAGGCAGCCCGCAGGTCGACAAAAGCGACATACAGGCTGCCCCCACCAAGAAGAACCGTCCCCCACCGTAGCATAGTGAAGCGAAACACCTGGTCGATGGTACTGGTAGCCCTTCGAAAGCCTGCCTGAAAAGGGGAAAGAGAATCATTTTCGTCCACCCAGTCCATAAGTTTGTTTACCACCATCTTCCCAATTACTTTTTGGACGGTGGCAATCAAACTTATGGGCCTGTAGTTAGCTGGAAGGGATCGATCTCCTTTTTTGTGGACGGGTATAATGATGGCTCCCCTCCACTGTTCCGGGACTTGCGCACCCTTTGCAATTGCGTTCCCCAATAGGAGCACATATCTGCCCCACCTATCTTTATCATTTTTAAAAACGTCCGAGGGTATCCCGTCTAATCCCGGGGCCCTACCCCCTTGAACGGAGCTAATTACAAATTCAACTTCCTTGGAGGAAAACAGATCATCCTTAGGAAATACAGCCAAGATTACATCCCCACCACCCCCCTCCTTTGTTTCAGCATATTGGGGCCTAAAGTAATTCACCCAATCGGATTCAGCAACATTATTATCCGGTTTGTTTGGGGTACCACCTCTGCCCCACTTTACTATCTTCCAGAAAAGCCTGGAATCCTTTGCTCCAGAAGCCTCCTTCAGTTCCTCCCAATGCTTCTCATCCCAGTCTTTTTTGGCCAAGAAAATGCTAGTATTGTATTGCTTCCTGGCAATTTTGATTGCTACACTGTCCCTGCTTCTAATAGCATTACCCAGTGTTAATCTGGCTGCCCTGCACTGTTTGTTAAACCACCCTGCTGGTTTAGAGGAAGCTGTGCGATTACCCTTACATGTTCTCATAAAATATGGTTTTAGGGTGGCGAAAAGATTGTTATGGATTTCAGTGATCGCCCTAGATCCTGGCAGTGTTGCACTAGCTAATTCCATGGAAACAATTGCTTTGTCCACTTCAGACCCAATAAAATCCATGGAGGCTGCATTCGCCAATACCGAGGGCCATTTCAATCTACGCATATTATTCGCCATGTCTGGGAGCAACCCATTACTAGCATGTAGATAAGGCTGAGTGTGCTTCCACCAAGTGTGGGTCACACAGAGGGGGTTGTGGTCACTTTCTATCCTGCCCTTAACTTCCATGTCACAAACCCCCTGCCAAAGATTAAGACTACAAATAACGTAGTCTATCCTGCTTCTATTATGACCATTATCATATGTGCACATACCTTCCTTATCTCCCTTTGTTCTACCATTGAGGGCACGCATCCCATATTCTAAACACATAGCATTTAAGGAAAGAATATCTTTTGACCAACGTTTGACAGGGGCAAGATTCAGGGAGGGAACACCCCATAGTTTGTCCTCTTCCTGTCCTAATGGGTTTTCGGTACTGTCTAGAGGCTCAAAAGTCCTATTTAAATCCCCAGCTATTACTATTCTGTTTCCAAGGGACTTTGATTGCAGAAAATTAAATAGAGCCTCTAAAGTGGGGGAACTCCCGTTATTACAACCTCTGGCATAGACATTATATAAATCTATCACACCCCACTCTACTGAGGAAATTCGTAGCATTTGAATATCTCTGCAGCCCAAGTCCCACATTTTCACAGTAAGTCCGAAACTCTGTCTAATCCAAACTGTGAGGCCTCCTTTGGGTCTACCCCTAGGACCTCGACATGCCGGGATTGAAAAATTTAGATAGCCTTGGAGGTAAATAGGATCACAGGCCCAAGTCTCCTGGAAGAAACACAGTTCAAACCCGTTAATAAAGTCGGCCCACGATTGTAACATCAACTTACTCCCCAATCCTGCAACGTTCCAAGATACAAAGCTTTCCATAGCAGGGCTATCACTACCCATTATATCAGAAATGGGCAATCCCATGGGACTCAATTGTCCATCATCCTCATCTCCCAAATTGTGAGCATTGTCCACAGTATTCTGTTCCATTAACACCTCACCACTCATGTTTTGCATTAAATCCCCGGTAATTTCCTCTACAGATGCAACATTTTCATCGCCTTCTATTACCTTCAACACAGCATCAGTAGTCATTTCCGGGGTTTCGGGGACCCAAATTGGCTTCTGGTGTGGAAGGCATCCCCTTATGTTAAACTTTGGTCAATATCCCCAGTTCATACATTCAGTGCCTTCCAGACTATTATAATTTGAACCAATATTTTGGGGTTGCCATTGCAGTAGGGTAGAGGGTGAGGGTGCAATCATTACCAACGGAGGATTGGTGGAACTATTTAGATTCATGGGCCCACCTTTTAGTAAGCATGTTTGTCTTGGGTAGAAAAAAGAAAGATCCACGATACCAATTCCACCACTACTTATACCCCAGCCCTGCCTTGTAATCCAACCAGCCACCCTGGGGTCTTGAAAATTGATGATAATACAGTCACCCCCCAAGTTTTTACTGGTATACCCAATCCAGTCGATCCTCCTTACCCCTATTATCAACCCGTCCAGCCCCCCCGGGAGTGGTCTATTTTCCTTCAACCAGTGCATTACTTTATTTTTGAGCATCTGGAAGTTTTCTCCTTGACCGACTAAAAGAGGTGGAACATTAGTGAGAACCGCCACGAAAGGGTGGGAATCCGGGGTAAGATTCACAGGAGGAATCTTTCGGGGTTGTTTCTCCAAATAAGTCGGTGGTGGTCTATTAACCGGGGCACTAGGACAAGGGTTAGGGCTATTTGATTTTTGCTGAGGGTTTGAGGATAAAGCTTTAGTTGTCCTGGGGCCATTAAGGCCCTCTGCTCCAATATTTATGTTTGGATTGGAAATACTTGGCATTGGCCGATGGTTACTTGCAACAATGTTGCTGTTTTGTAGGCCCGTCTTATTCTTGTCCTTTACCATAAGGTGTTGGACCTTAGATGCTTTTTCCCTTGCACTAGTGCTCGGACAGACCTGCTCTGGTGAAATAAGCGGTTGACTTGGTCCCTTTGCCTGGGTCTTACTTATAGTGCAGCCTGCTTGGGGGAGTGTTACAACAACAGGCAGATTTTGTACTTTTTCTGAAATTTCCTCAGCCCTACTAGACTCAGTTATCTTGGGCTGTAATTTAATTAGTGACTTAGTATGGAAAAAATTATCCAAGGTGGCCTGCTCAAAGTGGTCTAATCGATCCATTAGCTTATTTACTTTGGCCTCTATGGGTGTCAGAAGCAACCTTAGTAATTTCTCCAGCTCAGGTATCAATGAGTCTATTGGAGGAATGTTCGCAGCCAACCCGTTCCCCTGGGGATCACTAAATAGTGGATTAGAACTCTCTATAACTACATTGTCCCCCTCATTTAGTAAGTCGCCACTTCCACTTACCCCACTGTGTGCCTTTTGTGTAAATAAAGGGTTTTTTACCACTTTTCTTACCTTGTTAGGGGGTTTGGAAGGATGGAGTTTCCTTGGGGCAGTAATCCTTTTCCTTTTTACACATGGTTTTAGGCCTGACATACTAGTTTTAATTATGGTTTTCACTGTAGATGAATGTACAATGGGGTCTAAAGGTAAAGATGTGGACAGAGTGGCATTGTCCAATCTTTGTAGTGGGCCGTCCTCAATCTCCAAAATAGAGGGAGAAGTGTTTTGTATTTCAATCACCCCAGGCAAAGTTATAGAGGACAGAGGGGTTACCAATGCCGGATAGGCTTGCGGCAACCTTTTTTCCATAGAGCTTTTAAGAAGCTCAATGGACAGCCTACGGTCTGCACGTTTCTCCGCCAGTGAGATCTCTTTGTCTATATCTTGATTGGAACGATTGGAAAAGAATTTGTCCAAGGGGCCTAGAATGGTCGTACCACCCTCAGAATGGGGAGGTGGTAAGCTGGTAGTATTTAACATGTGAGACATTATTGGTAGGTTTTACGAGTACATAAACACAGTGGGGCACACAATATAATGGATCAATGGAGTCCCGAGAACAACGAATTACAAGAAACAGATCTCGAGTCCTACTCGTCAGTGGGGTGGCCCAGCCCGGCCTCCTTTGGCCCCTGACGGCCACAGACGGTCCCGCCCTTGTCCCGGGCTTCTCCCGGCGCCCTCCCGCGCGCTCCCGCGCAGCGGAAGAGCAGAGCCCGTAATATATGCACAAATAGGTGAGAAGGGGGGAGGGGTCGGGGAGAGCGGCCCAGGTGTAGCAAGTCAGGCAGGCAGGCGGGCGCTCCTGGGATATGTAGTCCCAGTGCAGCGCGCGCGCTCGCTCGCAGCCCCTACCAATATCCTTCCCTCAGCATCCCCCTGTAAACAATGGCAGGCAGCACTCCAAGCGCAGCGGGACCCGCGGAGCGGGTTCCGCAAGAAGTGGGTTGATGGCTGATGGCAAACTCCAAGCTCCCAACTCCAACCAGGTCACAGCAAAAATGCAGAAAGGCGTCCCACTTGCCAGATCCAAAGAACAGCTGATAAATGCTCGGTGAGAGGGGGGAGGGGTCGGGGAGAGCGGCCCAGGTGTAGCAAGTCAGGCAGGCAGGCGGGCGCTCCTGGGATATGTAGTCCCAGTGCAGCGCGCGCGCTCGCTCGCAGCCCCTACCAATATCCTTCCCTCAGCATCCCCCTGTAAACAATGGCAGGCAGCACTCCAAGCGCAGCGGGACCCGCGGAGCGGGTTCCGCAAGAAGTGGGTTGATGGCTGATGGCAAACTCCAAGCTCCCAACTCCAACCAGGTCACAGCAAAAATGCAGAAAGGCGTCCCACTTGCCAGATCCAAAGAACAGCTGATAAATGCTCGGTGAGAGGGGGGAGGGGTCGGGGAGAGCGGCCCAGGTGTAGCAAGTCAGGCAGGCAGGCGGGCGCTCCTGGGATATGTAGTCCCAGTGCAGCGCGCGCGCTCGCTCGCAGCCCCTACCAATATCCTTCCCTCAGCATCCCCCTGTAAACAATGGCAGGCAGCACTCCAAGCGCAGCGGGACCCGCGGAGCGGGTTCCGCAAGAAGTGGGTTGATGGCTGATGGCAAACTCCAAGCTCCCAACTCCAACCAGGTCACAGCAAAAATGCAGAAAGGCGTCCCACTTGCCAGATCCAAAGAACAGCTGATAAATGCTCGGTGAGAGGGGGGAGGGGTCGGGGAGAGCGGCCCAGGTGTAGCAAGTCAGGCAGGCAGGCGGGCGCTCCTGGGATATGTAGTCCCAGTGCAGCGCGCGCGCTCGCTCGCAGCCCCTACCAATATCCTTCCCTCAGCATCCCCCTGTAAACAATGGCAGGCAGCACTCCAAGCGCAGCGGGACCCGCGGAGCGGGTTCCGCAAGAAGTGGGTTGATGGCTGATGGCAAACTCCAAGCTCCCAACTCCAACCAGGTCACAGCAAAAATGCAGAAAGGCGTCCCACTTGCCAGATCCAAAGAACAGCTGATAAATGCTCGGTGAGAGGGGGGAGGGGTCGGGGAGAGCGGCCCAGGTGTAGCAAGTCAGGCAGGCAGGCGGGCGCTCCTGGGATATGTAGTCCCAGTGCAGCGCGCGCGCTCGCTCGCAGCCCCTACCAATATCCTTCCCTCAGCATCCCCCTGTAAACAATGGCAGGCAGCACTCCAAGCGCAGCGGGACCCGCGGAGCGGGTTCCGCAAGAAGTGGGTTGATGGCTGATGGCAAACTCCAAGCTCCCAACTCCAACCAGGTCACAGCAAAAATGCAGAAAGGCGTCCCACTTGCCAGATCCAAAGAACAGCTGATAAATGCTCGGTGAGAGGGGGGAGGGGTCGGGGAGAGCGGCCCAGGTGTAGCAAGTCAGGCAGGCAGGCGGGCGCTCCTGGGATATGTAGTCCCAGTGCAGCGCGCGCGCTCGCTCGCAGCCCCTACCAATATCCTTCCCTCAGCATCCCCCTGTAAACAATGGCAGGCAGCACTCCAAGCGCAGCGGGACCCGCGGAGCGGGTTCCGCAAGAAGTGGGTTGATGGCTGATGGCAAACTCCAAGCTCCCAACTCCAACCAGGTCACAGCAAAAATGCAGAAAGGCGTCCCACTTGCCAGATCCAAAGAACAGCTGATAAATGCTCGGTGAGAGGGGGGAGGGGTCGGGGAGAGCGGCCCAGGTGTAGCAAGTCAGGCAGGCAGGCGGGCGCTCCTGGGATATGTAGTCCCAGTGCAGCGCGCGCGCTCGCTCGCAGCCCCTACCAATATCCTTCCCTCAGCATCCCCCTGTAAACAATGGCAGGCAGCACTCCAAGCGCAGCGGGACCCGCGGAGCGGGTTCCGCAAGAAGTGGGTTGATGGCTGATGGCAAACTCCAAGCTCCCAACTCCAACCAGGTCACAGCAAAAATGCAGAAAGGCGTCCCACTTGCCAGATCCAAAGAACAGCTGATAAATGCTCGGTGAGAGGGGGGAGGGGTCGGGGAGAGCGGCCCAGGTGTAGCAAGTCAGGCAGGCAGGCGGGCGCTCCTGGGATATGTAGTCCCAGTGCAGCGCGCGCGCTCGCTCGCAGCCCCTACCAATATCCTTCCCTCAGCATCCCCCTGTAAACAATGGCAGGCAGCACTCCAAGCGCAGCGGGACCCGCGGAGCGGGTTCCGCAAGAAGTGGGTTGATGGCTGATGGCAAACTCCAAGCTCCCAACTCCAACCAGGTCACAGCAAAAATGCAGAAAGGCGTCCATTTATACATTTGACGTAAATTAGTGTGTTTAACTAGTTGTAAATCTTTAAGCAATTCTTTTTTACATAGATTTTAAAAGCAGCTGTCAGCTTTGGTACTGGGGAGGGCATTTTTGCTGCTAATTCTTTCACATCGAGACGTGTTCAGCCGTCTTCTGGGAGAGGTATGCAGAATGGGGTATTTTCCAGGCTGTTTGAGCTTGAGGTCTTTCATGTCCTTTCTGCTCACTGGCATTGAGAGCTTAAGACCTATAGCAATGGAAGCCAGAACCCAGACGGAGCGATCACTCAAGGAAGACCAGCAGCACAGATCTAAAGCACACTCGTTTCAGAGCAGTCTGACTGAGCATACATTCGGCTTTATAGCAGCCGTGCTCAGAACAGTCAAGATGGACTCTGTCCTCACAATAGAGTACAGATCTCATTCTCCCTCTCCCCTCGGCCCCCCCTGGACTGGTTCCAGACCGTTCTATGATCTAGCTCTTTCTGAAAGGAGCATCCAGACTGGCCAATAGATGGTTTGGTTATTGTGACGTCACTTCTAATCCGTAATAGGCGACAGGTAATGTAATTTCTTTTTTAATAATAAGAAAAGTGCGGACATCCGGAGTTGTTATGAAAAGAAGAAAACTTTCAGGAGTTTAAAAGGAGATGAAGAACTTTGAACTGTTTGTATTTAGGATCTTTGTATTCTCTCAACAAAATTAAAAGGCAGACTGTTGAAAGCCAGACTCCATAGCTTTGTCACATTTTAGATCAACTTTCCTGTCTTAACAGAGGGATTTCTTGACACTTGTCATAGGCGAGCAGATCCTTTTAAGTCATACTTTCTCATATGTCATTTGTATTTATCCTATTTTGCTTGACAAAATATTTTAAACTTATGTTCTATTGTCATCAACAACTTTGATTTTTCAAATTGTTTGTAGCTTTAGTTGGGTGTTTTTCTTTTATCATCATTGTTTTGTGTCATAAGTGCAGTCCGTTAGCTTTAGGTGCCTTACCGGATCAAAAAAAAGCATATATCTTGTCCTAAATCCATTAAAATGAGCAAAGATGAAGTGCTGTACTGAACTTGCCAAGTAGGCTGGTCACGCTTTTCCTGTTTTCTTTACTTATGAAGAAGAGTTGGAGGTGAGGAGGACCATTCTGTTTCCTTGCCTAAGGGTTTTTGTAGTAAACTAGTTCTCCTCCCAACATGGCCACGACACCTTCCTCTATGTTTCCACCTACTAAGCCTCCCAGAATGCCTGTGTACATTCTATGTGGTACTTGGAGGTTTCACACTTGTCAGTTGGGGTCTGGTCAGCTGGCGAGGTGTGTTGCTCTGCTGTAACTTAATAAACCTAACTTGTAACTACTAAGAAGTGTCCTGCTGTCTACCTGAACATATCTACAACATTTTGGCGACGATCTTGGCTGACCAGACCAGACAAGCAGACCAAGAAGAACAGCGCAGCACGAGCAGCACCTCGCACTAAGAACCCAAGAAGGCGTTTCACCCAACTTCAGCAAGAAATAAGAAGTAAAGAAACCCGAAACCCGTGAAACGCCAGCATATATTATGAAACTAAACAAATAAAGAAGATATAGAATCAGCCCATCTGCTTACAGTAATTTAAGAAGAAGAAACGTGTAACCAGAGTAACGCCAGAAAAGAAACTGGTAACCTGAGTAATACAAGGGAAATTTCAAGAAACGAGAATTACCAAGAAACCAGTCACAACTACTTCAACTGTTGTCAACCCTGAATCAAGACGACCTCCCAGGTACGAAAGACAGTTGCTGTTTAAAGCGCAGCCAAGAACTTACCTATGCAAAAGAAAATTGACACGATGTGACAGGTCAGAAAAGCGATTAGCAAGGGTGAAAAGTGCATGTAGAATTGAAACGGACATATTTTAAAGCAAATCTTCTTGATTAATTTAAAGTCAATGGGCGTTTGAAATAGCACACTAAAGTAATCGGTCTGCGCGACTGAGGCAAGCTATGAGAGCTATATATAAGATTTTGTGTGACAGGCGTCAAGAGTGAGGTGAATAATTTATGAAACAGCCAAGAGTGAGGGAACTCGGCAATGAAGAGTGTCCAAGACTCCGTCCTACCGTTGTTATGCAGAGAGATCCTTCCCATGGTGCGGTCTTCCTCACACTGATGACGTCGTAGCATGTTCGTGGGTACTAGCGGAGAGGCTGTGTCTACTTCGTCACACTTTCAGAACGTCCAGTGTTCTTGGCGTTGTCCTGATTGCCAGAGAAGTGTTTTCAGCACGTCATCGCGCAACGTGAAATTACACTAAGTGACTTCAGGCAACCATCTTGTTGCTTCGTTCCCTGGGTTACGGGAACACAAGTCAGTTTCCTTAGTCAGCGCACGTCTGAAGATCCCAAGATCGAGGCTTCGTTTGTCAGAATGCGCTGCGCTCTGAAAGCGCTGGTTACAGATGAACCAAAGAAATACAAACTGTGAATTAATGACTAGGTGAGTGCCGATCCTTTGTTTCTGCCTGAATGCTCTGCTTCAAAGGAAATCCATACATTCTGTGTTGGGACTTGTTCGGATTATTGTACACCAAGTAACTGTTGATGACTCATTAGCAGCTATGATCGTGTTTTGGAAAGTTTACACTTGTAATAGTGACACGACTGCCACCTAGTGGATTTCTGTAATAATAACAGTGAACACGGAAGAGCCAAGCAAGGTGTCAAAGAGCCTAGGAAAACTGTGTCACTTAGTTTAAAAAGGAAATATTCTGCTGCATTTCTTGGAATGTATGCGTGAAGAGGCTGAAGTGCATGCAGCTATGAAACACCAAAGGGGAGTACAGTAACAGTTATACAGGGATCGAGCACTACAAGATTAAAAAAAAAAACGCCAATGCAGTCAGGAGTATGAATATGCCTGCCACCGATTCAAAATTCTCAAAGCAAAATGTTTAGCACTTTTAGGACAGTATTCAGTTAATAGTCAGTGCCATTGTGCGTATGGATGCCACATTTTGTCCACGCTTTGAGCATAGCACCAGATCACTTGAAGCAAAGAAGTAAGAAGGAAACACAGCACTTATAGAAGGAATTTAAGAACTAAATAGCGAGTCCATAAGCGGTCCGCTGGATCCAAACCAGTGACAAACGTCCTACAACTGGGAGCTGGTTTTAACCATGACTGAGAAGCAAGACAAAGATAATATTTCCAGAGCCAGCTGAGGACTAAGGTACCAAAACTGGAGGAGGACAAAGGAGTGGACAAAGGTTGTCCCAGAACATGGTGTGGACAAAAGGTCGTTCAAGAGGGGACAAAGGTCGTCCCAGAACAAGAAGTAGTAAACTCGACCAAGAGGGGACAAAGGTATCCCAGAACAAGGAGAGGACAAAACTCGTCCAAGAGGGGACAAAGGTATCCCAGAACAAGAAGTGGACAAGACTCGTCCAAGAGGGGACAAAGGTGTCCCAGAACAAGAAGTGGACAAAACTCGTCCAAGAGGGGACAAAGGTATCCCAGAACAAGAAAGGGACAATGGTCGTCCAAGAGAGGACAAAGGTCGTCACAGAACAAAGAGTGGACAAAGGTCGTCCAAGAAGGGACAAAGGTCGTCCCACAACTATGAATGGACAATGGTTGTCCAAGAGTAGGCAAGGACTGGACAAAGGTCATCCAAGAGAGCACAAAGTCTATGACTGGTATGGCGATCAGAAGTGGGTCAGAGGACCCAGAACAGGGTCTAACGTTCCACATCTGGATGCTGGTCAGGGAGTTCTTAACCTTGTCTGTGAACCAGGAGGGGACAAATGTTCCGAAACTTAAGAGTCCAAAAATAAAATCTAATTCTGAGGCCCTCGATCAGAGCAAAGGATCCAATAGTTAAGAAAGAGGTCAAGAACTTGTTAGAGGGATCCAGACCAGACGGGACTTCTAGTTAAAATTATATTTTCAAGTTAACCTTTATCTTCATATTCGAGCGCAAAACAGGTCGAAGAAAGTGAACTGTCTCTTTATGTTTCTTTTGCTGGTCAAAGACTGATAGGAGAAAGTGGACTGATTTTTCCTGTTTTGGTCTGTCTAAGGGGAGTAGGTGGTGGTGATACCTATTAGTTGTTTTGGGTGGTGTGTTTCACCTCACATTTCACTCTCAACGCTCTTTGCCCTTTAACGCTCGTTTGTCTTTTCTATCGTTATTTTATTTGCTATTATAAAGGAGGATGATGGGTGTGTAATAAATTTCTAGATAAAGGAGGAGGATGTGTAGTAAACAAATGCTCTTCCCCAACATGGCCATCTGCGGTCATTTGGCTTTTCTAGATAAAGGAGGAGGATGTGTAGTAAACTAGTTCTCCTCCCAACATGGCCACGACACCTTCCTCTATGTTTCCACCTACTAAGCCTCCCAGAATGCCTGTGTACATTCTATGTGGTACTTGGAGGTTTCACACTTGTCAGTTGGGGTCTGGTCAGCTGGCGAGGTGTGTTGCTCTGCTGTAACTTAATAAACCTAACTTGTAACTACTAAGAAGTGTCCTGCTGTCTACCTGAACATATCTACAACAGTTTTCTATTTCATCCAACACCAAAGTGATTTTACCACCATTAATTTGAGGAAGCACCGGCCATTAAGAAAAGCTTCATCCTTCCAAAAGATGATCAGAGGCGATCCTCGGTGGCAGGAAGGGTGTGGGAGTGGAGAGGAGGGGGGGGGGGGCAAAGCAGCATGTGCACAGCTCCAGGGGAGACCGAAGCAGAGTGAAGAATACCCAGAGGCTGGGGTGAGCTGTGGGTGCTTATGCCTGCAGGGGGACCGCGTTTGTCTGCCTGGTGTGTAGCCTGTTTTTCTGCTTGGGTTTGACTTCTGGTGGGCTAAGTGGGTGGCTCCTGGAAGCTGTGGCCAGGGTGGTGGTGGGGGGGGCTGGTCTTCCAGGGGGAGCAGGTGTAACCCAGTGTAAACCGGCCCACATTGCGTGGAAGAGGCTGCAGTGTTGAAGGCTTGGGAGAAAGGGATGTGGATAGCTCCTGGTGGGCAGCGAGGACTGCCCCTAAGACTGCGTAGCCCGCCTTGGCATGGTGCGACCAAAGGCTCAGAAAATGGAGCTGGTGTCTGACTCTCCCCCCAAAGCAAGTGGAGCCCCATGACCACGCTCAGGCAGAGGAGGATCACGGTTGGCAGTCGACACCGCAGCTATCCTACTGACTGTATGAAACACTAAATCGGCGTTGGAAAGCTACATTTGTGTGTTGTCCCTTGATCTGGTGCTCCTTAGAGCAGACCACAAATAGCTGGCAGAGTGAATGACTAAAATGGAATCCTCGATCGGCCAACAATATCGGACACTGACTACAAACTTTGCGACATGTAGAAAACTATCGACTAGCTCCAATATTGTGCAGAGGATGCTACAGGCAGGTCTCAGTGCAATAACGTGCAATTAGTGGGACTTCCAGAACTTGCGAGGGCCCCAGTATGGGTCCTTTTTTTGGAGAACTGGTCACTATTGGAGGTGCTGGGGGAAAAAGCATGTCCCCATTTTACTGTGAAAAGGGCCCCCCGGTAGCCGGGCAAACCGCTAGTACCCGGGGCACCGCCCTGTCCAGTGGTGGCCAGGCTTTTGAACTTCAAAGACGTGGACAATGTCTTACAAGTGGCCTACGCACATGGCCCCTGGGAACTTGGTGGGGGCACAGTAACTATATAGCTGGACTATACCAATATGGTGCAACGACAAAAAGAAACCTTTATAGGCATGACACGCCACCTGAGGACACAACCTGAAATATGTACTGTTCTTCCCAGCAAAACGAAGTATTGTTGATCACGATGGATCTTACTGCTACACCTCGGCTGCCGAGAAGCTGGGACTGGTTAGAGGTGAGGGGGCATCCAGCCCAGAGGCCGCATGAGAGCGAGGGGCCTCGGGACTGCCGGAGGCAAAAGTCGGAGCGAGGGCTTCGCCAGCTGCTGTGTGCTGTGCTGTCAAGGGACCAAGCAAAGATGGAGAGAGCCAAGGTAGTTACAGACATCCAGCAGCACCACTCCCTGAACTCTGAGCACTGATGTGCTGCTCTGGCAAAAGATTCAGAGGAGACAACTGAGGAATCAAAGGATTCCAACGGAGACCTGAAGGGGTCGAACCCCCAGGTTGTCACCCCGATGATGCACTGGGCTGAAGGGCCGAAAGCCTATGATGGGTCCCTGCTACGATGGGACGGCGGAGCCTGTCAATAGTCATGGGAATGGGCTATCTGTTAACTGATGTTTGTAATTGCTCTGTAAGGCCATGCTCCCCTATCGTGGCACTAGAGTATTTATTGTTGAGTGTGATAATAATGGTTTCTAACAAGAACCACAGGTTTATGTTGTTGGGGCGACAGACTCCTCAGGCATTGGGGTGTTTGGTAGTTTTAAATCTGCAGTGCAAGGTAATGGGTAGAGGGGGTTTGGGAAGTGTAGTTGAGGAATGCTGGTGCAGGAAGTACATTCATGTGGGCCGAGAGATGCAGCTCGGCTCAGTCGAATTTCTGGATGGCAAGTCACACACCTAATCAGGCAACCTTGGGGTTAACCCTAATGGAAGGTGAATGGCCTGGGTAGTAAACTCAAGAGGTTATAGTTTGGAAATATCTATCCAGACAAGACCTTCATTTAATTTTCCAGCAGGAAACCAATCTGGTGGGTAACTGCTGCGGGATCATGAACTGAGGCAGGAACAAACTATTTGCTCTTAAGGGGGCTCCAGGGGATTAGGAATCCTGGCTCGTAAATTTCTCCATCACAGGTCACCGGGCCTGGGTGAATGAGCTAGGATGCCATGCAGCTGTGAGGTGGTGGTTGAACGAGGAAGAGCTGGAGTTTGCATCGTGTTATTATTCCCCTAGGAATACAATCAATGGGGTTGGATAAAGTTGGTTGTGGTCAACTGGATGCATTCCATGTCCAGACTGGCGTACCTACTGGCACCGGCTCATCATCAGTGTTGTTTCACACATACAACATTTCTGTCACGAGACAACTCCAGCCACTCTTTCATAATAATATGTATACATACAAACACACCCCAGAACTGAAGGGGGAATGGTGACTCAATCTGTGAGAACTGACTGACTGGAACACAAGGAAACTGGTGACTGAGTCCATGTCTAACTACTTCTAACCAGGGAACAGTAGACTCAGAGGTAGTCCTCTGGGAGGCTTACAAGGTGATCAAGAGGGTCCAACTTATTGCATTTGCTTCAGGAAAAGAGGGACATGGAAACAAGGGAGATGGAAACCACACTGACGTAATGGGAGGAAGAATATGTGGCTTCTCCCTCCCCGAGACTGGCACAGAATATTGAGGGGCTATGGGCAGACCTGAGGGCACACATCCAAACAAGAGGCGAGGACTAGGTTTTGGGCACAGCAGACCCGATTGTACAAAATGGGCAACGAGGTAAAGCAAAATAATGTTTATTCATTCATAGTTATTTAAAACCATATCATTTCAATTACATTTAAGAAAGACATTCAAAATATTGACTTTACAACAAACAATATATATCACCGTCTAGGTAATTCTTCATGTCTTGCTATACGCAGAGTTAAAAAGACATTATATTAAAAATATTAAAAAATATGACCTATTGATACATGTATAAAAGACAGGACCAATACTGCAGTTTCAAAACCCTAGAGTCCTCTATGTTATCCTTAAGTGCAAATGTGTCATGCTAACGAGGTGAGGAAGCTCTTGGCCTTGTTGTCCCGTAGAGGGGAGGGGCAGCGCTGGATCCCAGCGATTATGACGATCTCCAGAGACAAGGCAGATCTTGGTGATCGCAAAGGCCTTTGCCTCCTATCTGGTTGAGTTATACCTGACCCGGGTTCGGAGGGAGGAGAGGGACCTGAGAGACTTTTTGGCGAATCACCCGTGGCTGGGAAGCAAGGCGAGATGCGGGCTGGAATCGGAGATTACAGATTTGGAGATTTCATATGCCAAATCACTGTTTGACCTGGAGGCTAAGGCTTTGGCAAAGGTTTTGGCAAAATGCTTGATGCAGGTGATGGACTCCCTGGTAGAACTTGACCAAAACGGAATCCATGCCTTATCGGGTGATAAGACACAAGCTTCGATGACTGGTGATGTGTCTGGCATGCAGAGACTGCATAGGTGAACCGTCCATTATGCTTGCCCTGGATGCTGAAAAGGCATTTGACTCTCTGGAATGGCCTTATAGGATGGAGATTCTGCAGAAGAGGGGATTTGGCACAAAGAATTGATCCTGAGTGTGGCTGTTCTATACTGATAGCCAGGGTGAAGGTCAGTGGGGCGTTCTCGGTAGAGTTTGGAGTGGGCAGGGGCACCCGACAGGCATGCCCGCTGTTTTCCCTTCTATTTGCAGTGACAATTGTACTGCTGGCCACATGGATACGACACGATGTGCTCTTCCGAGGACTGCGGTGGAAGTCCTGGAGAAGGATGCAGTATCCCTCTACGCAGATGATATCTTGCTCTACCTGGTAGACTCGGAGCACCCCATGCCAAGAGTCCTACAAGCTCTGGAGGTGATTGGTTTCTATTCTATTCTGAAATCCGCATTAACTGACACACATCAGTTAATGCGGAGTCTGAAGAACTGGGATGGGTTTGGGCTGTCGCCAGAGATGAGAGCCAACCAGATTCAAATATCTGGCCATTTTTGACCACAGACCGAGAGCTCTTCCTTTGGGAAAATCCCACCAGAATTCTTGACAAGTGCAGGGTAGATGCGAGTCTGTGGTGGAGCCTCGCGTTGTCGTTAATTGGGAGGGCCACCCTGCATAAGATGATCTTTCTATGAAGTTTTTGTACGCACTGAAGAATACCGTGTTTGAAATTCCGTATGGGTTTTTTAGAGCCGTACATGAGGTGATCAGGACCTTTTTGTTGGACTGGAGAGCACTAAGAATAGCCCTGGCCACATCAACCAGATAACCTCTGGAGGGTGGAATCGCCTCCCCAATCTACGCCTACATAATTGGGCGGCCCAGCTTCAAGTGATCAATGACTGGGCCTTTTCCTCACAGCACGCACCATCACTACAGGCTGATCGTCCAGTTATTGTGCCAGAGAGATACATCTGATGCCTGAATGGGGGAAGAGGAATGCCACCGTTAACATCCAGTGGCGGTCAGCATATTGAAAAGGGCAACATTCGCCCTGGGTTGGAAGGGTAAGTTGACACTGGAGACCCCGCTATGGGACTCCGACACCCTGAAAGTATTTAGAGCAATAGAGGGATGCAGAAAATGGGGCCTCCTGGGCATATCAAAAGTGGGGAATGTCTGATGGGATGACAAGGTCATACCATTCTCCAAATTGGAGTACTACTTATCTAGCATTGGATGCACCTCACTGCGCCACAAATAAGCAATATCCTGTTGTGTTACCATAAGGCACATATCACATAACATTTTTGTAGACCACTGGTTTGCCAGCTCTACCCTGTGCCTCATATATTGAGCTTTTTCCCTCCTTCCATTGCAGAATTGATTACCTTGCTCAAGCAGGATATGAAACTTCCCGAAACCCTTGCTTCGGGGAACAGGGACAGATTATAATGAAGAGATCTCCCACCTGACCTCACTGTATAATATAGAAATTAGTATATATCCTATATTAGAAACCAAATTATATTTATCTTTCCACATTTAAGAAGGTGAATCCTTGTATGGGTAACTCTATGGAGAAAATGTAGCTGCATTCATCTACATATAGCTCTGCTAGCCATGTCTCTAAAATATTCTGAGGCTTCAACCCATTCATTGTTTTGTCTTCTAGATCCTTTAGATTCTAATCACATTTTGAGCGTAAGTTCTCTGGCCGGTGTTGTATTGATGTAAATTCTGTATATCAGAGACTGCTCTCTTTTTGAAGGGTTCCTCAAGGCCCTTGTCCATGTGTCCCAAAGGGGACCATCCTTGTAAGAAAACAGGCCCTTTTTGCAGATGCCCACCCCCACTTTTTGCCCCAGTTGGACTACTAGATGCTGGTTTTTGACTCTGACAGTGCACTGGAGCCTGCTAACCAGGCCCTAGTACCAGTGCTCTTTCTCCAAGACTGATATGTGTGAATTGGTAATCCCAATTGGCAAGGACTTTACCCCCCTCAAAAGCCCCTTGCAGATGGTACCAGTAGAACCCAGGACATGGGTGGTTAAGGGGTCCCCAGGGTTTGCAGCACTGTTTGTGCCACACTTGGCGACCCAGATAAACTACTGACAGCAGGGCTGCCATTGCAGACTGCAGGAACACTGTAAACTGCTTGAACTCGACTTTGCCCTCACCATGTGAGGCAAAGTCAATGCATTATCTTTAATATGTGCCAATTACCCCTAAGGAAGGCATCCTAAAGCCCAGGAGGCAGGGTGCAGTATATCAAAGGTGTGGACACTTAAGTCCAAGCTTATATGTCCTTGTAGTGCCCTTTACCATCAAAGGACACTATAAGAGATAGATGTGCCATAGGATAAAATAGTCTGGCACCAGAGCAGACACGAGATTGGCAGTTCCATTATGGAAGGTGCACTCTAGAGAGAGTCAAACTGGAAACATATTTGAAGTTCAAATCAATTCTTCTTTTATTCAAAGTAGTGTTGTAAAAACAAGGCACACAGCCAATGCGTTTCGTTCCCTAGTGCCACGGGAACTTCATCAGGGCTTGCTAGATATATTGAAACAAGTCTAAAAGGACATCAAGGCTTAGATTCAGTGTTTGTGCTATGTTCAAACACAGCTACGGATAGTGCAATTCAGTTAGTATTTGCGCCGCCACCAACAGTTACTAGGCTGTTACTGTCGTTCTACGCCTACTTGATATCTGATAACGGAACCTATTGATTCTCGTTTTTTACTACATGCGTGTTATTTCCACTATTACTTTGGTGAAACAAACTTTGCTGTTATTGAATTCTCTTTCGATTAAGTGAAACACGGACTAACTGAATTGCACTATCCGTAGCTGTGTTTGAACATAGCACAAACACTGAATCTAAGCCTTGATGTCCATTTAGACTTGTTTCAATATATATAGCAAGCCCTGATGAAGTTCCTGTGGCACTAGGGAACGAAACGCGTTGGCTGTGTGCCTTGTTTTTACAACACTACTTTGAATAAAAGAAGAATTGATTTGAACTTCAAATATGTTTCCAGTTTGACTCTCTCTAGAGTGCACCTTCCATTTTTCCTTGGACTGACTTATTGATTGGCATCTTTCAACAGTGGATGCGGGGAGTTGTTGCACTTGTCTTTGATATATGCAAAAAATTATTTTTGAATTGAGGTGCCTGACCCTGGTCAACTGTTGTGTATCTTATTGTTCAGTTCCATTATGGTACCGCCTAAAAATATCATATTTGGTATCAAATAACGTGCTTTCTCACCCATGACATGACTCTCCTGCCAGGCGTGGTGGCATGCACCCGGTGGCTACCTTAGAGATTGCCCACCTGGGGCCATATTACAGAACGTGCACCATGGGCTCAAGGGGCATGTGTGCACGATTTACGCGCTTCCCAGGCTCATTGGTATTTCAGAAGGGGCCCCAGACACTTGTGCATCCCCTTCTATAATATTGAAAGCGCTGGCGCACATCTAGCACCATCGCATTCCCAAGAGGGCATTCCCTTCCATGCATGAGGGCGTGACCCCCTGCAAATGAGGGAATCCCTTTGCCTCTGCATCCCCGCTGTATTATAGGTGTGGACACAGAGGCAAAGAAGCTGTCAGGAGGCGCACTCACAGTGCACCACCTAAAGGTGGTGCACTGTCAGTGTGCCCCTTGATGGTAGCCCTCTGGCGGGGTGAAAAGGGGTCCGATGGATCCCCACAGACATTTCCTTGCAGGCGGGTGCTGTCACTCACTGCACATGCCTGCAAGGGGATCTCAAATCCCTCTTTATAGTGCAGGCAGGTTACCGCCTGCACAGAGAAGCATGGAGCAGCTTTTAAACAGCTGCTCTGTTTTTCTCTTGAATGCGCTGCCTTGGGGGCAGCGCAAGTTTGCGGATGCCCAGAGGAGAGCTTATTCTACTTTTTCTATTTGCACCCGTCGCACCTGCTTGAAGGTGCGCTGTGGCGCAAACAGGATAAGTACACCCTATCTATAATAGGACCCCTGGTTGTCCCAGCTTCTCTGTGCTCTAGCTGGCATCCCGTACTGGCTGCCGCTAATACAGGATTCTGACCGTCTGCCAAGCAGTATGATCTCTCCCAGGTGTCAGGAACAAAGGCCTGGGTAGTAAGGAGGTCACACCTCCTCCCTCCAAGGAACACTGGTGATGTGGCACATCAAGGAGATGGTCTTCAAAGGCTCGACCACCTCTGATATGCATCCATAATGTGTCCCAGAGAAGTCAACAGCCCTCTCCCTGCCCCGGGGCAGGTGGAAAAATTAAGTAGTCAGGAGGGGTATACTCCCAGAAGGCTCGCTACACCTCTAGGCTGAGCTGCCTGGTCTATACACCTAAGGAAGACTTCTACCATTTTTACAAAAGCTAGAAATAGTGGGTTCTGGGTAGAAAAGGCGACCTACACCCACAAATGTCGTCAAATCAGGGGCAGATCAGCTACAGGGACTAGCAGCCCAATGGCTACTTGCTCCCATACCTTTAACTCCTCTAAATCTAGGATTAAAGGGACAACCGATACCAGACCCTGTTTTGAGCTTCCTGCATCGAAGAGGACAAAGAAGGGACCCGTGTCAGCGACAACAGGACTTGCACCAAAGCTAAAGAGGAATACTCTGTCCCTTTGGGAACTCTCCTGGAACTCCCTGATCGAGACTCGTCCTAGGCCATCTATCAGTTCCCCCAGACAGAGGGACCCCTGTCAAAGCCTGAAGCACCTTCAGACTCCCCTGGACTAGTAGCACTAGTCCCCTTCAAACTGCAGGTAAAACAACGCTCCTGGTCTGAAGAATCGCTGAGTGGTTAATTTACCTTCCAATGTCAGCTGCCAAGACTAGTTGGTCGCCAGTCCATCAACTGACCTCTGCATTCGACGCTGCACCTAGAGGGGACTCCATCCGACATCAGAAGCATCCCCATTGTTGTGTTTTTCATCTTTTTCCCCCTCAGACTGTTTTAGCGGTAAAAGCAGCTTTCCTGCGGCTCCCATTGAGGACCAGGGACAGTCAGGACAACTCTGCACCCAGACTCCACAGGGCAGGTAAAATTGAACTGATTTGTCATGGCTTGGTCCTGGGACCTGCATCACCTTCGCCCTACAACGGTTCCACACAATTCGACCTGCAATGGCCGATTGCCTCTAGTGAATTTTCCCATTGACCGCAAAGATTACGTTTCACTGATTTTTTTTTTTTTGCACTGATTTTATATTGCTACAAAAATGTATAACTCTGATTATATGTATGCTATTCTGTTTGTTTTGGTGTTTAAATTAAAATAAAAATCTACTTTATTTTCATAAATTGGTGTTGAATTTCTTTCGAATTGTGTCAATTACTTATCGTCCATGTTGGTACTCTGAAACACATGTTCTTCTAGCAAAGCCTGACTGTCCTTTTCCACATTGAGCTAATGATTTTTTAGTCTGAATTCAAGGATCAATTTTGAGGTTTGTGACAGTATTACTTTGTGAAGACTAACCAGCATCACCACATAATACTCCTCCTTTCTACAATCATGTATTGGCCTATCATGTGTGATGTAGAGGCCAAAGCATGTTTAAACTGTAGGTATTTAAACACCATGTGGAGGTCAGTTAATATTCCAATTATAATTGGTCAGAGGATTTCAATCTATTCTGGCGTCAGACATCTCCTAAGTGGATATTCCGACCACGCCCCTCTCGGTGAAGCACTTAAGTTACTTGAGATCCTTCAGCATAACATTAGTCTATTGAGGGATGAAGTTTACTGGGATGTACCTCCAGCCCATTTCTAGTAATGCAATATACCGCATTTGTACCACTATGTTAATGTGTTCAGGGAGTCCTCCCGTATAATGCCTCTAAAAAGCAAAGGCAAAGGTTGTGCAATGTATTGCCCTAAAGTCCCGCAATCGAGGAGCACACCCGGAGACATCTCTTTAGCCCCAAGGGGCTCTTGCGGCTCCTCTGTTATGGCAGAGGGACATCGCCCAGTCTGCTGCGAGTGAGGCAGGCGGACACATTAATAAAAAGGTAATAAGTTCCATTTTATTAATGTGTCCCAGGCTCGTGCTGTTACAGTGCGATGACAGGTCGGCGCTGATTAGTGCAATTGCACTATTATTTCTGCCCCCTGCCAGGGCGCATGTCAGATTGGCCGGCTGCCCACAGCCGGCCACTTTGACCTGCGCACTTCAGAGCCTGCAATCCCATGGCTGTGAAACAGCTGAGATATTGCAGCCGCAGGCCCCCAACCTCAAAATGAGCACGGGGCTAGCCTGCTCCAACCAATCCTGGAGCTGCGGAAGTCCTTCCCTTTTTGCTTGCATCAGTGCCGAGGAAAACAGCAGCGCAGTTGACCCCCTTGCAAAACCAGGTCGTTTTGTGATCGATAATTTTGATGCCTCTACAATACATTTTGGGCCCTTCCTTATCGCAGGCACTTGGCCCACCCACACAAGTGAGGTTGCATTTTTATCATAAGACCTGGGGAACACTGGGTGGTAAGAAATCTGTTCCGGCCTGGTGATCCCACAACTTTCCCACACATACATGTAGAAAACATGATTTATTTAGCTAAATTTCAGGTTAGCGGTGGTTTCTGGGTAAGAAAACTTTGATGAATCTATGCAAGCCATATCTCCCTGGACTCCCCCGGGTGTCTAGTTTTAAGAAATGTCTGGGTTTGGTAGGTTTCCCTAGATGGCCTCCGAGCCCTCGACCAAAAACGCAGGTGACTCCTCATGCAAAACCAGGTTGTTTTGTGATCGATAATTTTGACGCCTCCAAAATACGTTTTGTGCCCTTCCCTGTCGCAGGCACTTGGCCCACTCAAAGTGAGGTAGCATTTTTATCAGGAGATCTGGAGGACTGCTGGGGGGTAGGAAATTTGTGCAGGCCTGGTGATCCCATCGCTTTCCCACACAGAAATGTGAGAAAACATGATTTATTTTGCTGAATTTGAGGTTTGCAGGGGATTCTGGGTAAAAAACGTTGGGGATACACACAAGCCGCACCTCCCTGGGCTCCCCTGGGTGGCTAGATTTCAGAAATGTCTCGGTTTGGTAAGTTTTCTTACATGGCCGCTGAGCCCGGGACCAAAAACACAGGTTACCCTTGGCAAAACCAGGTCATTTTGTGATCGCTTATTTTGATGTCTCCACAATAGGTTCTGAGCAGTTTCCGGTCACGGGCACTAGGCCTACCCACCCAATTGAGGAACCATTTTTATCAGGAGACTTGTGGGAATGCGGGTTGGAAGGAATTAGGTGGCTCCCCTCAGATTCCGTAGCTTTACATCACAGAAATGTGAGGAATTTATTTACACAAATTATGAGGTTTGCAAGGGATTCTGAGTAACAGAACCTGGTGAGAGCACCCCATCCTGGATTCCGCTGGGGGTCTTTTTTTTTTTTAAATGTACAAATTTTCCAGGTTTACCTAGGTGCCAGCTGAGCTATGGCCCAAAATCCTCAGCTAGGCATATTGCAAAAAAAATGTCAGTTTTCAGTGGAAAAATGTGATGTGTTCACGTTGCGTTTTGGGACGTTTCCTGTGGCGGGCACTAGGCCTACACACACAAGTGAGGTACCATTTGTATTGGTAGACTTGGGGGAACATAGAATAGTATAACAATTGTTATTACCAATTGTCTTTCTATGCATTTCGGCCTTCAAAATGTAAGACCGTGTATGAAAAAGAAGTAATTTTGAACAAACCTCTATTTCACATTGTAGTATGGGTACCCACAAATTTAGAGATGTGGAAATAACCACTACTTCTAAACGCCATATCTTGTTTCGGAAATACATAGGTTTCCTTGATACCTATATTTCACTCTTTATATTTTAGCAAACTAATTTCTGTATGCCCGGTACACAAGGAAAATCCTTTGCAAAGTGCAGCTCAGTTATTGGCTCTGGGTACCTCCGGTTCTTGGTGAATCTACAAGCCTTATATGTCCCTGCAATCAGGAGGGTCCAGCGGACGTAAAGGTTTATTGCTTTCAAATATCTACCGTACTTCGAAGAAGTTCCAGGTGAAAACATAGGCACAAATGGCTGTTTGTTTTATCTCAATTTCAATATTATTTAATTTCAACTGTTACTTTCTAAAGGAAAATCTTAAAAGATCTACACAAATTACCCCTTGCTGAATTCAGAATGTTGTCTACTTTTCAGAAATGTATAGGTTGCTGGAATCCATTATTGGTTTCAAACCCATTACTACCACTAACTGAAAGGAGGTTGAAAGCACAAAAAATAGGAAAAATAGGTTAAGTCCCTGTAAAATGTCAAAACAGTGTAGAAAAGTTTGTTTTTCTGACGAATGTCTGCCTGTTCCTGAATGCTGGGAAGATGGTGATTTCAGCACTGCAAACCCTTCGTTGATGCCATTTGCAGGGAAAAAACAGACTCTTTCTTCTGCAGCAGTTTTTCCTCATTTTTCCGCTAAAACCCAAAATGTAGCTGTATTTTGGCTTATTTCTCTGCCCCCTCCAGGGGAATCCACAAACCCTGGGTACCTTTAGTATCCCCATGATCTTGGAAAAAGGATGCAAATTTGGCTTTGATACCTTATGTGGAGAAAAAAGTTATGGGGGCCTAAGCCCAAACTACCCCGAATAGTAAAAAAAAAAAAAGGCTTTGCACCGGGATTAGGCCTAACTGTGAAGGGGTCAATTGTTTTTTTTTTTTTAAATCTTCAGTCTACAGTGTATTCAGTGGTATATGCAGATGCTTAGGAAGTACAATCATTAAATATAGCATATCTCTTGCAAAAAGTGAGAGGGGCAACACTCTCTGAGATGTACTTTGAACTGATGATTATAAAGTAAAGCCAAGGAAAGTTCTTTATACCTTGATACCCAAATAATTGAGGCCCTAATGTTCAATCCTAATTGGGCGTGAAGAGGGACTGTAGGGGCTAGACCGTCAGTGGAAACCGTACTGATTTCTCCTAGTTGCCTGTGAAACTTTCAAATACCTTGTTAATAAACAAGATTCTGTCAGTGAACATATCCCATATCCTGATCAGCCACATAACAGAAACAATGTCTATAAATAGGAAACCTAGCAAGTGTCTGTATATAAGGGAATTCTCTAGTTTAAGAAGGTGCGCCCGTTTCCCCCCAAAGATCCCCAACCAGAGCATCTTTTCAGACCCAACAATCCAGTGGCTCCAAGACCAGGGCCAACAGAATCAAGAAAAGGTTGCAAACCTATCTCATACTATGGAATGTAATAATTTGAGAGAGAGTCCTATTAAGCCTTCTCCTAGCCAAATTAGGGCTATTTAACGAAGGATGGCGAACAAAGATGGCCGTTCACTTAAGTTGAAGGATTGGCTTTATCCAAGAATAGGATCACTGTTGGCTCCCAGACCTTGTGTATACTTCAAACACCTATATAGAGTCCTGAGGTTAAACCTTGTATTTCTTAGTTGCCTGAATCCATATTGGTTTGTTTGTAGCATTCATCAAGCCCCTACACACATATAACTATAGGATGCACATTCATATTTGCGCTTTCTATCTTTATGAATTAAAACAATTGTGGCCTGGCGCAAAATGTATAGGAGGTAATCCTCCTCACTAGCCTCTGTGAATAATAGTAACAAGTGATCAGCTAGGTTATCAGTTAAACGTATAAAAAACATAACAGGGGAATCATTAGGATAGTGGACCTTCCCATTTTGAATCTTTGTAATGGCACCGGTGACCTCTTCTTTAGTGAATGCTATATTCACACTTTCCTTAGCTTGTAAAGGCTGTTTTGAAACCGGCATTTCCTTGACAAACCATGGTAGACCCCTGCATCTCTTATCTATTTGTCTGCTGAGAATGGTCAATGCAGTTATTCTGTTAAAATCTAAGCAGTCTCTACATGTCCCATAATTGTAGATCCATGTCAGTCCCCACCTCTTTAATTCACGTTGTGCTGAGTGATACTGTCAATTTTCCCTTCTTGTTGCCAGTTGTACATAATCTTTTCTGAGTGGCTATTTACTGATTCCAAGCTTCTTTATTAAATTGTGTACAGAATTCCAACCCTGCGTTCTGTTATCAGCTCCTTTCTCTCCAAACCTTCCGATGCAGATCTGGAGCTCTGCTCCTAACTTTGTTAGTATTCTGATCTCTCCTACACCTTTTCTCACAGTATGCTAGGGGAACGGTTACCCACCGAAAACGATAGGATTGTAGCTGCACTGCTACTGTAAAAAGCAGATATCGGTCACACACCCAAATGAGATGTGGCTTTGATACCCGGGCTCAGAACATGATTCAATCTTTTGTGATAAGTGCACCCTTGTTAGACCTGTCATCCTTAGGGTGGTATTCCACCAAACCTTTTCACTTCCTCCTCCACATTTTCTGACCTCGTTTTTGCTGGCCTTAAGACTCTGAGTCTTTTAATATTGCTAACCAGTGCTGAAGGGCATGTGTTCACTCCTCAAAACAAGGTAATATTGCCTTATCCCCAATTGCATATCTAATTTACTTATAAGTCCCTTGTAAAGTGTCACTACATGTGCACAGAGCTTGTAAATTAAATGCTACTAGTGAGTCTGCAGCATTGATTGTGCCACCTATTTTAGTAGCCCTTTAAAATGTCTCAGGACTGTCATTGCAGCCTGTGTGTGTGCATTTTTAAACTGCCATTTCGACCCAGCAGAATAAACCTTTTTGGCAGGCCCAAATCTTCCTTTTACATACATATAAGTCACCTATAGGGTAGGCCCTGGACAGTCCAGAAGGCAGGTTGCAATGTATTTAAAACATAGGACATGTAATTTAAGTTTTGCATGTCAAGGTTGTAAAAAAAACCTGAAATTAATTTTTCATTACTCAAAGGCCTATCTCTCTCATAGGATAACATTGGAGCTTGCCTTATTACATTTTATAAATGAAATTTCTAAATGGGGAGAGATAACCAGTTCATTTTTAGTGTTTCTGGAATCGCAATTTAAAATCATAACTTATGGTGAAGTATTATTTTGAATTGCAATTCTGAAAATTCCACTTTTAGAAGTTTGGCATTTGCTTGCCTTATCCATTTAATGCATGTGGCCTGCCTCTGGTCACATGGCTGGGTGTAGATGGCAGTTGACTTTTGTGTATTCCTCCTAGACAGCCACACACAATAGGGAAATTAGGTATGCCTGGATGGACCATCACTGGCAGGACGGGAGGGAGGAACTGGGCACAGCCCCACTTCTACCTGAATAGGCTGTGTCCTGCTTCCACACGAAGGGCTGCATACCCCCTGTAGTTAGCCTGGAACCAGGACAGGGAAGGCAGGATGTCTGGGGTCTTCAAGGAGAAACCTATAAAAGCTTCTATCCCACTTCATAGGCACAACTGGTTATATTTGACCTTAGACATCACCACTTCAGTGCACTTCTAGGCTTCTGCAGCCCTCATGCACCTGAAGGCAATTTGCAACTGGTTGTCGAAGCTGTATATTGCCAAACATAGTTATCGCTGGCTTTGCATAGATCCTGCTGCAGGTCGTGGGCTTCGTCTCGGTCATAGGGCATGTTTTGTGACCTCTCCACTTCCCACTGAATTTCCTCCTGTAAGGCGAAGTCCAAATCTAAATGAAAACATAAAAAAATCAAAGCAGCACTCTTGCCCATCCTGCCGATGAGAAGGCGTAAGCATGTCAAGATGTCAGTCGCACTCCATTGAGGTCACTGCCATGGAGCTGATGCCCATGAGTTTCAAAGGCCATCTTCACACCTGCTGCAGAGCGAGGTCTTTAAAGAGGCCTTGCTGAAAATGTTTTCTCCACTATCCAACCTTTCCCGAGACCTTACGTAGGTCCCTCTAATAGGTGTGACATCTGTGGCAAAGATATCAATTAATGACTGCGCATTCTGTGCAATTGCAAGTATTTCTCAAAGGGTCAGGTTGCTTATCTGTTGGTCCTTCTGTTTGTTGCACTGCTGGGAGTCTAGCGGGGGCAGGGGTTATTGTTCATTATGGAATAGTTGTCAGCTTGGATCATGTTCCCATTGCTCAGAGAATGGAGACTTTTCAATAGCCCAGTTTGTGATAAACAGTATATACTCATGTCAGACGCCTGGCCCAGTCTCATTACCACCAAGCAGATTATTGGGGGGGGAGGAGGAGTATGCTATACAGCTGGCAGCAGGAGTAGGCCCTAGACCACTGACCAGTCAGCATTACCTTTTCATGGGCAATTGCCAATAGCTAACATGATGTAGGGCAGAATCTCAGATCTGCGCAGGCATCACAAAAAGTGTTTCTCTCAGGATCCAATTATGGCCAATGTGGCAAGATTTGTTCATGAATATGCTAGTCCCATTATTAACATTTGGGATGGGGTGTGGTACAGAGGGTTACAAGGCACACTGCTGCTCAAAGCCAGTTCTACAGCAGTATATCACTTATCTCAATTTGGGAGTGGTAGATCAGTCACCAGTATAAATCTAGTTAGGAACTAAAAGGTGCAAAAATATATTAGTCCCCTATTGGAAATACCAAGTATTAACTGTATGATTCACCCCTTAAATGTTAACCTCAACCTCTTCAGGGTTAACCTATCCTTAGTTTTTTTTTATCTGGGGCTTATCTCTCTTTGATGTCTTTTTAATATTTTGAATCATTGTTTGATATATTATCTATTTTTATTATTGCTGAGAATCATGCGATGTACATTCAGATGATGCTTTAATTAATTCAAAAAAACTTTTTTTATATACACACATTCCTGTTTTTTTTTCTTTTCTAGACAGGTGAAGTATTATGGTAGGATTGTATAAATAGTGCACATATGGATTTGTTAGACAATTGCCAAGAGTAGTTGTTTTTTGAATACAGATAAAATAGACAGACTTGTCTGAACCTGTTCTAAGGAGTCATCCATCCTGCATTGTTCTTCCTATATTCAGTTGGATCTTCAGCATCCTCGTGTACCCTGCTGCTTTCAAGCACAGGGGTGCTTTGCTTGCCTGTTGGTGGCTGGCGATGTTGGTGGGGCTGTTGCTCACTCCTCATAGAAAAATGTATGCTCAAGGCATGTGTGGCTGTAAATACACATGCTTTGCATACTGCTGCCATCTAGTGTTGGGTCCGGATGTTTGCAAGTTGTTTTTCTCCAATGAAGTCTTTCAAGTCCCGAGGTACGGTAACACATCCTTTTGGTAATAGCATGCTTGGGCATCAACTCCATTGTTAGATTGTTTTCTTTCCGCCATCGGGTTCGGACATGTATTACAGCGCTCTGGTTCGAGACCATTTGCGGGATCTTTTTGGTGCATTATACACTCTACCCTCGTCAGCATTGTTTGAAACGTGTTTTCCATCCCTCGCCTCGAAATTCAGAAGACTTTCCTTTATACGGGCAGAAAATCCATCCGCAGCCTTTGGGCCTAGCCCGTTCAGGCTAATTTATACTTATTACCATCTCCATCCATGATTATCTGCTGATGGAAAGGACTCCGTTTCAATTCTACCCTCAGTGCCATTCCATGTACCCGTGCACCGACCTGCACAAAGTCTGAAACCTGTGCTTGTCCCACGAGCACACAGAAGAAGATTGTGATGCCTTTTGATGGTTTCGATCCAAGAAGATCTTACGTGACCATCGGGCTCTACACAGAGAAATGCATAAGCAGAGCATCAAACACATGCCTGATCTCTTCGGACAGGAAGAGGAAGATCTTGAAGCTTCAGCTGCCAAAGAAAAAGGGGCCTTTTTGGTTCAAGATTCCGATTCCAACCTCGAGATTGATCTGGAGTCACAGGATCCTCCACCCTATCAAGGTACCGTGAGTACCCAAAGACCTCTCTGCCACACACAAAAACCTTTGGTTCCCTTAAAACAAAAGGCTTCCGGCCACCACTGCCATCTGTCCATGGAAAGCACTGAGTTTCGGCTTCGTCTGCCCCGCCCTCTGGCTTGGCTCTGAAAGCATACACAAAGCCTTCCGGCTCCGCACTGAGCTGAGATAACACTTCCTGGGCTTCCACCGCACCGGTTCTGAAAGTGAAACAAAGTTCAGCATCAAAACAAAAATTGGTTCCTGCAACACTCCCAGAGTGGATTTTAGAGACAATGCAAGAAAAACTCGATCCCAAACAGAAAAGGATCCATAGCCAGACCCAGCGACTGGCCGCATTGTCACAGAATCTGCCTCAATACCTTCTGCTAAGAGGAAAACCTCTTCCCAACAGGATATTCATACTACAATACCTTTAAAAAGGAAAGCAAAGGACATAGCCATTAGTCCTTTGCACCGTGTTCCTCTTTTTTCTCCACCTCATCCTACATCTCTTATCACATGTACCTTTGGTACCTTAGTAGCCACATAGTCTTTCAAACATCACACCTCAGGATTCTTCACATGCAGACCCATATGCAGATGGGCATGATCACAAATATGGAACTGCCACCAGACTCCTGGCAGGATTAAGATATATACCCTCCAGGGGACACAGACCCAAACCTATATCCTGCTAATCCCTCACCCCCTGATGATTCTTCCTCATATCAGGAGCTGATAGCTAGTGCAGCACAATATCATGTGGTCACTTTACATAAAGATTCTATTGAGGAAGATTTTTTATTCGAGCCATTAGAGACCACACATAAAACATCTCAGTCCCTACCAATGTTAAAAGGTATGATGTGCCATGCAGAACATATGTTTAAAGACCCTGCAAGAGCACGCATCATTACCCCTAGGGTGGATAAAAAGTATAAACCTGCACCATCTGCCCCAGTTTTTATTAGGGGTCAGCTTCCACCAGACTCCTTAGGTGTGTCAAATGCCCGGAAAATGGAAAATTCACAAACTACAGCAGACGCACCACTTCCAGATAATGAGTCAAAGCGTGTAGATGCCTCAGGCAAACGAGTTGCTGCACAACTTGCCAATCAATGGCAGATCGCAAGTACACAAGGCCTATAAGCCAGGCATGCTAGAACACACTGGGATGAAATGGAGAAACTACGCCAATTTCTCCCAGAATTGCATATGAAAAAGGGACAAGTGTTAGTGCAAGAAGGGAAATTAATTTCCAACTCTTCCATCAAGTGTGCACTAGACACTGCTGATACCACAGCCAGAGGTATCAATACTAGTGTCCGACTAAGGAAGCATGCCTGGCTGCGCATCTCTGGTTTTAAGCCAGCAGTTCAGCAAACTTTATTAAATGCCCTATTGATAAAGAGCATCTCTTTGGCCCACAAGTTAATGAGGCCTTAGAAAAAATAAAAAAAGATACAAAAGTTGCTAAATCTATGAGAGCACTTCAAACACCTACCAATAGAGGCTCCTTTTGTCGCTCCTCCTATAGAGGAGATCCCAAAACCACTTCCAAAGATGCCTCTACATCTTCATACAGGCCACAAAATCAATCCTCTCCATCCAGAGGTTATTTCAGGGGCAATTACAGTGGTAACAACTCCAAAGGATGGGGTAGAGGTACACCAGCTCGTACCTCCCCATCCACCAACAAGCAGTGACTCGATCATTATTGCCCCCGATCATCCTACTCCTGTCGGGGTCAAATACAGCTGTTTCTTCCCACTTGGCAGGCAATAACATCAGAGAGGTGGGCTTTGGACAGGATTATTGCTTGGAGCTCATCAGCAATCCTCCCAATATTACACTTCGCACAAACAGAATCTCCCTGGAACATCAACAGCTGCTCAAACAGGAAGTGGAAGCTCTATTACCCAAAGGAGCTATAGAACCAGTCCCAATACATCATCAAGGATCAGGGGTTTACATCATGTACTTTCTAATTCTCAAAAAGGACATCTCTCTATGGCCTTTTTTTAGATCTCAGGCCTTTAAACCACCACATACTCAGAACATTTCCATATGGTCACATTTTAACAAGTTCTTCCACTTCTACTTTCACGTTCACATCCCTATTCACCCAGCACATCGCAAATATCTCAGATTTGTCATAGCAGGCAAATATTATCAAATCAAAGTTCTTACATTCCGAGTCACCACTGCACCCAGGGTGTTCACCAAATGCTTAGCAGTGAGCTGTGGTAGCAGTGCTTTTAAGACGACAAAACATTCATGTCTATCCATATCTGGGCGATTGGATAATCAAAGCCAATAAACACGTACTGTGTCATCCACAAACTCAAATGACCATAAATCTTCTACAACACCTGGGATTCACAATCAGTGCTCAAAAACCCCATCTTCAACCTTCACAGCTGCAACCATATCTGGAAGCAATGCTCAACTCTTGCATAGGTCTTGCCTATCCAAATCCAGCCAGGATTCGAAATTTCCAAATACTGCTACCACAATTCCAAGACAATCACTTTTTTCTTTTATAATGTATTTTTATTGATAATTTGCTCAGTACATCTTCTTTCACATATAAGACAGTAAACATAAGGACACCCCTTTGTCATGGTAAATACAAATATATTAACCACTTTGACACAACCCTTCATCGACTGCACCCTAAAGACAATCACTTTTTAACAGTCAAAACGTTCATGCTTCTTCTAGGGAAGATAGCGTCATGCATAGCCATAGTGCCCATGCAAGCGTAAACATGCATTCTCTACAGAAATGTTTAGCATGACTGTGAACTCCATCACAGGGTCAACTCATGAATCTAGTGTAGGAAGACAGCCGCACTCGTCGCTTTCTGCAGTGGTGGAACTCACAAATCCTGTTAAAAGGGCGGCTGTTCATCGACCCTGTTCCACAGATCGCGATGACAGCAGATGCATCCCTCACATGGTGGGGTGCCCATTTACTAGATCTAACAGTTCAGGGTCTCTAGGATGTCACACACCAGAATCTCCACATCAGCTACTTAGAGCTTCAAGCTCTTCACCTAGCGTTGAAAGCATTTCTACCTCACTTTACAGGCAAGGTTGTCCTAATCAGACTGAGAATATGACAGCTGTGTACTATGTACAAAAACGGGGGGAGACACACACTTCACAGTTATCAGGCCTCTCTCAGACCATTTGGCATTGGCCATACATCACAAAATCCATCTCTCTGTGGAACACCTCCCAGGAATGGACAACGACTTTGCAGACCTCCGCAGCAGGATGCAGCAACAAGTCTACAATTGGAAACTCCACCCCCATGTCCTGATCCCATTCTTCCACACATGGGAGTTTCCAGAAATAGACCTTTTTGCAACAGTACAGAATGCACAATGCCCAAACTTCACCTCAAGGTTCCCATACCCTCTATCCAAAGTCAATGCCATATGGATGAATTGGTCAGGAATATTTGCCTTCGCTTTTCCACCTCTCCCTCTTCTTCCATTTCTGGTTCGGAAGCTTAGACAAATGTCTCTCACCCTCATTCTAGTAGATCCTACATGGGCTCGTAAATCATGGTTCACCACACTACTAGAACTCTCAGTAGACTCACACGAGAAGCTTCACCTCAGTTCAGATCTTCTCACTCAGAACCATGGAGAAATCAGACACCCAAACCCAAAGGAGCTAAACCTGGTGATTTGGCTTTTGAAGTCATAGAATTTCGATATCTAAATCTGCCAGTAGAATGCCTGACCATTCTTAAGGATCCACATAAACATACCTCTAGAGCTTGCTATGCAGCTACATGGAAAAGATTAGTTATTTATTGTATTACAATAAAATGGATCCACTAAATGCACCTATACAAAACATTATTTGTTATCTTCTTCATTTACAATGCTCAGGTCTTGCTTACACTTCTATATGTCTACATCTCGCAGCAATAGCTTCCTATCTTTAAAACAGACAACACTTATTGTTATTCAAAGGGGAAAAGTGCAGCGCAGCGGTGGAGAGGGGCGGCGCAGAGACCAGGGTGGCTGACTCTGGAGCACGGGGCTCACGGTACAATCCCCAGGGCCGAAGGCAGATCACCTCAGCATCATGTGACTCTGTGCAATAGCTCACTTAATCTCCCCGATGGCCCCTGCGCCTTGAGACCCTTACGGTGATTCATTTGTGCTTTACAAATACCGGGTAAAGTGCCAGTAATCAAGGCTTTCATGGAAGGCCTTAAAAGAGTGATACCATCAAGAGTCCCACCTGCACCTACGTGGAATCTCAGTATCATTCTAACAAGACTTATGGGTCCACCCTTTGAAGTATTACATAATTGCCCCCTCCAATTTCTTTCTTGGAAGGTTGCATTTTTTATTTCTGTCTCCTCACTAAGATGTGTTGGTGAACTTCAGACACTGCCTTTTGAAGAATCTTTTTTCTAGCTTCATAAAGATAGGGTTGTTCTTCGAGCAAACCCAAAATTTCTACCAAAAGTAGTATCCTCTTGTCACATTAATCAGTTGAGCTACCTGTTTTTTTTGTCAACCAGATTCTGTAGCTGAAGGAGCTCTGCATACATTAGATGTTAAGAGAGCATTAATGTATTATATTGACAAGACAAAATATTTTTGTAAAACATAACAACTTTTTGTTACATTTGCATCCCCTCATAGAGGCAAACCTATTTTAAGATCGAGCATTTCTAGATGGATCGTTAAATGTATCCAAAAATGCTATGCCAAAGCCAAAAGAACTTTGTCTATACCCCCTAGAGCACACTATCCATTTTTTTCTAAGGAAATATTCCCATACCTGACATTCGAAAAGTGGCAACATGGTCTACACCACACACATTTTACCAAACATTATTGTGTGGATGTTTTAGCATCCCAACAAGCTAATGTAGGACAGGCAGTGCTATGTACACTTTTTCAAACAACTGCAACGTCCACTGGTTAGTCACCGCTTTTTGGAGGGCACTGCTATACCGTCTATGCAAAGCATGTGTATCTACAGACACACATGCCTCAATGGATTATGTTACTTAACCTGTAAGTATCTGTTCTTGGTATGTAGTGCTGTAGATGTGCATGCTCCCACCCTCCTCCCCGTAAACCTATGATCGTTGCAGTCCTAATCTATATTTCGCTTGCATGGACATCTCTGTACTTATCCTCACTTATACTCCATTCTCACCCTCTTGTGGGAAAACAATCTAACAATGGAGTTGATACCCATGTGCACTATTACCAAAAGGAGGACTTGAAAGACTTATTTGAAGAAAAACAACTTGCAAACATCCGGACCCAACACTAGATGGCAGGAGTATGCAAAGCATGAGAATATACTGTACTACATGCCAAGAACAGATGCTTGCAGGGTAAGTAACATAAGCCATTTGCTACAGCAAGTAAAAGCATTTTAAATGTGTGTGACTGAGTTTGTATGAGTGTGGAAGCTTGTCAATGTGCATGCGTGAGTCTTTGCATGAGTGTGGGCATCTGCCTTAGTAAACGTGGGCGCATGAGTGTGTGTGCACGATTGTGCATTTGTGCTTGTGCACGATTGTGCATTTGTGCTTGTGAGCCTGTGTATGCACATGAGCGTGTGGGTGCATATATGAGTATGTACACATGAATATTGTGTGTGTGCTGGTGAGAGTGCAGAGTCGGACTGGCCTATAGGGCAGTCAGGCAGTGCAAGATGGGCTTGTCTGACAGGTCAGTATATGGGCCAGGTTCTTGGCTGTTTGCGGGCAAATTTTATGGTCTGCTGGGGCGGTTTTTACTGTTGTTTTTCCTGATATTAAAACAAACATTGCCTGCAGCAAGCTCAAATTCACACAATCTTCTATACCATCCAGAATGCTTAAATAGTGAGTTTTTATAAATTCAAAACTGCCTCATTTTGCAAACATGGTTCCCTTGCTAGCTATTTAGACCAGGCTATTTTCTATCCTAGTTCGACATTGAGTGTGCACTTGAGTTTGTGTGCATTACAGCGAGCTCATGAGTGTGTATGCACAAGTGTGTATGGACATGATATTGTGTACGTGTGTACATGAGTGTGTATGTGCTTGTGAGTGTTTGTGTGTGTGGACATGGCTGTGTGCATAGAAATATGTGTTTGAATCTCAGAAGATTCACTAAGCCTTTCGAGGTCCATAAAATGAGTACCACTGAGCTGTGGTAAATGTGTGCTGTTGCAGATACATGTTTTATGTGTTCATTTGAGTGTCGGTGCAGGAGTGTGTGCAACTTTGCATGTGTGAACATGATTGTGTTTGTACAAGCGTGAATATGTGCACCTGTGTGGGAGCAGAAATTTGTATTCGAATCTCAGCAGTTTCAATCAGTCTCTCATCTTTCTGAGGTCGATAAAAGGGGTTCTGTTAAGTTGGGTAACAATAAACATCTTTTATTCAGTGCCAAGATACCCCCAGTGGTCAAGGTGTGGTTTTGCAAATACATATTATGTGTGTATGCACAGAGCGTCTGCATGTGGGTGCCGATACCCATGAGCGTGTGTGTGCGAGTGATTAGGGTATTCACTGTGGCTGGTGCAGCACCCAGAAGTTCAAAATTTAGTGTATTAGCAAAACTGTTGTTTTGTGTCATGAATGGCTAAGTGAATGGCTAATCTAAGTAGGGAGCTACAGCTGTATGTCTGTGTGTATGTCATTCATAATATGGAGCAATAGTAGGGGGCAGTGCATATCAAAATATGTTTTTGCAAGGCTCCTTGTGAGTTACTGAGGCATGGAATGGAATGTTGCCCAAGATGGCTACTTGTCTGACAGCAGTGAGTGAAGTATCTGCATCTTGAGGCACCAAGTGAAGATTCCAGGGACACCTGCTCATTGTATCTTAGACCCTGGGGACTGCAGATGCTGCCTGAGTAAAGAAAGAAGTCGTCGTGGAGCTGATACAGTGGGCCAACTGATGAACTCTAGAGTAGTTACTCTGGTTGGAGAGTTTCCTCTTCTGTATCAAAACAAGAAACTTTTGATTCTTTTTTCAAGTTTAGCAGATGAAAAATGTTCACCAAAAATTGTGGGATGCCCCATCTGCCCTATTTAGGTGTGTGCAAATGTACATTTATAGTGTTTACATTTGCATATACCGTAAATTGGGTGGATGGGACATAAGCCACATTTTGGTGGATGTCCCTCATCCCCAAATTATAAATAGTCCCCTTTGTTCTTCCTATTTTCCCAAATAGATTCCTATACTGCTAAACCACAGTCTCTCTACCTGCCTCCAGCATGATGGGCATCATGCCTAGTTATTGAGATCTTCCCCATGATGGGCTTTGAAGTTGTGCGATTACACAAAGGTTTTTGTAAAGACTATGGAAGTGTAGAGAATACAACACTGACGACTCTCTGTGACTTTCCCTGAAAGTCCTGAGAACAAGATATGTGATTCCATTCTAGTCAGCCCATGTTCTCCTGCTTTGACATTTGACAGGCAGTAACCCTATTCAGCAAGGTGCCAGAAACGCTTACTTTTTATAATCTTACTTTACACTTTTATATAGCGCTAGCTAGACCCGAAGGTATCGGAGCGCTTTACATTTTATGCAAAGAAGTTTACTCGAGACACATTTGAGAATTCAAGTGGGTTGTAACTGTCGACCACAGAGGGTAAAACAATACAGCATTAAGGTAGTTAACAGTCAGAAAACATAAATAAAAAAGCAGCATTAAGGTAATGGCTTTAGTGACAGATTATGAGCAGTTACATTCATGTCCACTTTGTGCTGAATAATAGCTTGAACTTGAAAATGCTCTGGAGGTATTATCAGAAGGTGGGTCTTTATGAAATGATGAATTGTAGCACTGTGCATGTAAATGTTTACATGACTCTATTGTGCACAATTTAGCAATAACATTTTTTTTTGATAGATTTCTTTTAAAATCGGGACAATTACTGACCTAGACCATGAGTGTGGCAGTCTACTTATAAGAGCTGCCCTATTAAAAAAAATGTAAAATAGGGGCCCGCAAAAGAATGTTGATTTGTGAACATCCATAGGGACTTAATTCAGTCCACCGGCTTCTCCATTGGGGCATCCAATACCTCATTCACCTCGATAGGCACGCTAAAATGACAGGGCCACCCCTTGATGAAATCTCCTTCCCTCCCCTAAATGGGTGAGTCAGACTGACGATAGGAATGCACTTTTGGAAAGTGGTTCTCCCATGTGTCGGCTGTTATTGGGTTTTCATTTGAAGCGGATGCAGCATCATTAAAGTAAGGCAGATTAACAGTTCTCGAGAAGGCGACACTGTCTTGAGCCTTGCTTGCTGCCACTAACTAGTCAGAGGTAGTGTCCATTATATTCTTCTAGGACATCTTTATATTCTATCATTCATGACTGCACCTCTTTCTGTATTCAAGGGATTTTTTTCAGTGCGGTCAAAAGTTTTTTATGTGCTGCTGTATCAAACCACCAGTGGCAGCCGCCACATACAAAAGGTAGTGGGACGGGGGATGTGAGGGTACGCGGGAGGGGAAACGCTGGGGGGAACAGTGTAATAAAAGAGAAAAAACTTACCTTAAGTTGCCAGCCGCATCGCGCCGGGTGTTTCCCAATTCGTAGCCTAGCAGGCATTGGCTGCATCAGACTCCGTGCCAATCCACTGGGCCTGAGCGGCCTGAAAAGATGCTCCGCTCAGGTCAGGAAGTCTGTGGATTTCTCTAGCCCGGCAGCATTGAGCAAACCTAAGTGCTCGTGTGTTTTGGTCGGCCTGAGAAGGCCAGGCAAACGCATATGTGCACATATCACTACTCCTACCCACTCTCTTGGCCCGGCCCGCACCTCCCTGCACACGCTGGCTGAGCCAGCGGCTTAAAAACAAAACGATAATCGAATATTGTTTTATTTTTTAGCTGCTGGCTCTGCCAGTCGGGTGACGCTCCTCCGCCATTGCGGAGGAGCCGCCCATGCAAACCGCCTATAGGGGCTTGCCCTCTTCGGAATCGGTGTACATACCAGACCTCAGGATGGCATAAAGTGAATCAAAAGAGCTCAAGATCTCTAGTGGGCACAGTTTTCGGTTCCATGTTTTAATGTTTTAATCAGATTCTCACTGGAGTGAGCCGTAAAGGGTAAAAAAAAAAAGTCTACTTTTTTTTTTTTTTAATAGGACTACAAAAGGTTTGTACGCAATGAAATATGTGAAATTCAATTTACCTCCAACACTGCCAGAGGCCTAATTGCCTGTATTACATGTTCTACATTTTGCATTGGGTATGGCCTTCAACTCCACATTTACTATTTGGCAAATCCAGTGGGCTACTGGTCGGATAGGTCAGAGTTCGCACTCAGTGACTGGTCTGGTGAACTAAAAGTCCTTGAAGGTTCGAGGCACAGGAGAACACGGCCTAAAAAATGTTAAAGAAAGATACCTCTATGCCTGCTTGCTACCTACCACATTCCTCGACTCTGAAAGGTTTCTCAGCGGGAGTAAAAAATCCACCCTCATTTTTCTTTCTTTCAAAAGCAAGAATGTCTCGGAAGGTCAAAGTCTAGGCACCTGGGGCGATACGATAAGTATATTTGCAGGAATAGTAAAGCCTCAATTACCCTTTAAAAACGTATGCTTTATAAAGGTTAAATAGCTGATTTCTTTTTTGACTGGCTCAAAATAGAGTCGTTATAGGCCATTCGTTTACTAACCCCAAAACATATTTTCAGCAGTTTGCAAATGCTAACAATATTTTAATTTAATCCTGCACTAAATGATTGTTCAATATAAATTATGAGTATTATGATATGCATGCTTCTTAGAGCAGCTACCATGTCCATAGTGGCTCACAGATTCAGGATTTGGATAACACACAATCAACATATAAACTTAAAAAAAACAACAACATCCCCATCATGTTTTTTTGGATGCAAAACAGTCCGGCAAAAAAAAAACAATGATATGAACAAACTAAAGATACGGCATTAAAAACATCTCAATAATAATGCACAGCATGTGAATCTAGACTAGGTTCACTGTGAAAAACGTTTCTTAGAACATTGTTAGCATACTGAGTTATGGGGATTCCTCCGCCACTTAAACAAAATGTTTAAGGAAAAAAGAGGAAAAGGTTCTCTTTATAATCCAATAAATGACCCTGTAAAGTATTAATTTAAAATACACTTAAGTTATTACAAATTAAATACATACACAATCAATAGACTGTATTTTATCACTGCTGCCACTACAGCAATTTCAGAGAAACTGTCTAACTTGGACCTTCAAATGAGTTATGATCTCCTTCTTCATAAATTCACTAGTGCTGCTCACGTCTCCATAGAACAAAACAAGCATTGGCAACAGACCTGGCTTTAATGTGTCAATGCTTGTAAACATAGACGTTCACAAATGGTGTTTACATGCTTTGCATCACTGTCCCAAAACAAAAGAATTGTTTATCAATGTCACTGATTCCCAAAATATCAGACTCTGAAGCTTGACGGGCACGCCCACCAGCAGCAACTGGCTAACTGGAACTGCTAGACTCCAAGGGTAATACAATATTTTGACCTAAACCAGACACTTTCAAAATATCAATTGGTGAATATCCCAGTGCTGCTACGATCCACTTTCAAGCTACTGACCTTGATTACCAACAGGTATAAAATGCAGGATGAAAGTCAACATAGCTTGCATACAGCTTTCCAAAGGAAGTGGGTCTCGTTAACTGCAAAATTTACCCTGCTTTTTTACAACCATGAACCTGTGTATGTCAATAATACTAGGGGGGTATGAGACTGAGACTTCCCAACAAGTGATATAGTGTGTGTATATATAACATGTATCTGCAAAAGCGCACATTTACCCAACTCAGTGGTCCTCATTTTATTGACCTCGGAAGCTAGCAAGGCTGAGTGAGGCTTCTGAGATCCAAACAAATATCTCTAAGCAAGCAGTCATTTCCACACAGACATACACTCACAAGCACATACACACTCATGTACAAACGTACACAATATCATGTCCATACACACTTGTGTATACACACTCAAGAGCACACTGTAATGCACACAAACTCAAGTGCACACTCAATGTCGAATTGGGATAGCCTGGGCTCCAAAATAAAAGAGGACCACATTAATGAATTGGATAGCTTGAAAGGGGACCACGTTTGCAAATTGGGGCAGTTTTGAAGTTGAAAAAACAAATTGTTTACGTGTTCTTCATGATATATGTTGGACTTAGCCCTTTTTGCAGGGTCATCCCTAAACTTTTTGCCTTCCTCCTGTATTTTATCTGACCTGTTTATGTTGGTTTTATGACTCTGGGCACTTTACCACTGCTGACCAGTGCTAAAGTGCATATTCTCTCCCTATTGTAAATTGATGTATGAATTAGTGATTCCATGATTGGTTGGTTTGGTTTGGTTTACCTGTCAGACCCTAGTACAGTGCACCAGGAGTGCCCAGGGCTTGTAAATCCAAATGCTGCTGGTGGGCTTGCAGCACTGGTTGTGCCACCCACAGAAGCAGCCTGAAAAAGTGTGTTTAAGGCCTGCCATTGCAGAGCCTGCGTGCACTCTGGTACTGTTATGCTGACTGGGCAAGTGCACCCACTTGCCAGTCCTTAAACCTTCCCTTTTCTTCATATCAGACACCCCTATGGTAGGCCCAAGGGCAGGGTGCATTGTAAGTATAAGGTAGGACATGCCCTGGTGTGTGTGGCATGTCCTAATAGTGAATTACATCCATTTTCGTGTTTCACTATTGCAAGGCTAGCTGTTCCCCATAGGCCAGAATGGGCAGTTTGATTATTACATCTTATAATCCTAACTGAATCAGGGAACATGGTAGAAATTCGAGTTTAGTATGCCTGAACTCAGAATGATAAAATACATCTTTTAGTGAAGTTGATTTTAACATTCTGTGTTTGAAAATACCACTTTTAGAAAGTAGGTATTTTCTTGTCTAACCATCCAAACCTGCCTCTGCTAGGTTGTGTATTCCTTGTCTGGAGTTTAAGTGACAGGGGCTGGGGAATTCCAGGGGGCTGGGGAATTACCGGAGACAGGGTGAGTCAGCACAGGGCTGAATAGAGAGAGCTCCATGTAGATGGGAGGGAGGAGTTGCACCTGGGACCTGAATAGGGCTGTGCCGTCCCTCCACAATGCTGGCTCCACCTCCTGTGGTGCGTCTGATGTCTCTGCCCTGCACTCTGAAAGGAAAGAAGGAGTCATGTAAACAAAGTGCTCCAGGACTGACCAGAACTTATTTGGACTAGGCAAAGGCCTATTTGCCTTCAGAGAATAAAGATAAACTGGGTATAAATATTGGGACCCAAACCCAAGAACTTTAGATCACTTGTGGAACAAGAAGAAACCTTTACTGAGAAGCAGAACCTGCAGAAACCTGAAGAAACTGAGGAGAGACTATCCTTAAGCTGAAGTGCTGCTTGGGGGATTGGCCTGCAGTGGTTTGCCTGACTGCCAAAGGAAGGAGAAGAGACTTTGTGTGCTTATTTCAACTTGTAAGGATCTCCAAGGGCTTGAGAGAAGAGCTTGCCTCCTGCTGAAGTCTCAGGGACAACAGACTTCAACCACCAGCTCCCCAAGAGTTCTTTGGAAGTGCCTGCTGCTGTTTTGGGCCTTCTGAGGGACTGCGTGTCGCAAGGAGTTGGAAGCGCGACTCAAGAGGAAGAAGCTTGTCGCCGTCGCTGCTGCTGCCGTCGCATCTTGGATGTCGCCGCTGTAGCTGTCGTATTGCACCGCATCGAGAGAAGCGTCTCGCAACGCCAAAGAAGCGTGTCGCCTTCACAGCCGCTGAGGCTGTCGCATCGCACCGCATCACGAGAATTGTCTCGCATCGAGGAAGAAGCGTGTCGCCGTCGCTGCTGCTGCGTTGCATTTTGGATGTCGCCGCTGTAGCTGTCGTATTGCACCGCATCAAGAAAAGCGCCTCGCATCCACGTGAAGCGTGCCGCCATCGGAGATGCTGTCGTCGCATCACGGAAGAAGGGTGTCACCGCTGCAGTTGTCGCATCGAGCAGAAGCGTCTCGCAACGTCTGAGAAGAGTGTCGCCGCCAAAGCCGTTGTCGTCGCATCACTGGACAAGGGTGTCGCCGCTGCAGCTGACGCATCTAGCCGAGATCTCTCGCAACATCGGAGAAGTGTGCCGCATCAGGAAGATCTTCACATCTTTATTTCTTTGCACCGAACTTTCATCGCATCAACATCGTTGCAACACTTTTGTTGCCCTGCGTGTCGCATCTAAAGGTACATTGACTTAAAGTGTTGCATTTAAGAACTAAAGAGAACTAAGCTAAAACTACCATTTTAAGTAACAGTATTGTGGATTTTTGTCGTTTATGCTCTTGTGGTAAATCTATATAAAGAATACTTATTTTTTATATAAAACTGGTGTAGTGTCCATTTCTAGTGTTGTCACTTGATTACTGTATGTGCTTACAAATGCTTTACACACTGCCTCTGAGATAAACCTGTCTGCTCGTGCCAAGCTACCAAGGGAGTGAGCAGGGGTTATTTTAGGAGTGTACCCCTTTACCCTGACTAGAGGCGAGATTATTTGTCACAAGCACCTACCAGTGCCAACTAGAGACCACCAATTCTAACAGTATAGAAGACTGTGTGAATTTGAGCTTGCTGCAAGCAGTGTTTGTTTTAATATCAGGGAAAACAACAGTAACAACCACCCCAGCAGACCATAAAATCAGCCCGCAAACAACCAAATACCTGGCCCATATACTGACCTCCCAGACCAGCACATCGGGCACTGCCTGATAGCGCTATAAACCAGTCCGACCCTGCACACACACGATTTCATGTGTGCATACTCACATATAAAGGCACACGCTCATTTGCATGCATCTCTTTCTTCGGTCTGTGTGAAAATATGGATTAAGTAATTGAGGAAAACTATCTTCAGAAATTGGGGCAGTGTTCTTTCTGCGAGTTTGAAGGACTCTGAATGACCCACCTTCCAGAATGAATAATTAAAGTACATAGAATATCTGATTGTGTCTCTTGTTACCTCGGGTAACACTATCAATGAGACATTCTCACACACCTCTACTTTAGCTCTGATCTTCTCTTTAATGGTGGATCAGGGGTTGTAGTGCTAGAGGCACTCCTGTGGTATGACACCCTGTGATGACCTTTGACTACCATTATTTTAACTGACTTTGGTGTGTTATTTTACCCTAGCCTGAATGTACGACGGTCCTGCATTTGCCTTGTTTCTCTTAAAGGTTTATTTCTTGTAATCTTGCAGTCTTTCAGTGGGAGCTGTCACGGTGTAGAACAGCCTTGCCAAGAACAGAACGTGTTGGATGTGCATTCGAAAGCATGAGAGGGAGAGAGAGGTGTGGAATGTACTTTTTGGTCTCGAAGTGCAATGTTGTGAGCAGTGGTTTACAAATGTTGACTGTGTTGTACATTGAGAGATGAAGTATGTGATGCTATAAGCAGTGGTGCACAAATGTTCATTGTGTTGTACATTGGAAGTATTATGAAGTTCTTACTATTGACTTTGACATGGCCTCATGTCATCCTGAATTCTGACCCTGCCTGGCTTGAGCTTTATCTGTGCGCACAGCAACGCTTGCAAGTTGTTTGGGTTAATCACGTTCAAGGATTATTTTTGTGAGAGATTATTTAATGTACCCTGGAAGGCTTTCGTGAGCTTCGTCAAGATAAAGGCTGGAACATGCAAGATTGTAGAGCAAGCGTGGGAACTCCTTCCTGCCATTGAATGTTTGCTTAGCAGCTGGCCAGGTCTGGTAAGATTCCTCTGGCGTGGGGGGAAAGTTCTCTCGAACATTCTAGTGCGAGTTTCGAGACTATAAAGCTGGCGTTTGTTGACAGTTGAGCTGGGCGCTCACTTAAAGAGTAGACGTACTGCTGTAAGACAAACGGAACTTGAGTCCCGGTCGAGAGTCCAAGCCAGCTGTGAACGGGCCCCCAGCGAGAATTGGCAAGGATGCCGAGTGAACGATCATCGGGTGAGGTGATTTGTTTCTGACTAGTGCCATTGTGATGCGTGGTTCCAGTGGCTGTGGTCATTTGAGGTGTTTGAGCTTTGATTACTGTCACTGTGATGTGTGGCCAGTGGCTTTGATGATTTGAGGTGTTTTCTTTGTGATGTGTGACTGAGTGAGGTGCACATCCAAAGTAATCATTTGATGTATCTAGTGTATATATATCTTTCTGATCTCTTGCAGAACGTCCAGCATATTATATTTTCTTGAGTGATATCCCATATTATTTGCTGCTTGTTTATTCATGGTATTATTCATGCATTTAACTGTTGCATTTACCAAATGTGTAATTATTGCTTGCATATAAACATATATATCTCTTTGTGTATTTGAATATTGTGCATTTAGCATCTGGGAAAGCCTTTCTGTTAGAGAGCATTGTGTAAAATAAAACCCTTTTCTAAAGGTGTTGTTTGTTTTATGTTAATGTCTCCTGCTTTGCCGTGCGTGTTGAGCCACCGTGTGGGAGATTCTGTATTATCTGAAAGGCGAAGCAAGACAGGGGTCTTCTCCTTGCTATAGAAACTGTTACCATTTTTTAACTCCCCTTTTCACCATTGGTCTTTGCTTTCCTGTCGATTTGACATTCTTTGTAGAGATGTGAAGCAGCCAACAACTTGACTTCTTACTTTGTTAGAAAATCTTGAAACAATGTGGTATCATGAGTAGGACACAGTTTTATCTTGGGCAACTTTTCCAGCTTTCCAATCTTTGACAGTTCCTTAGCTTCATGCATCCTCCTCCTTTTCATATGCAATAGCCTGGGGCGGAGGGCTTCCATTCTATACCTGAAGATTCATGCCAGACCTGTCGAACATTTTTTCCCTTTCTCATTCCCCTGCCACCTAACTGGTAGATAGGATACTCCGTCGCAAACGTGATAGCTATCCAGTGCTCTGTATTACAAGTACATTATATGCAGTGGCACTTGTAATACAGCAAATGGTATATCCCAGAAGTATCCCATCTGCCAAGGGATGTGAGGAAGAAAATTGCGTATAGGAAGAGGCATGAAGAGAGGGGATGAGAAATCAATAATAGGGTGTTGGCATTTCCCTCTCTTCAAAAAAAAAAAAAAGGTAGACAGAGACGATAAAGAAGGTAGCTATAGTGGGGTACTTGACATAAAAGGAAAACAATGGATCTTTGTGAGCTTGCAACATCAGGGCAGACACATTAAAGGTATTTACTTTAAGGAATGTGCCATCCTGGGAATGGTATTTGTCGGAACTGGCCCTTTCTAGTGTGCCTTCCCTTGACTTTTTGATTTTCTTCTTCCCAGTTTTCCGCTGATCTGGATGCTAGCCTTAGGATTTTCAGCGCATTTGACACTGCCGTGCAGTGCCACAGCGATGTGCTCGTCATATACATACTGGCAATTTTACTAGCAGAGTCCTTCCTCAGCTTAGTCATTGCATTAGATGAACCTTCTTGAAATACCCAAATTCACAGAAGCCTCTTCAAACGCTTAGCTCCTGAGCTGGGCGACACCCACAGTTACACTCCGAGTGTTAGATGTAAGACCTGAACAATATTTTATTCATTTTTTAAATTCAAGTAATTTATATAGCGCAAATCTTGCTCAATGAAGCAAGACAACACTGTACTAATACCATTTGAATGTTTTTTTTAATTATTTTTATTGACATTTGTCATTATAAACAAGACAACAACAAAGTCAGCGGAACAGGAGGTAGGGAAGCAAGAGGAGGTGGGAAGAGTGGAAGGAGGAGGGGAGGAGCACAAAGGAACATTGCCACGAGTGAACAATCTTGATCAGAACACAATGCACATGATGTTGCTCAAATTCTCATATGTAGGAATTAGTGCAAACACAGAGGCAAAAGTAACAGTAAAATGACTATAAAATCACATTGAAAGGACGCATAGTCTTAGTGCAAATGGATTGTCGAGTCTGCCAGGAGCCACTTCTACAGGACTAGGGACAAACGTGCAAAGCCATACCTTGACATAGTTTTCAGGGCATTAAAGCGAGTGCTGGCGAGTTTGAGTCCCTCTGGTGAAGGAATGGCTCCCAGATATCTTTGGGGCGGTAGCGGATCAGCATAAGTACCCGGAAGTTGGTCAACTGCTCTTAGCAATATGTTACATCACAAAGCCATGCTTTGACGGTGGGAGTGAGTTTCCAACCCCAGTGTATGGCCATCCTCCGCTTAGCCAACAGGAGAAGCATGGCAGTGAGATGACGTTGCATGTTGGGTGTATCTTTAAAATAATTCAGCAGACCCACCAGGGGGTAATAAGGGAGCAGGTGATTCTACTGTATATGCTCGTACACCTCCCTCTAGAAGGACCCCACCCTTGGGCACAGCCAAGCGAGATGGATAAAGGAAGCTTGGGGTGAGCTTCAGCATAGACAGTGAGGGTCTGGAACTAGCCCCATATTGAATAGTTGTAAAGGGGTGTGATAGAGGCAATGCAGAAATGTAAAGTGAACGAGGCATAGTCTGTAATTGGTGGAGTACAGCTTCAATTACCCGCAACAAAAAGAGCACTGCGCATAAGTTATGGCCGGGTCTGTGTCCTCCTCCCATGTAACCCGCGCTTTCGGGAAAGCAACCAGTGAGAAATTCTGCATAGTGCTGTAGAGACATGTTATCAGTTTATGTGGGGATGGGGAGGTGAGGATATGTTCCAGCGCTGGGAGGTCTGGCGGCAAGTGTGGAAATGTGGCAGGTGGTGTGCGGCATGTAGCCCTCAATTTATAGTATAGTAGGGTATTCAGTAGAGTGGGGGACGGAGATGCCGTGGCCTCGAATGGGGAGGGTGGAATAAACTGACCATCAGGGTACAGGTCTGATAACAGTCTGCGATTGTGCTTATGTGCAGGTTTGATGGCGCCCTTATATAATAGCAGTGGTATCAAGGGGTTGTTGGATGGTGGGATGGAGGGGGCATATAGGAGTGACAGCCCTGCTCTTTTCCCAGATCCTCCCATGCCCAGCGTACGCACTCAACCGTGTCAATTTCATTCCTTGTAGCTCTTTGGGGTAGATATAACGCTGTTGGTAACAGGCACGAGGCAGCGCCTGTCTGTCTCAATGGCAGCATGTAGTTGGAATGGAGCTGGGTATAGCTATAAAGTGAAGGAATTGAGCTTGGTTTCAGTAAGCATCTAATGTCATGTCTGGTGTGCCTAATCCTCCCTATGCGAGTTGTAGAGTGAGGAGCTCCCAGGAGACCTGTGGTTGTTTATCCACCGATATTAGCGTCACTATGTTAGATTTGAAACATTTGAGGAAGTGAGCCATGAGTGGTAGGGGCATGTTAAGGAAGAGTAGAGAAATTTGGAAGGATGATCATCTTTGCTATCGCAATACGGGCAGCAAGGAATAGGGGCAGTTTGGACAAAGTAGGTACTCTGTCCTCTAATCAGGCCATGGCCCGGCTGTAATTTGTTCGCCTTAGTTCTTACGTATCATGCCTGAGCCATATGCCCAGGTATCTGACCAGGTCCATTTCCCATTTCAAAGGGTACTCAGTTGGGAACGGCTGTGTACTATCGGTAAGAGGGAATAATATAGATTTGGCTCAATAAACTTATATACCTGAGTAGCCGCCAAACCGCACAACCTCCTGCCTCAGAGGAGCCAGGGTCTCCTGTGGGCCGCATGCGTATAAAGTGATGTCATCCGCGTACTTCGATACCATCAATCCCCTGGTGGTAAAATCAATGACCCTGTTCGTGTGATGCTGATGGAGCCTCGCCGACAACGGCTCCATTGTGATGGCAAAAAGTAGCAGTGATACAGTGATAGCGGGCACCCCTGCTGTGTGCCATGGGTGACTGGGGAGGGATAAGAGATTAGCCCATTTAAGCACACTTGAGTGGTGGGAAGAGTGTAAAGGAGGTGTACTTGCTTGATGAAACGTGGGCTAAAGCCAAGCTGCGCCAGGAGGTGAAAGAGGTATGCCCACTCTAGGGAGGCAAACTCCTTAGTGGCACTGAGTAAGGCAGCGGATGCAGAGATTTGATGGTCGCGGTGGTGCTTCACTGCGAAAGTGGTCTGAAGGTCGTGCGAAGTAGAACGTCCAGGGATGAAGCCTGACTGATCGGGTCTTACAATCAGGGGCAGGGGGGCTGCAAACGATTTGCGAGGATCTTGCCGTAAATGTTATTGTCAACATTTATTAGTGAAAAGGTTTGGTAGGAGTCACAGCAGTTGGCCAGTTTATCCGGTTTAAGGAGTGTAATAATAACCGCCTCCCTCACCAAGGGGGGCAGGATGCCTGCTTCTAGGGAGACCTTGTACATGGCTAGAAGATGTGGGACCAGCAGTGAGGCAAACTCTTTATAAAAGCAGTGGTAAGTCCATCAAGTCCAGGTGCTTTGTCCCTGGGCAGATCCCTAATGACTTGCTCAATTCCTTCAGTGGTGATGGGCAAGTCTAAATAGGCGCGATGAGCATGATCTAACCAGAGCAGTTGCATAGTGTCACAGTACTCAGTCGGTGCGGTCGAACCGAGTTTCGGAGTAGCTGATTATAACTGAGCATAAAAAGAAGATGTAACTTTTAGTAGCTCCGACGTGGAGAACACAAGGTTGTACTGGGAGACAGGCAGCTCAGTAACATAGCTGGAGGCACGTGGAATGCGCAGCATTCTAATACCATTTGAATGGCAGCAGCTTACCTCAAACATGGGGTACTCTGCACAGCATTGGAAACAAATTTAGTATCTGGAGAAGGTACATGTGAATTGGGCCTTTACTAGACATAATTCTCTGCACTCATAATACACAGTTTACGTATTGTTACACACTCTTATATGCAAATAACACAAATCGCCACGAATGACGTTAAAGCATATATTATGTTTGTGGTCACGTGTTCTTTATTCTGCATTTCTTTCAGCTGCCCCGAGAATGTCCAAAATCTTTATGCCACGCCCCCTTGTACAACATGAGGATTGCGCTTTGACCTGCCTGATAAGTTGCTTCAAGCCAAAGGATATATCCATCATCTGGTCCAGGAGTCACAATGGGGGCCTACAAGAGATTGCTGAGGCCAGATTTCAAAACGAAGCCATCAATGTGGAGGAATTAAGAGAACAACCCGGATACACGCATAGCATAAGCCACGTTCCATTTCCAGACAGAACACACTGCGTCACAAGTATGCTGAAGTTTACACCAACCGTTTCGGATCATCACGGGTCAGAGTTCATATGTAAAACTGTGCATAAGTCAACGAAACATGAAGCGGAAAGCAAGGCGACCCTGGAGGTTACAGGTACAACACATACTTCTCCGTTTAGAATGTGTGCACAGTGAGATATGTACATTCTTTGACGGAGACCCTCCATTCGAAGAGTCTCTTAATGTATGAAATCTATATTTATTACCGCTTCATCGCAAATACGAGATCTATGTGAACGTAGTCGACCTCTTTACCTTCACACACAGATTGTGGCTCCTGAAAGCAGCCGAAATATCAGTGAGAAAGTGTTGGGGCAAAAGGAATGAATTACTTGGGGAATAGGACCAGAGAATACCAATCCCCCCAGTAATTCCTCAGTTATTATAGGACCCTTATGGTCCAACTCATAAAGATGCTTATTTTTTCCATCCACTGGAGTTACTGGTGACCTCAGTATAAAGAACTCCAGGGTGGGGGGTACCAGCTGGTGGTTGAGGCCGCTTGTAATGAGCCCCTAGCCTTTTATTCCTTTAAAACTAACCCTTCAGTGAAGTTCTTTTCAAATCTGTTAATGTAATAAACTGGAACGGAACCCTGTTTACTAAGGCAGGGAGTAAATCGAAGATGATTCTTGGAAATCGTATATTAAGCAAGCGGTGATCTTTTGCCAAACACAGTACAGAGTTTACATGTTAAATGTATTGGTATTGTGTACAGGTCCAGCATGGTGGGGATTGTATACAGGTCCAGCGTGGTGGGTATTGTATACAGGTCCAGCGTGGTGGGTATTGTATACAGGTCCAGCGTGGTGGGGATTGTATACAGGTCCAGCATGGTGGGGATTGTATACAGGTCCAGCGTGGTGGTTATTGTATACAGATCCAACGTGGTGGGTATTGTATACAGGTCCAGCGTTGTGGGGATTGTATACAGGTCCAGCGTGGTGGGTATTGTATACAGGTCCAGCGTGGAGGGGATTGTATTCAGGTCCAGCGTGGTGGGTATTGTATACAGGTCCAGCGTGGTGGGTATTGTATACAGGTCCAGCGTGGTGGGTATTGTATACAGGTCCAGCATTGTGGGGATTGTATACAGGTCCAGCGTGGTGGGTATTGTATACAGGTCCAACGTGGTGGGTATTGTATATAGGTCCAGCGTGGTCATTAACACATGTATTACAATAGAAGTACTTGCAAGAATTCCCATATTATATTTAGAATTGGATTTATAATCTTATTTAGTAAGGAATGTGTTGATATCGGTTTCTGTTTGTTTTGTATAGGGACTCAAACTGCACCTTTGTTACTAATCCCAAAGAGGTAGATATGCATTTGTTGTTCTCTGCAGAAGGGATGTGGTCTCGATGTGACCAGTGCACTCCATCAATCAGTGTGCCTAGGGTCATGTGACCTATAGTGGTCCTTCCATTGAGGTTGGTGCCAGAGCTTGCCGATAGAGCAGCACAAATGCTAAAAGTCAGTCCAGGTTCAACAGCACCAGTCATGCCCAGTAAACATTGGAGACATGGTCACATAACCTCCCATGGCGCATCCACCAATCAGGCTCTTGCACTGGTGACTATGCTACTGATGCCTTAAATATTAGAAACCTGCAGCACGCACACGTCATTGCAAAAGTCAAAATACAATTTACTTGGAATCATTTAAATAAACACAATCGAGAATGTGAATCTAGTCTCTGGGCATTCACCCTCATTCGCTTAGCACCTAATAGCATATTACAGGTGTTATAGCAGCTAGTGTATTCTTTGACAGATGTGCACTGCTCGCTGTGAAAGGAAGCTGTTAAGTGTCATATTTTCAGGGATTCTCCAGCTGCTTCCACTGGTTGGAAACCTGTATCTAGGCAGGACCTTAATCTGATACAGCCACATTTAATGAACAAGTCTGTAAGCTCATGGACTCAACCATGCAAAACCTGCTTTCTGGGAAACTTGCATCACTGGTAGGCATCACCTCTGCCAGGAAGATAAGCAGACTTTAATCTCTCAGCTTGTTGGAGCTTTAGTTTATTTTTCTCGGGTTGATGCTCATAATTCATCTCTCTCTCATACTATGAGCATACTTGCCTCTATATTTCATTCCAAGTAAACCTGCATCCTTGAAGAGGCCCTGCACTCTCTAAGGCTCTATCTCATATCGTAAAAAAATAAACTCGAGAGCACCAGCTGGAGGTTGGGTGAACCTCCATTTTAGTGAATTCCTAAAATGAGAAAATCCCTTTTTATTATCAAAGAATGTGAGGAAATGCAACAAAAACACAAGAAAAACTGACTACGCTGTGCAGAAAAACGTCACTCTCGTCTGTCCATTACTCTTGCCTCTTTTTCTCCTGCCATGTATTTGTGTAGAGATGCTAGGATAGCGATAGTGGTAGACATATTAGGGTATAGGTAGCGGTACTGGAAAATAGGTAGCATTAGAGATCCTAGAGTATAGGTAGGTGTGTAGGTACTGAGGTATAGGTGGGTGTAGTGATACTAGCATATAGGTAGAGGTACTGGGATATCTGCAGGAGAGGTACTAAATGTAGATGTACTAGTACATTGATATGGTACTATGTTATAGGCAACAGCAGTGGTACTAGAGTATATATGGGGCGGAGGTACAACTGAGAAGGTGGAGATGAGGTACTAAGGTATGAGCAAAGGTGGGGATACTAAGGTAAAAGCAGTCCATGGCATAGACATATATAGACATAATACTGTATAATCAACGGTAAACATATTTAGGTATAGGTAGGAGTAAAGGTACTTGGCTTTATGTAGGGTTAAAGGTACAATAGTGTAAGTAGGAAGGTAGGTAATAGAATATAGATGAGGTAGAAATACTGGGTTAGAAACAAAGGTAAAAATATAACACATTGTTGAGGAGGGAGGTGAGGAAGAATATTGAGTATAGGAAGAGGCATGAAGAGAGGAGATGAGAAATAAATAATAGGGTGTGGGCATTTCCCTCCCATCAACGAAATAAAAAAAGAGGTAGACAGGGACCATAAAGAAAGTGGCTATAGTGGGGTACTTGACATAAAAGGAAAACAATGGGACTATTGGAGCTTGCATAAACAGGGCAGACACCTTAAAGGTGTTTACTATAAGGAATGGGCTATCCTAGGAATTATATTTGTTGGAAATGGGCCTCTCTAGGGGGCTTTCCCTTGACTTTTTGCTTTTCTCCTTTCCATTTTTCAGCTGATCTGGATGCTAGCCTTAGGAATTTTAGTGCGTTTGACACTGCCGTGCAGTGCCAAAGCGGGGTGCTCGTCATATACTTACTGGCGATTGGTGTATATATGATTGGCTGGTTCAAGTTAGCTGTAAGTCCCTTGTCAAGAGGTAAGACATATATCTGGGGCATGTATCTCGAATGCTCCTCCATGGGCCTGCCACACTGGTTGTGCATCCACGGAGGTAGCTCATTGATTGTGCCACAGGTTTGCCCTTGTGGGGTCTGTGCACATGGGTTACTGTTACTCGACTTGGTATTTAAAAAGCTGTGTGCCAAGGTTCTGCATGTCTCTTGCTATATGGGAGTTCTCCCTGGTGACAGGGTGTGTTGTTGGGAAGAGGTTGGGTATGTGCGTGTATGCGTTACTTGCAAAGGTCATGAATGGCATTGGTGGTGTTTTCAGAACAGTGGGGCCTGCTTCTCACATTGGGTTAGCATGAGGGGGTGAAGGGAAAGGTTATCGAGCAGTATTTCCTGCGGGCAGAATATTAGCAGTATAGTATTTGGTATTGTTGAGTTCGTAATGGTTAATCCTCTCTGGTAGTGCGAATGGGTTCGACATTACTATGATGGAAATCTCAGTTTGGGAAAGCCCGTATTTTGATGCTCGTGGCTCTGTGTGCCTGTCGGCCTGTCTCCTATTTCACATGTGGGTGCTAGGGGGACAGCTACATCTGTGCATTCCCAATAGAAGACCATAAACTAGGGGCTCAAGGCAAACTTTGGACCTCTGACTCTGAGGGACCTTTATGGGACAGTTACTTGGGGGTGGAATTGGCACCTGCTTTCCAAGGAGCATGGTGTTGCCCCATTAAAGATAGTGATCAAACCTCCCGGGGTTGTATCGGAGAAAGGACAAAAATTAGAGAGGGCCTGTGCATTTTAAAAGTGGCCTTTGAACTGATTGTATCTTCCAAGGCCAATGTGGGTATAACTACTGGGCCTCTGGCCTCCGAAAGTAGAGACGCTATTGGATTTGGAACCATACTATGTTGGTTTGGCACTGGGACATCGACACGAGGAATCTTTAGGGCAGGAGGAACTGCACCTGGACCATCTGCAGACTTGTTGTTGCTTGGAGCTTGTTGTGCTCCAAGAAGTGGACTATCACTTGGTTGGATTGGTCTGTATGTTGCTGGCCTGCGGCAAAGGGCCAACTGTCGTGGCCTGGGTCCTGAGATACTCTCCAAGGGCAGGTGAGCTGGCCTCCTGTCCATGATATCCCAGGGACACAAAGGATCTTACTGTCTCCACAAGATCATAAAGACCACACTGGGTGCGGCAGAGACAGATGGAAGTGATCGTTGGTTGGGACAAGAACCGTCCTGACGTAGACCATCATCACACTATGGCAGAGGAGTGTGCTCGTAAAGATCAGCAGCCACCTGAAGTGCCGGGACGTGAGGAGTTTGAGCAGTGCAGGGAAGCTTGCAGAGTCTGAGGGACCCATGCTTGCAACCAGTGGACCTGTGCTAGCTTGCGCATCAGAGCGTGTGGTGTTCGAGGGGGTTTGGGGGAACCCGAGCCGGGAGCTGAGACTGTCTTCGGCCTTCAGATCGGGAAAACGACAGTGCCTGCCTTTGCAGCCTCTGTCTAAGGTCATTGGCTCCCTCTCCCATGTCCCATGTCATAAGGTGCTCTGTTGTGGAGAACACCGTGGCGAGGCCTGAGGGGTTTTGTGTGCCTTGTGGGTACCTACAGCTGACTGTCTGGGTCTATGGCAGGTCACACCTCTGCTTGAGGGAAAAACATTTCTCCAGACTTGGAAGTGCACCAGCTTCCTGGTCACAACCTTTTGTCTATGTGGGGGATCGCGATGTGCCTGGATGTTATATCCAGATGGACTAAACTAAGTAATTGTTTCTTTTTGTGTTAAATGCCAGGGACACTACTGGCCCCCCTCCCCCTCTTCTCATAGGGGATATACAGAAGGCTTATCTGTCTGTAAACTCTAACTGGGTTACCTCCTATCAGGGTATTAAGAAGACTGTCCTTGGAAGGGTAGGATATGACTAAGTCACAACGCTTTTGAGGGATTAAACTCAAGTCCAATAAAAACCTCAGGCAGTTGTTCTACATAACTCGTGATCTTCAGAAATGTGGCTCCAGGTAAACAACATTAACAAAGAACAAGTCCAGGTTAGAATTTTTCTGGAACAATTCATAGAATGCTCCAAGCAACTCTACAGTGGGTCAGCAAACACAGCCCACTCTTAAAACTATGAGGACCTAGGTATAAGCTATGATCGAGCCAGAACCAGCAAACCATTGATCAAAACGGTCTTCCTAAATGCGTGTTTCATACTGCAATTTTAGAAATGCAGATCGGAAATGAGATGGCACCCGGGTTAAAGAAGACTGCACTGTCTGGGTTAGTCACATGGGTTCTGAATATTGCCCACCTCAAATGGTCAGCTGTCACTTGACCACAAAAATGAACAAACACACAGGGGATATGAGAGGCAATATATACTGAAAGCAGGTAAGGATAGTAATATGTACAAGTTGAAAAAACAATGAGTAGGTGTTTTTGTTGTGATCTTTGTGCGTCTTTATTTGAAGTATGCTTGATTTCAGATATAGACATCCAACACGTTTCGCCCAAACATGGGCTTCTTCAGCGCAAAGGTAAAGTTGCTGATGTCTCGTCAAGTAAACTAGTATCCATAAATCGCTGTAAGCGTAGTACGTCCGTGTTGGGACGTGTAATATGGCTAGAAAAGACATCCTCAATTTAGTGGAGACCACCTATATGTCCATATAGGGGAGGATCCCATGCCAGTGTTGGAGTAAAACGTGAAGGTATCCTCAGTGTAAAAGGAAAATTGTGACTGAAGTGCTGTGTAGCGTGTAACCGTGTCCGGTGGCGTCCTGTCTCAGCGAGAAGGTGAATTCTAGAAATGCAGAGCCTGCTCCTTCTAGAGAGGGTGATCCTTTCACTCCTGACACTATCCTCCTTGATCAAAATATCATCCTTCCCATTGGCCCTCCATCTTTCGAGTGTGAATCCACATTCACATTCAGTACATCGCCCTTCACTGTCCCTGGTAACATAAAGTGAACATATGTATATCAGTGTTGTCAGGTGCATTTTAGAGAGTGCTGGTATAGGATAGTGGATGCTGTCAAACTGTGCTATGCTCAACATTACCTGCATTCACAGGGTACGAAGAGCTATTTTACCACCTAGGTAATCCTACTGGTGAAAAGAACAAGAAAGGACAGGCATTCTTCCCCACCTCCCTCACCAGCTTAACTCAAGAATGGCGCTCCATTTTGAGAACATGAACTTTGAGTGGACTGAACTTTGCCTTAGACGCTCTTTTGCTTATTTTGTGTTTGTTTACACATTCATAGACGTATTATTTTATACTCATAGTCCGTTTCTCTACTTGTGCCTAACATCAGTTGCTTTTTCTGTCCACATGGATTATAGCACAATGGTATATCTGTCCTCATACTGCATATGTAAGCCTATTATACATATGTTGTTGTGCAGTCTTTCTCCAAACACTTGGTTTATTCCAGTAATTCATTTCTCAAGTTACCTGAATTTTTAAGCAACAAATTATGATAAATTAATTCTTTATATTCTCCGTATTTAAACCCTACTTGCTTTCCTCCCATTTAGTTAGTTATATAGGAGATAACGTTGATAATTTTCCTCATTGTAGGTCATTTTCATTCCGCATCTTGCCTGATGTTCCATACTCTCAAAGTACAACACATTCTCCACGCCTCGTTTGAAGTCTCGGAGGCCATTTATATCTGGCGCAATCATGACGGCTCGTTTATTAGAAGTACCATTCACTAGAATCCCTCTGCCAGACAGTGACGATTGCTCTGTCTTAGCTTCGGCCAGCTACGGTGAGGTGCGGGCCACTTTACCTGGGCCAGGAGGGATTACAATTTCTTCCCTTATATAAACCTCGCAAGTGAGGATGCTTAACCATCTTTGGGTGAGCCCTGAATGTCCCTACTGAGGCACAGATACACTGGTTAAGGTTATCTGGATAATATATAAGATTGATTCCTTTTGAAGTGCCTGATTTTTTTTGTTAAATCTCCGATATTTACAGTTATAGGAGTGAGTAGCACTCATCAGCCTTTTCACTAGGCTGACTCAGTCTTGCTGGTATTTCGTACATTTTTATACTTTTTCATAGTTTTCTGATTTTAGACATCCTAAGTGCTGGTTCGCGAAAATTGTAAGTGATTTCTCACAACTATTCTTGCAAGTGATTTTTTTATAACCATCTGTTTATCCCTATTCAAAAAACTAGGGATATTTTCTGGTATCATTTTTACTGCCATATTTGATGTTTTTTTTTAAATAAATTGTCACGATGCTGACCTTACAAGGTAATAAGGAGGTTTTTGACATTATGACTGATGGTGTGTATTGATTTACAGACTTTGTAAATTATGAATTCTTCATGAATTGGGCCATTGTTGTTTTTGTATACACACATTTAACTCTTCCTTAATCGCTTTGTTTCTGTATGTGATCACTGGGGACACCGTGCACATCTGTATGTTCTTGATTGCCTTTATGATAATTAGTATGCAGTTTATGATTAAACACAGTACTAAACACACTATCGCTAGCTTATAGGTTTGACGTTTTGTTAAATTATATTTTGCATGAAATATTAAATTCTCCTATTTTGATTAAATATAGTAACTAAGTTGCTACTTATATACTGAACATAATACTAAATGAGTCCTTATTGAACCATTATCTCCTATAACTCACTGATTTCTGGGACACAGACTCGCAGTTTTGTGCTTCAGCAAGGATCCAGATGCTGTTTGGATTTTTTTGTTATTGTAAGAAAAAATTAAAATAGTGCCTGGCTTCTCGCTGAGGCACAAGCATACACTTCTTTGACTGAGTGAGGTCGACAGACATTGTTTGGATTGGTCCTTAGCCTCAGAAAGTATCCAAAAAGTGCATGGTTACCCACTGTTTTGTGCCTGGCTCCTTGCTGGAGTGCAGAAGCCCAGATATATGTGTCGCAGAGAGGACCCCAGATGGTATATTGATTTTTAAAAATGTTTTTATATCCCCAGAAAAAAGGAGCTGGTGGCACCTTGCTGGGCAGAGACACAAACAATCCTGTGCCCTAGTGGAGAGCCTGGGCGATGTTTGGATTTTTTCTTAGGCTAACAAACTCCAAATAGCCCCCTTCACCTCACTGGAAGATAGAAACATACTTCTAGGCAGGTGGTCCTCCGACATATAGGGAAACCTACCAACCCTAGTCATTTTTAAACACTAAACACCTTGGACATCACTGGATATGTGGCTAGCCAGGATGTCACCAATTTGTCTTTCCTAGAATTCTCTGCGTCTTAATAAAAAGGACACTACAACATTGTAGGACACAATGTTTCTTTTACTTGTAATTTGCGCTTTATATATACAGTAACTAGTTTGGCACCTACCCATAGTTATTGAAATAACTGTTCGGTTCACAGTCATTTGAAAATAAACTCTTCTCGACTATGTCGAGATAAGCAATGCAAAACAAACTTGGCGCCTAGTGAATACAATACCCCAATCACAATGGTGTTTTCCATATCCACAGTAAAAATAATTTCACTTAATTTTAAAAGCAGTCTAAACTTTTAGGTAATACATAAAAGCCTTCTAAAAGGTTTAGTTATTTAAATGGTGCAATTATATAGTAGTGTTCATGCTTAAGAGAACAGCATATTGCTGTGTCCTACTGTAAATATATTTTTTATGGAAGATAGCCCACATATTCGTATACACCCGAGCCCAACACAAGCGAGCAAAATAACAGATCTTGGAAGTAACCGATGAAACTGTCCGTCCATTGAAGTCTTAAGAGATGAAAATAGGAAACTACCTTTCCAATTTTTACTGGACTTGTGTATCCCCACATTCATGCCAGGATTATGGGAAAAAATGTCTTGGTCACTTAATCGAACAAAACAAGAGCCAATACACACTCATCATAAAATCACTGCTAGAATTTCAATACATTGTTATTGACTACTACAGTTTTATGCGTTTTGCATATCCTTATGTAAATCCCATGAGATAGTCTAAAAAAAAAATCACCCGAGAACAGCAGCAGGATGAGACTCACAGGAGGGTTGTCAGCAAGCCAGTACTTAAACGCCTCCTATTTAACCTGTATATTTAAAGTGTTAAATAATCAAGAAAAGCAACGAAAACAGCTGGCAAGACACTAAAAGCTCATGTTTTAACATTCTTCTCAGTGACATTATTTTAGTCTTGTAATACTGGACCCAAAGGACTCTGCATTTGCTATCGCCTCTTAACCCTCACGTTTCTAAGCAGCTTTTGAAGCTCCACGGTTATGCGCTTGCAGCTGGCAGCACAATTTCCACATTGAAACAGATGATATATCTGACAATTTTGCGGGGAAACAGTGTTTTATGGCTGTAAAAGTAGGGAGGTCACTTTAATGGATTTTTGACGGAAGCTTCCCTCATGCCACGTTTTTTGGAGCTATATGCAACTTTATGGTAATTATGTGGCATCAGTTTCCTTTGTTGCCAGCAACTTGTGGCATGCAGTTTTTACACCGTTATAACTATATTTTATAAAACCTCCACTAGTATAGAGGACCAATGCAACGTTTGCCCACATTCAAAAGGACCCAATGGAGTCTTCCCTCCTTAAACCATTGCTTTATTAAGTTGAAGTCTTATTGGAAATCAATACTATGACTCGCACTCTGCTGACTCCAGAGTTATGGCATATTATTGATCTCTCGCTTTTCAACACCACACCGTGACAATTGTTCGGATGAAAATAAAGTAATTTTGAAATTTCCACTTTCCGAATATTGGCCTCGAATGTTCAACGTCCGAAAATCAAAGTTGATCTCAATTTAGTTTATTCTTGATAATTGCTCCAAAGAGGTTGATGCAATGTGGCTGAACAGAATGTTGCCCTTAATAAAATGCTAGGAAGACCATACGAGGATAAGAAGATATCTTTCAGCAGAATTGTCAATTTCTTCAAAAGGTCCTTATAGATTAGCCATGATCAACATGCACCCATGTTCATGTTGAGGGGCTGGGGTGGAGGACTGTCCATACACAGGAACTTTAGTTTTATTCATAGCTGATGTGACATGACATGTTCTCATAGGGCGACCATACCTTGCTGTAATTTGAAAAAACCCTTAACAAGAGATTACGCAGATATACCGCTGAAGATTTACTGGGGTTGTATCCTCACAATTCAACATATTTGGGGTCAGAGCAGGAAGACCCTGCACACTTTGAGAAATTCATGGTGGTTCTGAGTTTAGGTAACACACGGCTTTGCTTTTACCGTGGAAGATACAAGATCTTCTATACATTGGATTTCCTTCTTGCACCAGAAACAAACCTTGGCAAAGCGTCAGGAGCCCAAAGCATGGCCTGAGGACTCTCAGACCATTTGCCAATAAAAATCATACGGGCGCCGCACAGGGAGGGATCAGAAGCATTTGGCACCTTAGCACCTGGTGGATGCTAGATGGAGAATTCAAAACGTACATAACGAAGGAAACAGAGAAATACTGGGCATTGAACCAAGGTTGTGACTGTTCACATGTAATGCTTTGGGAGGCAAACAAAGGGCACATGAGAGGCAGGCTAATTAGTTACACTATTGCCCAGAATAAACACCAAGGGGAAGAAATGACTTTTAGATTTGACATCAACCTGTTCACTATACCTAGATCCCTAATTCATCCAGAACACTGAACCACTAGTGCACTAAGCTAATACAGACACTGATGGGGAAACAATGCCAGCTTAACATGCATCATAATGCAGGATATGCCAGTGGCACAATAAAGCCAGTAAGTTGTGCCAGTGCAGAAATGCCATCCAAAACATATACAGCATTGGGCAGATGGACAGTGGTCACAGAGGTCTTTGTAGCTCAATGCCAGCAGCTATACACTAGAAGATAACGCCAGTACCAGATGACTTACTGGAATGTGTCTGGAACCACCCAATGACACGTTCACAAACAGTTCACAAGAACTCCTAGAAGAATAAATCAGCGCAGTAGAATTGTAAGAAGCTTTCAAACAGATACAGGGTGAGGAAAATGCCGTGATCCAATGGTTTTTTGGCAGAATTCTTTAAACAAGTAGCAAGATTTGCTATTGCTTTGCTGAAGATGATGATTGATGCCACAAACTAAGAGACAAGGGAGTGAGCCTTTGCTAGCTCCCCCCATATATACGTTCAAACACACAAAAAGAGAAGGATGGAGAATATTATAAAAGAAAGGGAGGAGTCGAGGGAATGCTCTGTTTTATGTATATATTAGATGTCCTTACACTTGACATGCTTACAGGAGGGTCAAAGATGTGCAAAGTTTGGTTAAAACCATTGGATTTTTAAGACTGCCCTCACCCACTCTGTAGTGGCATACTTCATCATAGGACCGCTATCAACACCCAGGAGCAGACCAACACACTGGGTGTAGCACTGATATTTATTTTTTTAAAGAAAGGAGGAATAAACCAAGAAAAGAAAGACAAGTTTTCCAAATGAGGGATCCATAATGCAGAGACAATTGCAAGTTAGGACTGCCTAAGAGGGTACAGTGAAAACTCATTTATTAATGGTCCCCTTTGAAATGATTAAAAATTAGGTATTGGGTGTCTAGGGGGATCTATTGGCAATGATCAGACGACACAGAGTGGTATGGGGTTAGAGATGCCGCCCCTTGAAGATTGTATTACTGCAGGGCGGTGTCCCCACTTCGGTCCCTGGTTACGAGAATCACTAATGAGACTCGGATGCAATAGGCAAGTGTGATTACTCTCAAGAAACAAGTAAGGTATTTTAAACCATTCTTGAAGTAGGTCAGAATCTGACTATAAATACTTGAAATAATCACAAGGGATTGATACCCTAAAGAAGGCCAGTGACCCGCAAGGGCAATAGAAATTGTCTGAAATATGTTGGTGTAAGCAGATGGGGTTCAGGAGCTGCAACTCCTCCTAGACACCCAATACCTAATTTCTAATCCTGTGAAAGGGGCACGCCTTCTATTTGCAGGGCACTAACAGTATAAAGAATAACATTGTACCTCAGTCACGTTGGGAGCAGTGGACTGGCACTGATTATGTTGAATCAATCAGTGCTTGGTCCTGCTCCACAGCGAGGAACAGAAATGATGTTGAGTCCCAAGTGATGAATTACGAGGCTGTACAGAAGAGTGCCACGCAAGGCAACAACTGGTAAGCAACGGGCGGACTACAAGCCCTTGTTTTTTTTCCATTTTTTAAACAAAGTTTATTGAGCACCACAGGATGACTTCGAGTTAAAATATCAGGTACATTGTGGCATTTTTCTATTTTCTTACCAGTCACAAATGTTATCTATTTGCCATTCTCAAAATCTGCTTGCATAAGCAAAATTGAAAATAAGACAGTCTGTGCACATATGACAGCATGGATATCTACAAGGTGAGAAATATCTATTTGGTTCGATATGCAACAAATTTCCACATCACCCCATTAACATAGATCCCCCCACCCTCTAGCCTCCTCCTGGCCTGTCGGTTCCTTTGTGCCACTCAACCTTGTGTGTTTGTGTATACATCTCTTGGTATGACCTACTGCTGATGTGCGGGCAGTAATGCCAATTGGCCATTTAACAGTTATTTAAACCTAGAACCGCATAATGCGGGTTTCACTGCGGGGTAGAATTGGTTTGTTGTGGGAGAAGATCTAGTGTTTTGAAACCATCCAGCATAAGATCCCATTTCATGGAGATGGGGCGTTTTCGTAGTCCACGTGCCTCTTTGCGCTTAATTGCCGCATCCAAGCCCTTTTTGTTAATAACAGTGTCCCTCAAGTGAGACGCATGCACAAGCCCACGCTCTCGCGGGCTCAACCCTAAAAATGACAAAACAATGAACTGATACTATCACAAAAAGTGCTGCAACCTGCCTCACAATCTGGGTCTCCACTGCCACATAATTCAAGTGGCCCGGATAAATACATATTTTTTAAATTTCATACTTAAGTTAAAGACAATGCATTGTAATGACTGTGCGGCACAGCCATGCATGGGAAAGCTGTGTGTGGTAGTGTATGATATTTCCTACCAACTCACAGCTAGGTGTCTTGCGACACAGTTGACGAAAGTCATAGGGCAACTAGAGCTCCCAGATCAGTATGGCTTAATGCTGGTATGCTCTCGCAGACATGATATTAAAAGACTGCAAAATATTTTTGTTTCTCTCAGACTGGTTACAGTGTCCACTGTCCTTGATACTAAATAGGCTCTAAGAGGGGTTTTGATTTTGTGGGATGGGACCAATTTCCTAGATAAAATCAATCTATGGCACACATTCTGCCAGTATACATGCCTGTTATTTTCTAACCGTGCTGGCAGGAGTAAAAGTGTACGGGCACCACACAGACATTTTCCAAATGTAGAGGCACACATCAAGGCTGTACACTCTTGCCCCTAGTATTTGCAGGAGCCATTGAACTACTGGCAGAGTGGCTCAGGAGAGACACCCTGATTAGACTCTTCGAGGGGGCTCCAGGGGTGATGGACAGTTTAGAGTTATATGCAGGCAACTTCCTAATTATCTCCACCACCCACAGGACGGATTGTGGTGCCAGAGCTTGTTAAAGCTGGGTTTCACTACCTAACATTAACTAGGAACCCTGGGTCGATGGGGTCTTTATTACCTGCTGAGAAGTGTAAAGGGGAGAAATAACTCATTTTAGAAAAATCCAACAATTTGTAATAACTGTGCCTCAAAAGGATCACAAAGTGCAAGTTCCAAGTTAGTGGGTTTATTACAAAGCCAAAAACAACTGAATGTACAAGCACCTCAAGACAAGGTTGTAAAAGTACATATGAACTAATACAAAACCATATCTACGAGTGAGCTTAATCCGATGGATCATATAAAGGATGAAAAGTTCCAAGAATAAGACACAAGCAAGGACTGCTCCAATATTTAAGTCAGACTTCATCTGTGGCTGAAAAGTGAAAAGCATTAGACTATTCCTTCTCTATCTCTAAAGTGACCTCCCTACTTAGCATTCCCCAGACAAGTTCAGTAAAAGGTGTCAGCTCATGAAGGCTTCCTAAGCAGTACATTCACGTTGTATGGGTCAGGTAGCCAAAGCTACAGAGCTCGTTCTAAGATGCTCTTTTCCAAATCGATCTTCGAATCCCTTCCCCTAACTCATTCTGTCTCCTCTCTCTCGCATTCCCTCTGATTCTCCTCCCATGGGGCACTATCCCTAATACAAAACGCGAAGATGTAAAACATGCGCACACATCACCTCATCTCAACGAACACCTCTCCTAGGTAGTTTTCCACCGCCTTCCACACTCCGTCCAGTGTTGAGCTGTGTGACCTTGAATCCCAGGCCTCCTCGGTGAGAAAGAACACCATCTTCTACTTTGTTTCTTTTCTCCTCCATGCCTAACTCCTAAAACAAAGAGCAATGGTTCTAACTAACAAAGGCAGCTTCTTCCACGTGCAACTGAAACGTGAAAACAGAACAACAACCTTGCATTTACATAAAGTTTGCTGACTACCTTGAAATTCGAGCTTACCAGGGAAATTACATTTGCAGGCCTACACAAATCAGCCACCATAAGAATAAACAAATAGGCCTTCCATATACACAACGTGAATATTTCATTTAGGCCTTTACACATCAAATTACACATCTGAAAGCATCTACAATTATTACATTTTAAGCACAGTTAGTTATTCCACGTGCAGACCTTAACATAGTGCACGTATAAATCAAAATGCATTACATTACACATAGACTTTTCATAAGGCAGTTGCATTATACTAACGGTTACAGTTTCCAAATATAAATGCCATTTCATTTCTCTTGCATGGCACAAAATACTTTTCTATCGATGTAACATCACATCATTATTACAATACGTTTCTAGGAACCACGTTAATACAACACAGGAATATATGCGAATGCGGACTACCCATGATTATAATGCACCCCTACAATTTTAGAGCACTATCACGCTCCATCAGTTCCCCCCTCTGATGACAAGTGTCATCACAACAATTCACACTCCCTGGAGAAAGAACCAACCTAAACAGAACTTGTAGCCACTCTTCCCTGTCTGAACCTCTCCAGGTTTTTGATATTCTCATAATGACTGTCCTGCAGTCTCTCCATCCTTCGCCCTTGCTGTCTAAGTGATCTCTCAACTCGATTTGCTTTATGCCACTTGTATACTCTAACTAATCCCCACAATATAATCTCACAAACCACCACTATGATAATAGGCTTCAAGATATAACTAAGAATTCCCTTTCCAAGGGAAGCAAACCAACTTCCCACTTTACCAAATCCTTTCCCCACCTTATCCCAAACTCCTTCTGTGGCTACGTCATGCACCTCATGATGTATCTCAGTGATGTTACTTATATACTTCTTCAGATCTTTGCTGTTATCAGGTATATAAGTACAGCACTGTTGAACCTTCAGCATTTTACAGACTCCGCCCTCTTTTGCCAGTAAAACATCTAAAGCAAGACGTTTCTGTATCACCATAGCTCTTATCGACACCATCTCTCCGTCTACAAGCAACAACGACTGAGCTGTGTTTGCTGACAACTTGTCCACAATGGTTGATAACTTCCTAATCTTGATGTCATTCAGCACCACTCCCAGATTTGGTATTAATGCTCCAAAAATGTCCCCCACAATCTCTCCTGCACTTGCACCTTGCTTCCTTCTAGGATGTAATCCACTATCCAAAAGTCCTAAGTCCTCCACATGATACATTTTCAGATCACCACTGCTATCTGGCAGGTACCATACCAATTCAATGGCAATTGCACATGAGCATTTTTCCCACACACAAAATACATGTTTGGAACCACTTGTACTGCATCCTGCAAAAACGTCTTCACTGTAGCCTCATAGTGAAAATATGATCACACACACTCTGTCCTACAAAGACCTCCTCATAATAGGTCTGAACTTGTCTCACACACAACTTTCCTCTCTGCTTAAAATCCAATGCTATTGGACTACTACTCCCCTTCGCTTTATGTGCTAACTCCTCCTTAGTCCACTCAACTTTCCTTTCCTTGTCATAACGATTTCCAGTTAATTGTCTATGTCTATCATCTACCTGATCTATACATTTCTTCTCTACATCCGTTAATGAGCATGTTAAATTGTGACGATGGGTGGGTATGAAATACTTCCCTTTTCTATCTTCCTGCTTGTAATAATCATACTTGTTCAAATGCTCATAAGCTAGAACCTCTGAAAGCACTACATCATAATTTGAAAAATATTATTCATATTGACCCATATCATAAAACATACTAAACAATAAACTACATGTAATACTACACGTCAAAGGGAGATGATGATATCGAATACCCTCCTCTACACACAGAGGCAATTGCATACACATATAACAGTCTCTCACATCCATTGTGTTCACATATTCATATAGCAGCTTTGCATATGCATTAAGCATGTAATCTCCCCTAGATAAATCTACATGCAACATACGACTAGTGTGATTTAGCATAGCTTTTTCAGCTCCTATGATACCCTCTTTTGTGCTAGAAGTAGTAGGTGTGGATGTCTCTATTACCCAGACTTCCTCAACTTCTGCATCATGTGAAACATTTACAGACACAATAATAACTACTGCTATTACAACTATCACCCCTACTATGAGTGTACCTATCACACATTTAGACCTACGGTTCGAATTTCCAGACTCCATTTTCAGCTTGTCGGTTTAATTCAGCAAGAGGATACAATAGAGGTCTCTTTTCCTTCACTTCAGATTGCTGTTCAGCCAGTTCAAACACAGTCCATTGAAGTACTGAAAATTCTTTCACAGTTCGTTATTCAGATTTTTATTTACACATTTTAAAAAGAATTCCTAACCCTCTTTCTTCTTCTACAAAAAGACCCCTAAATGTATTCTTCTTCCACTCGGACCTAGGTTATCTTCTTTAACACTTATTTACAGTTCACAGTTCAATCACAGTCTCTTATAACCTCCGAACCGAATGCAATCAATACATGCTGCAAAATTTCAAGACCAACAGCTGCAATTTCCTAAGCTAGTGGCTGATATCCCAAAATTGGAAAGGACAGTTACTGAAGGATCAGAATTCGCACTCGGCTCAATATCGGAGGTTTCGGTATAGTTATTGTCAGTCCAATCCAGAAACTATCAGTCCCACATGAATTTTCAACTTGGGTGTTCTGCTGATCACTTGCGAAGACCTCAGTCTCCCGGTCCCCAATACTCCCGGCATCAGTAACCATATAAGTCCACTCCGGGGCAGTGCATCTCAGGCAAGGCACTGTTACTCACATTGACCTTCTTGGACCTTCTTGAGCTTGCTCTGCATTACTCGATTCAGATTCAGATATCTCCGACACAGGATCAAGATCTCTCTCAGGAGCTAGTCTCAGGTTCAGTCTTCTTTGTCTCCGAGGCCACGATTCTTCTGCAATTTCAGCTCTTCTTCTCTGCACCCGACCACTTTGCGCACCAGTTCTTTCAGCTGAGTCTGACTCTATACCATTTGCCATGTTACTTTCTCCCTCTGAGTCAATACCTGGCTCTTGTGTAGCGTGACCCCCCTCAGCTTGCTCTGGTGGGCAACCAGCTTCGTCAGCAACCCCCACAGCTTGGCTTGTCCCCTCGAGTGGCCTTGCTGCCACAGCTGGATTTTCTTTTATGAGAGGAGCTGTTTCTACCAGGGGTTCTGAAACTCTGCGAGTATGGGAGCTGTAAATCCAGTTTGGCATGCCTCTGCACTTCATTGCTGTATTTTTCACCAAAATCACTTGTTAAGGGCCTCTCCAACGGGTATCTAGGCAACTATTTCTCACGTGCTTACAAACTAATACCCAGTCATCTGGACACAGGTCATAGCAGAAGTCCCTCGAGGTCAGGGCAGTTGCAGCTTCAACCTGGTGAGACACAGAACGGACCACGTCAGCCAGTTCTTTGCAATAATCAAGGATCAAATCATCTGTGATGTTTATCAGGGCTGTGGATGGCACTGTTGGTAACCGCATCTCCCTCCCCATTAGGATTTCATGTGGTGAAAGGCCAGGTCTCCTATCGGGGATACTACGAACGCTCATCAACACCAGTGGCAATGCATACGCCATTTCAAAGACGTAGATGAACTCACTTTTGACAGCCTCATCTTCAAAGTCCCATTAATCTGTTCCACAATACCAGTAGCTTCTGGTCGACAGCTACAATACAGTCTTTGATCAACATTTAAGGCAGCACAAAGTAACTTCATTATTTCGCTGTGGAAGTGTGTTCCTCTATCCTACTCCAATGAAGTTGGAAACCAAACCGTGGAATCAATTCCCTAAGCAACAACTTTGCTACTGTGAGGCTATCACATCTTCTTGTTGGGTACGCTTCCACCAATTGTGAGAAAACACACACCACAACCAAAATGTACCTCAAGCCATTGCACCTAGGCATCTCTATAAAATCGAGCTGGATTTGATTGAAAGGCCCTCCAGACCTCCCAGTGTGACTCAATGCTACCACAGTTTTCTTTCCAGCATTCATTTGTTGACATAAAATACAGCTATGACACACTGCTTCAGCAAACGCACGGAACCGTGGATTGTACCACGTTTGTCTGAACACTCGCACCATAGCATCCCTTCCAATGTGCACTGTTCCATGAATCTTCTTGCCTTAGGGCTCAAGAAATCATCAGGTAATACTGCTCGACCATCACTTCCAACCCAAATGCAATCATCTCTTTTCTCACATGCTGCTCTAACCCAAGCAGCCTCTTCCTGTTCTGAAACTTCTCCCTGCAGACGCATTAGCTCATCCCAGGTGTCTGCCATGGCTAACATCATGCTAAGCTCGGTTCTTTCTGGGCTCTCTCTTGTATAATCTCCAGTGAAAATGCACCCTTGTTCAGAGCAAAAATGTGCAACTTCATCCGCATATCAATTTCCCAGTGGGACAAAGCCATTCCCCCTCCCGTGGGCTGTACATTTTACCACAGCAATTTCTTGTGGACCCTGCAAAGCTTCCAACAACTGTCTCACATATTCCCCGTTCCTGATAGGAGATCCTGATGACGTTAAAAAACCTCTCTGTGACCATAGCTGTCCGAAGTCTTGAACCACACCAAATCCGTACTGGCTGTTGGTGTAGATGGTGACTCGGATTTGATCAGCAACCAAACAGGCACGAGTCAAAGCTACCTGTGCGGAGCATACTCCCTGTAAATAAGCAGCTTCCACAACTCCAGAAATGGTTCATACAGCAAATGCTGCTCTTAAGTGACCCACATTGTCTCTTAAGCATGAACCATCAACAAAAAGGATTTAATCAGACTCGGGCAGAGGTTTGGTGCAAAGTTCTGTCCCATCGAGACAGTCATGGTCCTCACAATCTTCATCACCTACATTTGGCAAAGTCATTAAAGTAGCAGGGTTCAGCGTAGAACAACGTTTCAAAGTCACATTCTCTGAGGCTAGTATAACCTGCTCATAACGTGTGAGTCTATTATTTGTCATATGTTGTGTCTTAGTTCTCATCATCAGGAGCTCAACTGAATGTGGAACAAAACCCATAAGTGGGTAACCCATAACAATACTCTCACAACTCTCAATGCTGACACCGGTTGCAGCAACCAACTTAAGACATCCGGGCAACGCTGAAGCTACTGGATCTAAAGTAGCTGAGAAGTAGGCAACTGGTCTACGGACACCTCCATGACTAAGAGTAAGAACTGACAATTCGCAACCTTCTCGCTCATAACAGAACAATGAAAAGAACTTGTTATAATCTGGCATCCCTAGAGCTGGAGCACAACACAGGTCCTCTCTCAACTCCAAGAATGCAATCAGGCAGTCAGGATACCACTGTACCGGATCGCTCACATCCTTGTGCGTCAGCCACTGCAAAGGCTTCGCATTAAAGGAAAAATTGGGGATCCATTGATGACAGTACCCAACCATTCCCAGAAACATCCTGACTTCCTTCTAAGTGGTAGGCACAGTAATATTCAGGATCGCCTCAATTCGATCGGGTGACACCTTTCTCTTGCCTTTTTCAATTCGGTGACTCAAATACTGTACCTCAGTCAGACAATACTGTAACTTGGTTGGAGACACCTTGTGTCCATTTTCTGCTAGATGGTTCAGTAAAGCTACCGTATCGATCCTACAAGCATCCTCCATCTCGGACGCAATCAAATTGTCATCAATATACTGCACAAGAACTGAGTGTTGTGGCAGTACGAGACTCTCAAGATTCTTCTACAAAAGCTGATTGAAGATCGATGGATTCTCTGTATACCCTTGAGGGATACAACACTATATTAACACACAATCTTCCAGCCAGAAAGCAAATAAAAATTGGCTCTCCTCATGCAGTGGTATCGAAAACAATGCCTGGCATAGGTCAATCACTGTGAACCACTCACCTTCGCATGGGATCTGGAACAGTATCACTGATGGATTCGGTACCATGGGACAACAAGGAACTACAATCGTGTTGACCTTTCGCAGGTCCTTCAAGATTCTATACTTCCCACTTGATTTCTGCAATCCAATAATGGGCGAGTTACATGGACTTCCCATTATCTCCTTCAAAAGTCCCTGTTAGATAACAGGCTCAATTACAGGCTTGATTCCGGCAACCATTTCCGGTGACAAATTGTACTGGGGTGTTCTCGGGAACTCCGCATTTAGCTTAATTTGGATCTTCACTGGCTCAACCCCTTTGATCAATCCTATCTCTTCTCCTGTGGAGTCCCATACGTCCAAAGAGACAGAATCTCTCAGGTCGAGTGGGAGTTCCTAGACTGTCAACAGAGGGAATAGCTCTGTATACAGATTCTGATTTGCCAATTTAAATGCAGCATCATCATCATTAGTCTTCAATTCCACTCCTTTGGGTGTACAATAGATTGCGCAGTTCAATTTGCACAAAAGATCACGACCCAACAAACAGACTGTGCTTGAGTCACATACCACAAATTGGTGTCGGTTGTGGCAAGTTCCTATTCTCACAGGTATTGCCTCAGTCAATGGATTAGTCATTTTCTTATTCTCCACTCCTACAACTTGGATTGATTGTCCCGAAAGGGGTAGGTTAGGAACTACTGCAGATCTCACAGTAAATCGGGTAGCACCAGTAGCAACCACAAAGGTGGTGGGATGACCGTCAACATCCGCCTCTACATACGGTCCTCCCTGGTCTACCTACAAGACTGCTCCAAGGGTATAGTCTTCCTCCCTCCTCAGGTAACGCCATTGCAACGGGTCTGGATCGAGCTCATCAAAGGCCTCGATAAGAGGGATCTGCTGGTATGTTCGACCTCCCTGTGAAATCCTCTGTGCCTGGGGAACTTGCACTTCCAGAGCTAGTGTTCTCCCTTGCATAGATCTGGGTCCCGTCACCGTATTGGCAACCTCAGGTACCTGTACCACTTCCTCCCCTTGAGTCTGATTAGCTGGATTGGTCCTACACTCATGCTTCCGATGCCAGATCTTGTGACAGTTATGACATGCAGTAGATTTCTTTAATGTGGCAACATCCATTCCTGTCTTAGGATCAATGGGTTTCCCTCTTCCTTGACCTGCCACATTCTGGGTCCCTCTTTGATTATTTCCCTGTCTTCTTCCTAATGTTCCTCCGCCTGACTGTGTCTGATCGGTTTTGTCCGCATTTTGCATTTGGACTAGCATTAACTTATCCTTGAGCTTCCTACGTTTAGAGTCCACTTCATCCCTACAATACCTGGCATACTGTGGAATCTCGTTCACGTATTTATCCTGCCAGCAGATTAAATGTTGTTGGATCATAAAGCTAACTTCTGGTCTCAATCCTAGAACAAATTTAGAGACAAACTGTCCCATATCCTTTGGGTCAAGAGTGTCTAGCCCGCTGTACTGCTTGAAAGCTTGCAAGAGCCTCTCGTATTAGGCATGTACAGTTTACTTTGGCTCCTGAACAGTTCTGTCTATCTTAACCCAATCAATGTCTTGTGGTGAAATTTTGGATTGTAACCATGTGATTACCTGCTCAAACTTTTTCATGACCACAGGTGAAGGACCATAGGTAACAGGATCCCGCTCTGGTACCGACGACGGCCAGTCAACAGCAATCTTACATGCAGACAACAAATCACTCGGTACTACAATGTCAAACAATGTATTCAAATCGATCCACAGTACCTTTAAAATTTTGACAAATTGATCAACCTGCTTGTACTACTCAACAGGTTCTTCCCTCAGCTGAGGAAAATTATTAGTAAACGCTGCTAAATCACCTCTGTTCCATGGCACATACCCTCCATTTGGTACTTCCCACAAAGGATAAGCCTCTACTCCTACTGTCCCCCCTCCTGGAGGTGGTATTTCTCCTATACTCTTCTTGACATTCTTCTTCTTAGACCATCTTGCTTCCCATTTATCAAGCATGCTCCATGCCCGTATCCCTACAATCAGTTCTCGAATATGCGTCTTCTCTTCTAATTCTTGGTCACTTTAATTTAGCCTGTGGTTTCACTGTAACATCTTCGTTTTGGACAAATCCATATTATACCTCTGTGCCAATTCGGACAATTTTTCATGTGCTCTCCTTGCCTTACGAGTTACATCTTTCGCCACAAACAGCAGTTCATCTGGCTCATAGCGTTCCATCCTTTCTAAAGGCAAATTTCCACTGATTATTTCCTCTACATCTAACACTTTAGCCCTCATAGCAGCTTTAATCGTTCCTTGACTTGATGCACTACTCAACTCTCCACTCTCACTACACTGATCTCCACACTGATTCCCTTCCATAGTGTTCCGTGAGACCAATCGACTCCCCGAAGCTCCCTGATCACTGTTTCCTCGAGTCATCCTTCTACTAGGACCTCTCACTGGGGGTTCCCACATCCTCAAATCGGACTGTCAATCAGGCAAAGACCTTGATATCGTTGCTTTCGACTCCCCATGACCTCTAGAAGAACCTGCAGTGGTTGGCAAAGGTGTACTCGATTCTATGGGTCTCGAAGGGTGACCTGTTCCACTCTCTGTGCCATTCCCCCCAGAACCAGTGCTCTCTCCCATTGTTGATCATATTAGACTTGCATTTCCTGCCTGATCTGGATTGTACACTGATACTATAGGACCAATGGTGACCGGCACTGTAAGAGCTTCCGGTAGCCAGGTAATTGTGTTGACTCCACTTGCTTCTTCACTTTTCAGTAGTTGTGCTCCCATTCCCTCTGTTCCTGTTGAAATCCTTCCCCTTATTCCTACACTGGAGCTTGTCTGTGGTTCTACAGGTTCCTCTGTAATTGCTCTCCTCCCCTCCTCAGAGCTTGTATTATATGGAGGTGAACACTCTGCTAGTAACCTTTCCAGTAGACTGTCATCTGTATCACCTTCATCGTCTTCTTCTCTTCTCTTCTGAGCATCTTCCACTCTTACTAATAAAGGAAACAGTCTATCTCTCTCAATGGTATCTACCCTCCATCTTTTAGTCAATGCGTCCCATCGTGCATCTTGAAATGCCCTGATCGACTTTTTCACCCTTTCTTGACTTTGATCTCTCTTCCTTGCATGCGCTGCTCTCATCCATGCATCTAGCTCCTGAAACTGTGTTGGTCTGGGTAGAGGTCGCAACGCATTCATTACTGCCTTCAATCGGTACAGCACATCAAATCTAAATGAACCATTATGAGGAAAAGCCAAATCGCCCTCCTTTTCGGTAATCTTGTGCCAAGTTTGAAGCCAAATTATAGTATGGAGCCCTACGTTCGTAGCCATGTAATGAGCTGGGGTATCCTCGGGTGGTGCTTCTTCTCCCACTCGAGTTACCACTCTTCTATCTCCCCTACAAAGAATTTGCAACACCTTAAAACATGTAGTGTGTGGACCATTCCAGTATTAATTGCAAGATCAAGCAGATAAAAACTGGAAGATACTAAACACCAATGAAGAAGAAATCCCAACACAGAAACCATTGGTAGCATATCAGAGAAATCCTAACCTAAGAGACAAACTGGTACATAGTAGATCTAAATCCCAAGACAATAGTAGGCAAACTACTATGGATGGACTACCTCCACCAATGGGAAATTACCGTTGTGGGAGTTGTCATGCATGTGATTCCGCCATAATTACCCAAATGTGGACATAAGGAGGCAAATCAGGTAAACTAAAACAGATGGCAAACTGTAGAAGTTCAAATATTGTCTATCTGATCCTATGCCCGTGTGGCCTAGGCTACATTGGTGAAACTTCCAGAGAACTACGCACCAGGCTTTCTGAACATAAATCAGCAATAAGAACAGGGAAGATACAGGCACCTCTAGTTAAACACTATCGAGATTGTCAACATGCAGAAACAGATCTGAAATGGCTAATCCTAGAACGGGTAAAAACATACCAGGTAAGGGTCAAACCAAGATACGAAAGCAACGCGAAACCTTCTGAATTGTCTCACTGGACACAGTCCATAAAGGTCTAAATGAAGAAATAGTATGGTTAGTGACAACATAATTAGATCTGTTAATATAGGCCAAGCCTCATATGTCAGTAAAAATGCAAAGCTCTTTTCAACTAAGCAAAATTTTGCAACATGGAATCCCTGTAATTCTAAGTTATAAATACTGCCCCATTTTTAAAGTGGTGTATGACCATCTACTATCACCACCTTGAGAGGGGATCTGTAAGTAGACAAATATACTTGTATTTTTACTCTCTGTCTAATTGTTCTTAATCATATTCCTAAACAATTTTTCTCACATAGATTTTTAATAAATTAAAAACGGTTCTGCCTTTTCACACTTCTTATCCCATCTGAATAGTTTCACGACAAGGTACATACGCTGAACACTCACCGTTCAAAGATGGCGCCTGAAAATAGAAAAGAAAAAACAGGACCTTAGACTGTCCAATCCGCCATATGTATTATCTAGCTAGAATGTCTCTGGCAGACAATCAAAGCTTGACGAGTTACACTTCAGATAATCCGAAATTGAAATATCTTAGGTCGTGAACAAAATTGTACTTATGTCATATAAAATAAAAGATGCATGTAAAAATCTTAGCTTACCGCTGTGAAAAGTTACCGCTCTGGGATGTTGGTCCCAGTAAAAATAGAACCCCGAAAATCTAACTCGCAATAGGTAAAACCTTGCTAAAAGAAAATAGTGAGATAATATATGTAATAGCAATAATTTCAATTACTTACAATATTGTTTTATGTCATACTACATATAACGCAAATTACTCACTAGATCTACCGTTCCAATGTGGCTCTTTTAGAAAACACTTTCATTACGGACACTTAGCCCGCCAAACTAAAATATCTTGAGAACGGCCCAGGAGACGCGCACAATTCACGTCATATAAACCAAGAATGACGAATCTACAAAAACCTTTTCGGCGTGAGTACACTCAGACAGACGCTCGGAACCTCAGCGACACGGGTAAGGAGGGTTCTTTTTGGGGAGGGGGAGACCTTCTCTTCTTTATTTCTCCTACTGACAGGCAAGAGTGGGAAATAGTTTTAGCCAACAGCATGCCTATATAGTAATTGTGTAGAAGAAATCCATAATCCTAAAATGCACCCTAATCTTCTTTCTTTGTAAGCCTATGTGACGGGGTAATATCTCTTTTAACTGGGAAAGCGTTGGTACATAGAATATATAGCATCAAAAAAATCTTTGTCCTACAGATTCTCAAAACGGATTGCATAAATCGCATGCCCCCTCCAAATCCACTTATATTGCCCATATATTACACGCGCAACAGCATAAGAACTGATTTTGTGTATTCACACAATCAACCCTTTGTCGTACAGATTCTCGAAAAGGATTGTATAAATCGCTTGTCCCTTCCAAATGCAATTATATTGCCCTTATACAATATGTGCTATAGCATAAGAATTGCTTATGTGTATTTACACATACAACCCTTGCTGCCTCATTATAGGTAGACAAATAATAGTAGCTCCAGTCTTGTACACAACTAATCTGGTATCGTTTAAATATTGCAGATGGAAAATCCAGGATTGAACTGAAAATAACAAATAAATAGATTGGTTGTTAAGCACGAAGAATGGGTGCGCGATGAAAAATTCAGTGAAACGCTATTTACACTAACATTTAGGTAAGAAATACACAGTGCATCTCAATATCACTATCAGAGGGGTAGTAGATCCAACCTAGGACTCCTAACACAGATCGTGACTCTTCTGTTACAGACAATATCTTTAAAAGCGTATATAGACGCTGAACTGCCTTAAACCAAAATCTGAATAGATGGACTACTTCTTAATGTGATCTACCAAGAATCCTATAAGTGGAAAGAACTATACAATAGGGGTACGACATGATAACATTCTTATATAGCCACAATACCGCCTATAAGAACATAACTACTATGATGGCGGACTAATTTTAGCTAATTACAAAATTCTTTTATCCCAATTTTTCTGACAGAGAAATACTTAACTCTGACAAATACATCTTTTCGATGACCTCAATTTGAAAGTCAGTCGTTTGTGAACAGGATACAACTCTACGCTTAACATCTCATGTAGGATCCATATGTAATTATACTTTGTTTTCTTTTTCTATTATACACGGTGATCTATTTTAATCTTTAAGCATGTGTCACAGAATCTGTTTTAAATGTGTCACGAAATCTCTCTTGACTTCCTCAATCCTCTTGCTGTGCACAATGGAGTCTCTCAAACTCTTGGATCTAAAAACTCACACCATCTTTACTTTCTAAGCACGGCTAAATCCTGAACAAGAGTCAATAGATTACACCTTAAAAATGTTTTTTACATTCTCTGGTGGGCTAATTTGGAGAATTACATCATTATAAAATATGGAAGATGATTATAAAGCAACTATAGTTAATGACATTCCCCTGTATCTCATACAAATTATATTTAATCTTGCAGTGAACCCCTAACTCACAATACAGACTTAAGGGAATGTTTTATTGGTCCTGGAGCAGGTGATTCTAATTTGTCTGTCACCGAAACGTACGTAAACCATCTGACCATATACTACACATCTGGGAATCCTACTTAAAGAACTATATGAAGAAACAATAAAGAAGAAACAATGAGAAAAAACTGAGTAGCTTTTAGATACATGTAGCTAGCAGGATCTTGACCTGTATGTGTATTTTATTGTTCATTTTTTGTGTGGTATGTTTGAGAGTATGTTTGATGGGAATGAGAGCTGTAAATGTAGATTTGATGGCCTCGCTTAGGGGTTCTCTTCACATCATTGTCTTAATTCAATACAAATTGTTTCTTGTTTTCTAATAATGTCTCCATGACCATATAAACATAAACAATTGAGAAAAGCTAATTTTGATATTCATAATAAATAAATAAATTGTGATTAAAAAAATAATAAAAAATCTAAAAGAAATAACTATATGATGAACTATTTGTTTATGGGGAAATGTCATCCTTGTGAGTGATGACCACTGTGAAAATAACGATAGGTCAGATAAGAGGTTGTGTCTATTTTGTTTTTTTCTTCCCCCTCCTCTTGGACCTCAAAGCAACTGGGGGATACCTTTTCATTATTCTGTCAACACCTTAAAACATTTCATGATGAAATTAACTCTTTTACCCACAATGTTTTTGTTCTACTTCCTGATGTCAATCCACCAATACCAGCGCGTCTTTACACCAACCAACCTATCACAGCATGGCAAACTCTGACGTCGCCTTTCCTCCTCTCTCAGCAGTTCCCCTCCTTCACAATTCGTATCTCATTCTCGCACAATTCACTCACAACCAGGTAACAGTTTGTCCACCATACAACCGAACAGTCACTTAATCGACTGTCTGTCCACCAAACGACCGGACAGTCACTCGTAATTGTCTACCTCAATCTGACAATTGTCTGTTCGCGAAACGACTGGACAACTGTCTTCGGCCATCTGCCCACAAACGGCCGGACAGTCATATAAGTAATCAACAGGATCCAATCACTTGATCCTGCACACAGTAACCCACGACCTACGTTGGACACTCAAACACTCACTCTCGCATTTCCTATCTCAGGTGGGTTTGTCGATGACGTCTCACGTCTCCCACAAATCAATGGTCAGACAATTACGGCTCTGGGTGTCTTCTATACCACAATCTATCTATCCCGGGATCTTAGGCTACTCGTCGAGCCGGACATCAAGAAATAACGTGAACCCCGCGTGCTCACAGTCCGAAACCACAATCACTCAACTCTCATTCCAGCTCTGCAAGACATCACACAATAAAATCATCACCGCAATCTAACAAACATCCCTATTCATACTCACTCCTCCACAAATTGATGTTTCCACTGCACCGTCACTCTCCGTCGGTCTCGGACAAGCGCCGTCGTTCTCTGCTCCTCTCTGGGCAACCATCTCTTGGGCTTGTAACTAACTCTTCCCTAGCTTCTCCCCTTACTGCAGAGGTAACCGTCCTTGCTACCAACTGATAAAGCTGGGTTCCACTACCTAAAATTTACTAGGAACCCTGGGTCGATGGGTCTTTATTACCTGCTGAGAAGTGTAAAGGGGAGAAATAACTTATTTTAGTAAAATCCAACAGTCCAAGTTAGTGGGTTTATTACGAAACCAAAAACAACTGAATGTACAAGCACCTCAAGACAAGGTTGTAAAAGTACATAGGAACTAATACAAAACCATATCTACGAGTAAGCTTAATCCATATTAAGGATGAAAAGTTCCAAGAATAAGACACAAGCAAGGACTTCTTCAATATTTAAGTGAGACTTCATCTGTGGCTGAAAAGTGAAAAGCATTAGACTATCCCTACTCTATCTCTAAAGTGACCTCCATACTTAGCATTCCTCAGACAAGATCAGTAAAAGGTGTCAGCTCATGAGGACTTCCTAAGAAGTACATTCACGTTGTATGGATCAAGTAGCTAATGCTACAGAGCTCGTTATAAGATGCTCTTTTCCAGATCGATCTTCTAACCCCTTCCCCTAACTCATCCTGTCTCCTTTTCTCTCTCGCACTCTCTCTGACTCTCCTCCTTCGGGGCACTATCCCTAATACAAAACGCAAAGATGGAAAACACGCCCACAGATCACCTCATCTCAACGAACACCTCTCCTAGGTAGTTTTCCACCGTCTTCCACACTCCGTCCAGTGTTCAACTGTGTGACCTTGATTCACAAGCCTCCTTGGTGACAAAGAACACCAACTTCCAATTATCGACATCCCTTCTACTTTGTTTCTTTTCTCCTCCATGCCGAACTCCTAAAACAAAGAAGCGTTAGTTCTAACTAACAAAGGCTGCTTCTTCCACCTGCAACTGAAACATGAGAACAGAACAACCTTGCATTTACATGACATTCTCTGACTACCTCCAAATGTGAGCTTACCAGGGAAATTACATTTGCAGGCCTACACAAATCGGCCAACATAAGAATAAACAAATAGGCCTTCCATGTACACAACGTGAATATTTCATTTAGGCTTTTACACATCAAATTACACATCTGCAAGTATCTACAATTATTACATTTTAAGCCCAGTTAGTTATTCCATGTGCAGACCTTAACATAGTGCACGTTTAAATCAAAATGCATTACATTACACATAGACTTTTCATTAGGCAGTTGCATTATACTAAAGGTTACAGTTTCCAAATATAAATGCCCTTTCATTTCTCTTGCATGGCACCAAATAATTTTCTATCGATTTACCATCAAATCATTATTACAACACGTTCCTAAGAACCACATGTTAATACAACACAGGAAAATATGCGGATACGGACTATCCATGATTATAATGCACCCCTACAATTTTAGAGCGCTATCACGCTCCATCAAGCTCTCGAGATTCTTTGTGGGTTTTGTGCATTCTCTGGATTAGTGGCAAACCCCTCCAAGTCAGTGGTCTACCCTATAGAAACAGACCCTGGAGACTCCAAGTGAGCTGTGGGCATGAAGAAGTCTTTAGATATCTGTTGGTGTACATGTTAAGAAACAAGACGAAAGCATGGGAGCACAATCTTCTTTATCAGTTGGATAATCCATAAAGCAACTTGACCTTCTGGTCATGCTACCTTTGTCCATGCACGGTTGAGCTGCAACACTTAAAATGGCCTCATTGCTGCATACGCTTTATCGATTACAAAATTACGCATATCTCATCAATAAGGAAAACTTCACCATTATGAATTCCATTATTTGGAACTTCCTGTGGGGAGGATGCTTCCTCTTGATAGCTATGGCCAAAAATCTAAATATAATGGCAGAATTGGGTCCGCAAACATCCAGTCATACTACACTACAGTCCGCCTGATAATCGTTAATAGCTCAAAGCACATTAAAAAGAGTTGGCATATGCGTTACAAGGATGGGCAATGGGAAGCATAAGCCCCCTTCATTATCTCTATGAGAGTAAGATAAAACCCTAATTACTTCATGCACCAAGAGGCACTAAACCCCTGGCAGAAGATTGTGTTGTGTAGGCTGACCCGGTAAACTAACAACAGAATCCCCACTTTGCTATGGCACTAGACTTCAAGAGGTCAGTGCTTTACAGGGCTTTTGGGCCTGGGACAATATAAGTATTTCTAGGCTGGGAGATATCATGACAGGGAGACACATATTTTATACTGTTTCAAAGTCATATATTTTCACTAAATAAAAAAGGAAAAAAGGGAAAATGGAGACAAGGGAAGAAAAAATACCTCATAGTCATGGTGAACAAGATTAAACCACAAAGGATTTTCTGCCAGGTATAATAATATGGTATCTTATCGACATCTATTTAAACAAACAAGTCAACACATACCTTGCAAATGCAAAGAGTATTAATTAATTTCAGTTGTTGTCAAAGATTAGAATGCGATCGATCTATGGGGAAGCAATACAGACATATACAGGTATGTCACATTACAATTTGTATCATTAGTTGTCACATGCTTATTTGATTGCTTTTTATGATCAGTCTTGAAGAACACCAACAAGGTCTTCCTAAGTGATTTCACCAAGGGTCCTTATTACCAACTTTATAAATGCTAATCATAAAGCTCTGTAATGTGCGGTTGTATTTAAAATTAAATTCAAAAGGTCTAAAGTCGCCACACTTACTTGAAATTTATATATTCGACATTATAGTTTGTCAGTTCAATATATTCCACGAACAAGAAAAAAGTGTTATCCTAAAAAGTAAATAAAATAATATATAAATATGTCGTCATAATGCTGCTTTGTTATGAATTTATTCATGTTAAATTAGTTTTTATCCAATGTCATTAGCCATTCACGCTATAGTCCGATCTTCACAAAACTCCCAGGTGTATAAACCATACTTATAGCTCACATCACGTATGTGAACGTGCTAATCACGGCGGCCATCTTAAAGTATGTATGACTGGCTCAAAGGACGTTCATAATATAGAGACCCATACACACTATTCCACTATATTCTATCCACAGGATAATATTTTCACATACATCAGTTATCGCCACTGTTATAAGATACTATAATATATCTGGCATTCAGATGGCCCAATTAGAAAATATAAACATGATCGACAATCATAGTAAAGCCAATATTAAAGCACGAAAAAGTTGGCTCTTAATGATAAAAGTAGAAATATATCCACAGTAATAGACCTCTAATCCTGGTCAAATCGTTAGAATAGAGTATATCGAGCTCTTATATTGGCGATAATCTAATGCGTTCGAATTTAACTTACGGCGAAGGTTGCGCCCGTCTTCATGCGGTCATCAGGTTCGGCAAGGTTTCACAAAACGCTACAAGAGACTGCGCGCTTTTATATGTTTACTAAATTGATTAATTGTTCAATTTAGCCAGATAATTGTGCTCCAAACATGGGCGTCGCAAAAGAGTGACGTAGGTAAGACCTACTTTGGGAGCGCCATCTTTGAATGAGCAAGTTATATATTTGTCCAAGTCTGCCCAACAACAAACATATCACAAAAACTAATTTTTGTATATATTTAAAAACAATAGTGACACACACGAGTACTTCTAAATGTTCATCGTGCCTGCAAAATTTAGTTTCTATTTAATCAACGCGACCTGATCTCAATAGCTACCAGCGTCGCCCGATTGAACACGTATTTATAAGAAAGGCTCAGTTTAAAAGGACCAATTCTATATCGTCGCTATGGAGTCCCCACACCAATATTCACGGGTACGACCTTTCCAAATGTAAGGGAGAAAGAAATTTTAAATTCTAATCAAAATTATGTTGTACATATAAAATGACACATATAAAATCGTATAGAGTGCGCCAGTGAAAGGACTTTTCTTTCGCACCATAGACAGAAATACTCTACAGAGGGAACTAGTTCACCTCTGAAAGAAATATTTGTATGAGCGGTACAATTCAAACATGTTCCAACATCTGCCAGTGTGTACGCATTCAACGACACGTGCAATTTGAAGGATATTTTTCATATAGAAAGAGCATATCATACGCATGTAAATGTATCACCTAGAGTCCATCTAGTGAGCACCCACTATTACCTACCCATCATGTAACAACTTATGTTTGTCGAGATGGGTACAGTATTGTCGTCCCATCATATATCCATAATATTATCTCGACGCATCAGTGACAGCTCCAGTCAAGTAATGTTTCACAAATTCTGCATTTCAAAGTTGAATGTAATGACATTCTCAGAACTAACATACAGAGAAAATCTGGCAGATAAATGTAATAACATTCTCAAAACTGAGATACAAAGAAAAATCTGGCAGATAAATGTATTTGGAACACGTAAAAGGGAATTTTGCCAAACACAATTCTCCTAAATAAAACCAGATCAAAGTTAGCAATGTCCATATAGTCATAAGACCAAGGTTATAAACAGGACAAAGACGGTTAGAACATTGTTATAAAAAGTAATGAAATTCATTATTGATGTTCAACCCTTAGGTAACTGATCTCAATCTACAGATCCAACGAGCTTCCATCTGTCTTAATTGTAAAGTTCTATCGCCTCCCCTGGCATTCACACCGACGCTGTCTATTGCATGAAATGTGATATTGCTATTGTTAGGATGAAAATCCTTTGTGGTTTAATCTTGTTCACCATGACTATGAGGTCTTTTTTCTTCCCTTGTCTCCATTTTCCCTTTTTTTCCCTTTTTCCTTTTTTATTTAGTGAAAATATATGACTTTGAAACAGTATAAAATCTGGTTATTCTTCCTACTTTTGCTTTTCTGGCAAGGTCACAATTTTTGTGTATAATTGAGTTAAGTTTCTGAATGATCTGTCACTATGGTCTGTCAATATAATACAAAAAAAGATTTTCCCAAATGTAATTGATTGATATAGAATGTTCTTTTGTATTGTTTTAATTATAAATGTGGTTGCTATACATTTTTAAATGTTTGTATTTAATGTTGTAAATAGTGTCTGTCTGTATAAATTTTCAGCCCTGAAGAAGTCCGATTGAGGACGAAACGCATTGGCGGCTGTTATGAACTCTTCTAATGAACATGAATAAAGAATAACTTTTAAAGATTTGATCGACTTCTCTCATTTGGGAAAATGACCATCCATTGAAAACTACTTATACTATGGATATAGTTTGTAAAACAAAAATTTATTTATATGGTTATGTGACATACTATAAAGAGTGCAGGGCTACTGTGCATACATTATTATAGAGTGTACAAAAATGTCTTTTTGTCTCTCTAGTCAGGACCTAGGGGGATTGTGTCCTAAGCCTCTTGCACCTTACTGGTGGTATACTATTATGTGGGACGTTAAGACTGGTCAGACATCAATGCTTTGATCCCCATTTCCGTGTGATAGGGAGACACATATGCTCATTTGCAGAACTCTCAAAACATATGACCTAGTAGTCACAGATATTTCTCCCGACCTATATATTTGGTGAGAGGGATTGGTGCGATTTTCAATTTGCTGCAAATCTGTGGATAATTTACAAGGTTGATCGTGACTGGTGCTATGTAACTAAAGTAATTTTGCGCTCTATAACAAAACTAATACTGTTCTATTTTATGTTTTTTCCTTTTAGCTAGACCTGTACTGAATCCCATACAGTATTTGAAAAGCCCAGAGGGGCATATTACATTAGAATGCAAGATACACTCTTTTTTCCCCAGAGATATTGAAATACATTGGTTGAAGGATGAAGTGAGAAGGGAACAAGAAAATATTGATATCAAAACTGATCGGGACCTTTTTTACTGCGTTGGCAAATTCACATTTCTTCCAAGTCCGAATGACCAAGGCAAGACGGTTACGTGCAGCATCAAACATGCCAGTTTAATGGAGCCTAAAGAAGTTGTCTGGAGCATGATTCCTATTGGTAAGCTGGCACACAAATATATTAGTTTTCATGTTTTTCTACTGTCACATCAGCTGTAGCTGTCAAGCGTTGTTCCTAGAGTGATGCCCAAGCAGGCTTTTTCAATATAAGGAGTTACAGCACATCACCCTGACATTCCTAGTACCGAATAATGCTAGTAAATATATGTGTTGTAATGTGTTCTAAATGTGATCTGGAACGTGTAGCATGTATCACACACCCTGGGCCAGCATGTAATAATATTTTGATGATAAAGTATGCATATGTGCAAATGTTTAATTGGTACTATTGTAACAAACATTGACCGCCCCCACCACCCCACCCTCCAACACAGGCTTACCTGCTTTCCCTTTCTGCTTCTTAATTGGTTGTTTACAGTTCAAACTTTATATTTATGGTCGTTTGATCAAACACTCGGTTGAAGTGACATGGTCAAGGGGAACCATTTGTGATCTATATATGGAATTAATATGTACAGGTACAGTACGATTGTATCGCTAAGGAAAGTGTAACATATTTGTGTTGACTTTATTTACTTGTTAGACCAATGGTAGGGTTATTTACGTCATGGATATAGATCGATATTTTTATAGGTTCAAATTATCGCTATAATGTTTTGAATAATTTGTTTCGGAGATTTCCTACTGGTTCTATTGACGATGAATATATCTGCTGAATGGATCACATATACTAAAATCTAATAAACAGATCAAACCAAAAAAAAGGAGTTTCAGCACATTGTCACCGCCATGTAATTTTCCCACTCACCGTTTTGCAAAAAAGATTAAAACTCCTTTTTAAGGATAAGTGTTTTCAAGTAAACCAGGTAACAGCAATCCACATGCTTTGATTGTGCATTGGCTATTTAAACAATGATAGTCTGCCAAATAGATTTGTTTGAACCGATGCACTTAAAGCAGGTTGGAAGCTTCCCAAGTCCCTACTGCCCCAAGATTGCCAACCAGTGTACAAATTCTAGATTAGTTTCCTTAAATGAATTGCGCGATTTATTGACTTGTGTTGTGTGTATATCTAAAAACTCTATTTTTAGCATTGCTGAAGATCATTCACCTTCAAAGTGTAGCTTGCCTTGAAACGGAGTTCACTTTAACATCCCCAACAGATGTGCAAGAGCTTTTAAGGGTGTAAAATAATTAGAACGAAATACTTACTATGGTATCTTGCACTTTACTATTCTATGAAGCGCTTAGCATTAATGGGAGACTCAAGCCTTGCAAATGAACTGGGCATATTAAACTCTTCTGAGCCCCTTGGCCCATCAAAGGTTCCACCGGTTGCATACGCCTTGGTCTTCATCCTTCGATCAGGCCCCCAAGACACTGGGTGGGAAAGGGGAGGAGCCTTTGGCGGCGTGCCCAGCACAACATTAATGCTACCATTCCTCCTTGAGAGGAGCATGTATTGGTAACAACCATGGTACTGCGGAGAAAAAAGTGACCATTCTGCTTCATCTCTGGTTATAGAAATATTAGAAGAACGTTCTGTTTCTAATATTTTTATTAATTTTTCTTTTATGTTGCATGTTTGAACTCACAAATGGGGAGAGCAAAAATTGAGTACAGTTTGACTGAGTAAATACAAGTACTGAGGAATATTTTGTTACCTATTCATATTCTTTTATTGCTGGCACTATTTAGTATTCTGGTGTTAATGACAGACATTCGATTATGCACCAGTAGGATTTTGTCCTATCCATAAACTTCAAAATGCAGTAAAAGGTGTGCATGTGATGAAATAATACTGGAGGGGAACACAGCATTACGTTGATCGCATATGCAGCAATATGGCGGTTCAGGCTGAATGAGATTAGGGGCAGGTTAAAGATTTAGGTTTTCAAAGTGTATGTGGAAAATTATGCCTTATTTTATTTTGATTGGAAGGTAAAGTAGACCTTGCTCTTGTAAACACAAGGAGTATTTTCCCAAAACTAGATGGGCTAGTTGGAGGTGACCGTATTTATTGTTCTAATATGCTGTTCGGGTATCGTTCCATACACATACGTTGCCTGTTTTCAGGGATGAAGAGCAAGGTAGGTTTGAACGGGAAACAGTGGTCTGAAGTGAGGGGTGAAGTAAAAAGAGAACACTCTTATAATGACCTGTTTGAGGCATGTGTGCTGTAGATACACATGTTTTGCATAAGTCCATCATCAAGTGTTGGGCTCGGATGATTACAAGTTGTTTTTGTTCCAAGAAGTGTTCTTCGGGTCACAAGGCTGTGTGACTCCTCCTCTTGGTAATACTGCCAATGGTCATCGACACTGCCAATGAGTATGTAGTATCTCGCGCTCTGGTTCAAGATTCCTTCGGGCTCCCTTTTGGTCCTTTTATATCTTTTGACGGTATTGCCTAGATCGGTCGATACACTATTGCGTCCTATACACCCTTTCCGTAGGCGGTCTTCGGTTTGCTTCCTCAGCCCACAGGCCGTCCCCGGATGGGCAAAACTTCTCAATTTACAACGCTCTCAGGGAATGACGTGCTAATGAAACACACTCCGTTTAGTTTCTGTCTAAAGTTTCATTCCAAATACACTCATACCGACCAACATCCCATTTGTAAATTATACCTCTTGCCCGAGCAGACACCTGTGAGGCCTACAAATCCTTTTGGTCCGAAAAGACTCATCGGGACAAGGAGACAGGAAATGCAATGCAAACAAGCAGACGATGTCCCGGACATCTTCGGTCAACCAGAAGAGGAGGAAGAAGCTTCAGCTGCACAGGAGGAATATCTTTCCATCCATGATTCCGAGTCTGAGTCCGAGGAGGACTCAACCATTCTTCAACCAGCGCAGAAGCGACGGACAGTGAGTACTTATACCCGTGATCCTAAACCTTAACCATTGGTTTCCACAGAAAAACCTGCTCACGGGCCACCACTGCAGAAAAGTCAAGATGTGCACCTCCGGCTCGGGTGCCTACAGCAGGGGCCTCCACCTCATTGACATCCGAGGCCACAACACCTCGATCTTCAGTCTCAGCACGGAAATAAAGACTGTATTCTGGAAGCAATTATTCCTTCATCGAAAACAAATCTCCACCACCGAAATGCTTTGTTTTCGGTCCGAAATCTCCTCCATAGCCAGTTCTTGAGCAATTTCATTAAAAGCTCAATCCAAAAGAAAAAAGACTGCAAATTCAGCCTGGAACTAAGAAAATAATGATCCAACCACCAAAACAATAGACTTCTAAAAAGCAGTTGAGTTTTGAAGAGGCATTGGACATCACTGTTCAACCTGTAAAGAAGAAAAGAAAGGATGCTGCTACTAGTCCATTGCAAATTCCCATTCCCCTTTCACCTATACCACAAACATCTTCTCCACTACCTACTTCACCACCTCACTCACCATATTTGTCTGAGGCCAGGTAACATATCCCCATAATCAAAGTAGAGGAAGATCAGGATATCCCAGATGATACACAATCAGGAGATCCCTGGGATGATTATGATATTGAACCGCAGTCTCAAAGCAAGAATACAGGAACATCGACGTGCCATTAAAACCAAAGACACTAGATATCCAATAACTAATCATTATGTGAAGGAACATCCAAGTGACCTTTCTTTTTGGTTCCATGCTATTGACCATGTCCCGATACCAATAAGGGGTGGTAATAGGGAACTATTATTACGGCAGAAGGAGTCAAGATGGATATGTAATCTGAGGGCTACCAGTTTGGGACATAACACGGATGGGGAAATGCATTATTTTCTCTAAACTTTAATCAGGATATATATGGGCATAAGTTCTCCTATTCCTTCTTGCTCTCCACACATTTTATTACTCCCTGAAGCTATAGGGCCATGGACTTTAGGTCCTATGAAAGTGAGTCTAGCAAGTAGCTCCGTTGCTGGTTAGCGTAACATGACTCGTGCTTTGGTGATGCTTGTTTTCTGTTGTTTTAATGGTGGATTATCCGTACATGTTGTTAATATTAATATTTCTATTTATCTTGTATGGAATACTTAGTTGTCATATGATCACCCATTTAAGCCTCCTATATGTAAAGGTCATGAGAATACATTTGCCTGTTGGGGAACGCTCGATGCATTGTTCCTCCGCTCCATGTCAAGTTGGTGTTCTGGATTGATAGACAATTCTCATTTATGCTCCTCGTATTCAAATACAACATTACAAGATGGTGCGTAAATTGTAACACTTTGTTCTTTATCATCTTGTTGTACTCTTATACACTTTACTTAGGGGCGTGATTGTACGTTTCCTGAATAGCGCCCCTTTATTTATCGTTATATGTCGGAAAGTTTATTTGTTTAGGTTGGATATTTTCACACGTATAGAAACACCTTTTTTATTTCTTCTTAAAAAATAAAAAAAGAATTACTTTTTCTTATATATCTTTTGTGATAAAATTTAATCATATTCACTTATTTAACAGGTCTCATAGGCTTACGAAAGGCATGTTTTCTGGCTACCATCGATCGGATTATAGGCCTGGCTGGACATTACAATATGGCGCCGCGTTTTGGGATGTGTATCACCAAGTACGAACGGGATGATACATGTGACCTGGGGGAGGTGCTTGATGGGTTAACGTGGGATATTAGAGCTATGGAGCACTTATGGCGGGAACTTTAAACTTGCTGAAGCTTTTCACGGTTGGACCGATACAAAGTCGACCAGGGAGACTCACCAGGTTAGAGCTCGGCTTCTTTTATATTCACTTTAGATATGACGACATTTATATTCCCGTATTCTTTTCGGGGTGTATATACGTGGGTATATATATTTTTTTTAACAAAATCATTGTCACTTCGTGGGCTATACTCTCACTTTATCTCGGTTTCCAGAAAAGAAACATGTAATCAGGGAGACTCACCAGGTTAGAGCTCGGCTTCTTCTATATTCATTTTAGATATGACACCATTTGTATACCCGTATTCTCTTTGGGGTGTATATACGTGTGTACATAATATTTTTAAAAATATTTTTTTAAAAATCATTGTCACTTCTTGGGCTATACTCTCGTTTTTTTCTCGGTTTCCAAAAAAGAAATATGTAATCGGGTGGGACTGAATGATTGTTCCACCTTGGGGATTACTGTTGCCCTATTACACGTTGAGGTAAGCGGATGTAGACATCATTTATGACATGGATGAATTTGTTCTCTTTTTGTGTGATGTCCTGTGCACGTGTAAACCACTTTGATTTTTCGTCTTTTTCTTATCATATGAAACTGACGGTTTTGTCTTGTTATGGCCTTCTCAATTTATGAGAGAGATTTATATACATCACTGAAAATAAATTTAAATAAGAAATATGTTTTCTAGCATGATACTTGTTAGAATGCTCAATAAATGTTGCATATATGCTTACGCATACGCTTATAAGAAGTTGGGCCATTCGAGTGTTGATTTCAGTATAAAATCGGCGGTTTTCTTTGTTATGGGTAAACTTACTGACAACAGTGATCTGCATATATCACTGTAGTAAAATTAATAAATAAATACGTAGTATATGGAGAAACCCGCCGAATACGCTATCAAGTTAGTAGTAATAGGTCGATTTTATTACGGTCCTTGACTTTATGTCCTCTTAACTTACTCTAACTTTAGATCGATTTACTATATTGCTTGGAGTACTAGGACCTTAAAAGGAAACGGATTGACAGGATTCCCTGTATAAAGATTGTATTAAAAGGTGAGATTGCCCTCTACTAAAATGCGTTTTTCACAATCCGTTTAGACAATGATGTAGGACATCAGAGATATAGCTTTTTCTACGTATTTTGCGCACACCTACTGGTCTTTATGGTATATTACTTAAGTCTCTTCCATCACACCTATGTGTTCGTGATAGAGCTGCAATATTTCTATGGTGTTTTTATATATGTTTTTATATGTGTTATATATGTTCCCTTTTGTATATTATCTGATTTGCTACCTCTGTACAATTGTTTAAGCATAGGCTTATCTTAAATGTTGTGTGATATATGTTCTATACAGTAGTCGTATGTTTTGTGTCTATAAATATGTTGGATTTTATATATATATTTTTTTCTACCTTGTGATGTCTATACCGTTCTAACCATCCTGATGTTTAGTAATGTCTACAGTAAATGTATCTGTACTTATATGTCTTATATTTGTATTGTTTGTATGTCTATTCAGATGTTGTGTTTTATTTGTATATATATTCTTTTCAGCCCTGACGAAGTTCCGTAGGAACGAAATGCGTTGGCTGTGCCGTATTTTTAAGATTGAAAAAGAATAAAAAGATTTCTCTTCATAAGACTGAAAACTCCTTGAATTGTGCTACGCTGTGCACCGTCCTTGCTCTTCTACAGTTCTGTATCTGTTTCTACAGTGGAGCATAAGTGTGGCGTGCTCCGGACATTTCGTGCACAAACCAAGAATTCATAAGTGACTTTGAAACCGATGTGCTTAACCATGGTCAGCTACACTTTCCTTTCCTATTAATGAACCTCAAGCTGATACTGACCCTGACTAATATCCCACTCGCCCCACTTTGACTTAAATACACTGTGTCCTGTCTTCACTCAAAGGGCTGCATACCCCCTGTAGTTAGTCTGGAGCCAGGGCCTGGAAGGCAGGGCACCTGTGCATTTCAAAGGCCTTCCTCTAGAAGCTTCTGCCCACTTCAGAGGAACAACTGTGTATACATATTGGACCTCAGACACCACCACTTCTGTACCTGTGGATACTCTGCCAGAAAGGAGGACTGCTGTGCTGCTGAAAGGACTGCCACTCTGCTGGACTGTTACTCTGAAGGACTGCTGCTCAGCTGCGATGACCTGTTGCCTGCTTCGCTCTTGCCTAATTGAGGAGGACTGTACCTGCATCACTTGAATCCAGAACTCAGAGTGACTCCAAGAGCTAGATGGTTGTCCTCCTGATCTGAACCTTCAGGGACGCAACAGGCTTCCGGCACCCCTGGACTCTGCCATCTGTAAGTCTACCACCCCAGTCCTGGACCACTGGAAATGGGCTTAAGGTGCTCTGCCAGTCACTGTAATGCAGTAGAATGGACACATCTCTTCTGCTGCCCTGCGCAAACCTGAGCAGAACTGGCACATTGTTGCTGCTGTGGAGGTTGGATGCATTGCTTTGACTGGGCGACGCATCCTCGATCCCGGACTTTGCATCGCAAGCTCTCATTGACGGGATCCTCTACGACGTTGCAGGACCTCCCACCATAGTCTTGCTGCTTCTCAGAACCAATGCATCGCTTTGGCTGCCCGATGCATCTTCAACGCAGATCATTGCAACGCTCCGCAAAACCAGGATTTAAAATAATTTGTTCAATGGGACTAACTGGGTCCCTGTAGCCGGCTCCGCCGCTGTCGGCCTGAACTTGTGACTTTATCCTGGCCTGATGTGAGTAGATATCAAGAGTTGGCACTTTATGCGTTTTGGCCCAATTTTCACTAAAATCATTACAATTGCATATCTCCTGTTCTACTGATATGGATTTTTGTCGTTTGGATCCTGCCTATTTATTAAAGAAAGTTCTATTTTGTATAACTTGGTGTGGGATCCTTTTTGCGTTTTTGTGACCCAGACCTGTACCTATACTCCATTAAGGCTTCCCTAACAAATAATACCATTGCATACCATGTGGTAATACAGAGCTCTGCACACCAAGCTAATGTAAAAATGCAGAAGAATGAAAGGTCCATGCAGTACAACCCATTGCTTTGTGGCATGCTCAAAGCGTTCTCAGGGCACTTGAACGACCAGGTAAAGGGCAGATCTGTCAACCCCCCCCCAACCTCCTAGAAAAGAAATTTAAGGCATCGTCAGATGACCCTATTTATATAAGGGGGCAGGTATAGCCGGACTTAGTGATGGTCCACAAAGCAAGAATGCGAGCTTCAGCACAGGTGACTGGAGTCACTCTTCCTGTGGAGAGAAAGAGCAGGAGGATATATGCAACAGGGAAAAGGTACATCAGTGGGGGTTACCACACAATGGAAAATCTCAAACTCTTTCAGATTCCTCCCACTACAACTAATACCATTGGGAGGAAATAGCAGTTCATCAAGCACCTCCCTTAGGCCCTTTGGAAAAGGGGCCAAGAACTGGTGGATGAAGGAAATGTAATCTCCTAGCAAACATAACTCCTTTTTAGTGCCCATTACTTCTCTCAAATGGATCATTGAGTTTCAACCCTTAAATATAGAAGAACCTTTAATCCCTTTCATAACCATAAATTCCTACCAAAGTTGATTTCCCACTTCCATATCAACCAAATTGTAAAATTATCCACTTATTCGTCCATCCGGACTCAAAAGCAGAAATGGCATTACATAATCAAATTAACTCTTAAAATAAAGCAACTGTTTGTAACTTTTGCTCAACCTCACATAGGCAAGTATTGCCAGATGGCCTGTAAAGTATATCCAACCCTGCTATGTGAAGGCCAAGCATACAATGCTTGTACCCCTCCTAAAGCATATTTCACATGTAAGAAAGGAACAACTATGGCTTTCTTGGAGATTATTCCTGTAGCAGACATCTGTAAAACTGCTACATGGTCAATTCTGCACATGTTCACTAAACAATACTGTGTCGACACCCAAGCCCAGCAGAAGGCTTTGGTTGACTGGACTATATTACATGCTTTATTTCAAGCATCATCATCAGCTGCTTGCTAGGCACCACTTAAGCAGAGTTTGGTATCAACAGCCGAACAGAAATTGTTACCTATCCTGTAATCATCTCTTCATAGTGTGTAGTGATGTAGATTCACATGCACCCATCCACCTCCCTAGAAGTCAGCAGTGATCACAGATGCTCTACACTTTCTCTCTCCAATTACATGACTCACCCCCTAAGCGGCGGTCTTTATCCTGTGGTACATTGTGGATCAACAGTGGAGTCACTATAAACAAAACAAGCATTTGCAATGCAATCTGTCTCGCCTTTGGGACCTTATATGTATTTAGGGGCCGATTTACAGAACTAATCTGAGACAAAATCCTAAACTTACTACTTTTGGTATTCACAGAAGGCACTTACGATTTTTGGTATTCACAGAATGCACTTATGACTCCTAACTTTACGTCCGCACTCGGGCCGAAATTTCCTCACCCAGACTGTACTCTCCGCACCCAGAGCATACTCTCAGCACCCGGACTGTACTCTCCGGCTAGGGCCGTAATCTCCGGCTAGGGCCGTAATCTCCGGCTCGAGCTGTAATCTCCGGCTGTGGCCGGATAAAGTGTAATCAATGGGTCAGATTGTAATTTTTACAAAAAGGAACATATGGAATGTGTGACAAATGGTAGAGGAGGTCATGAAAAACAGTTTGGGCAGGTGAAAGGGTACGGTCAGACACTACATCATAACCCAGAAAAGTTTTCTTCCTTGCATCATGGTACATGCAGTGCACAATTTGTACTCCCCACATTGTTGACTGCACAGCATTAGTGTATGGGTACTGCCTAAGTGAATTGATGAGTACATGAGTAGTGCCTGAGTGGAAGGTTTGGTGGAACGGTAATGTCTGGGTCATTTGATGCGTCGAAGTATGAGTGCAAGAGTATTGCCTGGGTCATTGGATGAGTGCATGGATAGTGCCTGAGTGAATGGATGAGTACATGGGTACTGCCTAAGTGAATGTTTGAGTGCAAGAGTAGTGCCTGTCTGATTCCATGAGTGCATGGGTAGTACCTCAGTGATTGGATGAGTGTATGGGTAATGCCTGACTGGAAGAATGGGTGCAAGGTTAATGCATGGGTCATTGGATGAGTGCATGGTTAGCACCAGTACCTGGGTGATTGCATAAGTGCAGGTGTACTGTCTGAGTGATTGTATGAGTGCATGGGTAGTCCCTGAGTGACTTTTTATTAGTGCATGGCTAATGTCTGGTTGCTTAGATGGGTACATGGTTAGTGCCTGAGTAAAAGGATGACTGCAACAGAAATGCCTGGGTCATTGTATAAGTGCATTGGTAGTGTATCACTGAATGAATGAGTGCAGAATTAGTATTAGAGGTGAATGAATGAGTTCAACAGTAGTGCCTGAGTGATGGCATGAGTACATGGGTAGAGCATTGGAGATTGCATAAGTGCAGGGGTAGTGTCTCGGTGAGTGCATGAGTTTTGCCTCTGTCAAATGAAAAATGCAAGGATAATGCCTGCGTTATCCTATTAGTGCCAAAGTTGTGCTACAGAGATTATATGACAGCATGGATAGTGTTTATGTGAAAGGATTACTACCTGGCTGATGACATCAGCAACATACTGAACATTTTTATATAGTGTAAAAGATCAACATTATTTTTAATAGAAATAAATAATATAACAATGTTGACTGCACAGTCAACACTGAGGGGAGCGCAAATTGTGCACTGCATGTACCATGATGCAAAGGAGAAAACCTTTCTGAGTTATGATGTAGTGTCTTGCCGTATCCTTTTCCCTGCCCACACTGTTTTTCATGACCTCCTCTACCATTTATCACACATTCCTAATGTTCCTTTTTGTAAAAATTGCAATCCGGCCCATTGATGACACTTTATCCAGCCCCAGCCGGAGATTACGGCCCTAGCCGGAGAGTACGGCCCTTGCCGGAGAGTACGGTCCGGGTGTGGAGAGTACGCTACGGGTGCGGAGAGTAAGGTTCGGGTGTGGAAATTCCGGCCCGAGTCCGGACGTAAAGTTAGGAGTCGTAAGTGCATTCTGTGAATACCAAAAGTAGTAAGTTCAGGATTTTGTCTCAGATTAGTTCTGTGAATCAGCCCCTTAGTTATGCACTACGGGTGCTCGTGGAAAACAATTTCTATGGACTGGAATCTAGAGAATGCTAAAGTGATTCTGGTATTTTACTGACCTCTGCTCAAGAAAGTTAAATAGAGGCAGTTGCCAGAAAAATTAAAAAAGAAAGTCTCTCAGCAGAAAGCAAGTCTGGTATTTTATTGACCTCTACTAGTCCTTTTTTATTAAGGAAGTTAAATAGAGGCAGTTCAACAAAAAAAAAAAGTCCCTAAGCGGAAGCAGACAAGTCCTAGGGCTGATCTCCAGAGCCCACAAAGTACATACACATATAAGTATATTCTAATATATAAGTATACACTAAGGTATATACAAGAGGTCTCGAATGCTCGACCTAAACAACTTGCAAATGTCCACGCCAAACCCTAGATGGCAGGAGTATGCAGAGCCATACAAGCTACAGACAGATAGTTACAGGGTAAGTAAAACGGTCCGTTACTTTAACCTGAAGACATAGCTTAAGCACACAATGTTGTATGACAAAATAAAAAGGCAAAATAATGGAAAGAAAATACCTAATTAAATTATTACCCCACCAGCCTTGACTTTGAAGAGACCTTTTTAGCCAGATGCACATGTGAACCGGCAAAATACTGTGGTGAGCAGAAGCAAATTGGAATGACAGTTGAACAGACCAATGGATGAAGAGGGATGACTCAAAGCCTCTCTTTAAATCTATGTTTGGATTTCTTTGTTATTTTTCTTATTATCCGAGGCTCGCTGACTGCTAAAGCAGTCTGTAGGCTAGACCTAAAAAGTGAAGGTAAGTTTACTCGTGAAGACCTGGCAGTCACGCTTGCTCTGATTAAAAACAAAAAACGCTAACTCCTTCCTATTTAAGTCCCTTGAAGATAATCTTAACATCTGCACATTGCATTTTATATGCCTCCATGCTACAAAACAGATGGGCATCATTTAAATAGTCCAGATGGCCTTCTCTTTGCATCCTTGTCTTAAGCCTCTCACTGTGACCTTGAGCTTGCGGATCCTTTGGCCATTTCTGCAACTTACATGGACGTAGTTCCTACCTTACCAGCAGTAGTACTGTGTCAATAGATCATGAATGCACCTACCTCAGGGGCACAGGGATGTTTGTGATGCTGTTCTATGAACTGCATCTCTCATCCCGAAGCTTCTCTCAGTCTTTTCAGCATTTGATACTATTGATACTTCTGATTTGGGTTTTGTTGCTAATTACCTTTGAGGATGCAGTCAAGTAAACTGCATGTGTTGTATTTCAAACTGCCTTTGTTCCTTCTTCACTTCATATAATGCATGTGATACTTTTAGTATGACCAGGAAAAGGGGGCAAAGTAGTATAGGCTCAATTTCCTATCATAGTTATATGAAGTTGTCATCCTTTTCGTCACTTTCCTGAATTCTCACCACTCCAGAACCTGAACTTCCAACCCTGACCTGTATTTTATAACCGCCTTTTTTAAGCAAGAGAATACCCTAATTGTGCCAAGCGAGTAAGGAGTTAGATACCTTTGTGAGCAGAAGTATGGTTGCTAGATTGTTCAACAAGGACCTCCCCACACTTTATTAGGTCTATCGCAGAAAGAATAGGACTTGGTGTACTTAGGATCACCTTCAGTACTTGGACCATTACTAACAATAATGATTGTTCCATGCTTTCCAACGTCCTGGTACTGGATCTTGTTGATGATATTAGAATTGTACCCAGTCCAAGATGCTCCTTGATTGGTAAGAGGTCGTAAAATAATATTGGGGAATATTTGATCATAGAGCAACCTCATTTGCCTGTTCTTTTTTTCAAAGGAATTTACTGCTCACCTGAACCTAAAGTGTGAAAGTTGCTTCTATAGAAGACATTAGACTCAACCTCTATAGAGTCAAGCACAGATATCGTGCATGAGCCACATTCTATAATCCAGGTCTCTGCTGCATTAATCATCACACGGTTGTGGCATGGGTGAAGTCTTGCTCCGCTCCTCTGGTAAGTTGCTCCATAGCCAGGCACTGTAGATCTGCTCTGGATGACCCTGCTTTTTTGACTCGACACCCTTGGCGAGAGGGAATTCTCCATCAGCTTAGTTTTATGCTCCTTGAATGCTGCTTTCCTGCTAGGCAGATACACCCACGCCCTTTGGTACATGATGAGTGAGATGCTGTCCACCATCCTTGATGAGTTTAGAAATACTTTTGCCCAGATTGTGCATGATGGATAACATTCAACAAAGTCCATCTTGTGTGCTTGACCGGACACCACAGACTGTCTAGGAAGTGCTATAGCTGTGGTTATTCATTGCCACTCTTGAATACGCACAGGTTTCTCCTGGGATTTAGCATCCTTGAGACGTGCTCTTTTATAGTTATAGGCTATTTGGAGATGAGGAGATTCATTTCCGGAGTGATTCAAATGTAGCCGTGCTATGGCTCACTCCTTAGGCTTGCTAGCTCCAACCCACCAGTTCCACCAACAATACCATAAGTTAAAGGGTTACTTTCGCCAGAGGCAGGTGTCTCATTCCATGCAGCAGCCTGCCCAGCCCTTTTGGAGACTCCGGAGGGCATAGATGTGTCACAGAGAACGGGCCCAACAACAGCATGGTCAGTTTGGTCTTCATCTTCCCTTGCTTTCATCGCCAAACTGCTCTGATTAACGCTTGTGGAGTCACTTGTAAGGTCTTGTAAGGACTTGTAAGGGACAGAATACACATTTACCTGTCCAGGTGGCAGGCAATTACCTTTGATCAGTTGTTCCTGCAGGTTGTCCATCACTTTTTGTCAGCTCTCTAGATGGTGTTCTTAGGGCTGCATAACCGGCATCCTGCAAGTCCGATTCGTCATGGAAAGGCACACTTTGAGTTCACAGTCTTACCCTTTGGCTCACTTCGACCCCTTCTCCCCCCAATACCTTCACGAAGGTGATGTTGGTGGTTGTGACCCATTTTCTCAGGTCAGTAGTGCAAGTCTTCCCACACCTTGACGACTGGCTACTGGGGCCAGACTCTTCACATTTTGTAACATAACAGCTGCACACAACCATCACACTACTTTCCTCCTTTGGGTTCTCCATCAACGAGCTGAAATTCCACCACTGACTGGTGCAAAGGATTCCGTTCATAGGGGCAATTCTTGACATGGTGATGTTCAAAGCCTTTGTGCCCCTGGAGTGAGTCCTAGACATTCAGGATGTGCCCCTGATGTTTCTGGCTCAGTCTTGGGTTCCAGCCCTGAGGCTTTTTAGAATCCTTGGCTCATGCAGGCTTTACAATAGAACATCCTCTCTCAATAGGCCCAATACTGGGTGTGACCCACAGACAACATCCGTGTGTCAGAAAAGGCAGCGCAGGACCTTTAATGCTGGAAGAAGGACACCAGTCTGACAAGTGACAGGCCTTTTGGGCTACCCCACCCTGAGCTTATAGTGATGGCGAATACATTGGTCAGGGCTAGGAAAGTCATCTGGGTGCGGTAGTGATCAGAGGCCTCCAGTCTCTGTTGGATTAAAGGGACCACATCAACTTTCTCGAACTTTATGTGCCATCCAGCTGGTCTTCAGGGCCTTTCTGCCTTCCATCAAGGGCACCACTGTGCAAGGTCTGACATGTAGCATGACTGCCATGGGGTACTGTAACAAGCAGGGTGATGTGGGGATCGCAGGTGCTGTCTCAGGAACTGCTGAAACTATGGCACTGGCTGGACCTTCAGGGGTTCTAATTGACTGTCAATGATCTGGCAAGATCCTTGATTCCAGAGTAGACAAGCTCAGTTGCATGTGCACCAAGAGGTAGGTGAAGGCATCCTAACTTAGTAGTCCATGCATTGGGTATGTCTGAGAATTCTCACTGTGAAGTATTTTGTGCTCCAGAGTTTCCACCACAAGACTTCCTGGGAGATGTGGTCCATTGTGGAACTCTCTTCCCAAATCACTTAGGGATAGTACCTCCCTTCTTGCGTTCCACAAAGATTTGAGGACATGACTATTCTAAGTAGAGAGTTCTCATGTTTCATCATGCTAAGCTCTGGGAAATTCTTGGGGGTACTGTGCGCTTTTCAAAACCGTGAGATAAAATAATAATCTTCTGTGGGACTCCTGTGCCTTCTAAGCATTCCCATCTCTGCTGTTTCTTCCCCAAGTTCTGAAGGAGGTCAGGCAAAATTGAGCTCTGATTATATTGATAATCTGCCAGGCAGCTACTTCTGTGTCCGTCCACACCTTCAACAGTCTTCATATGCAGGTTTGCAGAGATAGCTACTTTGCCTGCTCTGTTCTACAGGATTTTCACACCGGGGTCACTATTAATACATTGTAAGGTTGCTGCACCGCCCTGTCAACATGACTGAGCCGTACAGCAAACTTACAACAATGTTTTTTATTTTCAAAAAGAAAAACCCAAAGATTTTCTTTTTGAAAATAAAAAAATATAAAGCCTCCTTCACCATGGAGGAAACTCCCATGGCGAGGGGGGCATTAAGCACTCTTCAATGCCCCTTACTGCCAAGTATTTCCTGGTGGTGATGGGAATTGAAAAATGCTTATATGTCCCTCCATCTAAATTAGGTGGGCGGACATCCAGCCAAACGTAGTCTCTAATGTTGTCATTGTATGGCGCGTCTGAATCTAAATTGAGCCAACTACCCATAATGTTGGCAAGGAGGGAACTCGGTCACTGTTGCGATAGAGTTCCCTCGTCGCCAACATATAAATCAGGCCTTAGTCTTCACAGCCCAGTCTTAGTGAGGAACTTCTCTAGGTCACCTGTTAGTGGAGGAATTATTGTTCTCTCCTGTTGAACTTTGTGATCATACATCTGACTGCAGTAGTATTTGTGACAACACGCTCTGGAAAGCTTGTTGTCGAAACAGGTGTTGCAGTAGCACTTGGCAATAATAGGCCATTTATCTTGGAGGCATTTGCAAAACCTCCAATTCACTGTGGGATAAAGATGTATAGATGGCTCTCGAGCCAGAGAATCTCTTTAACGTCTAATAGAAACTCGATGCAACTAATTGAAAAAAATACCCAGAGCCTTAAGTACACCCCACTGGGAAAAGAATGACTAGTCAATTGTTGTCAGTAACCACCTATCAAATATTCAAGTGTCAGAAAACGTTGTAATACAGTGGTCTGCTTAAGAGATTAGTAGGGCAGGCCCATATGGACAGAATAGATATGTTTGACTAGGAAAAATAATTTGCAAGTCCATTATTGGAGCAGTGTTTCATGAGAACCCCACAGTATTACATTCTTTGACCATAAATGTGGGACAGGGATACTTTATACTTTGTGTCGAGGTCATCATTGTTTGAGTTGGCAAAAATCAAAGAACATGAGTGTGAGATTTAGTTTAAGTGCCTCATCCTGATCCTTTTTTTAGCGTGATTTACTTACTAGTTGCCCGTTGGATGAACTTGACATTAGAACTTCTGTGCTTCATACTGATCTGGCCTTAGAGAGCACAGAGCTACGCAGAGCACCGAATCAATTGCTGAGGAAGGGCGTGGCAGGAAACGGGAGCCGTGAGGAGCAAGGTGCGACACTCCTCGGTCCCTTAGTTTTTGTCAACCGGCCCCTCTAAACCAGAAAGCTGCTTCGGAAGTGCTGAAGTGAGCTGTGCAGAACAAGAACCTGGCATATTGCAGTTCCCGTCAACAAGAAAACCGTAGCAGAGAGTTGTGAGAGGCTGAGGCAGAAGCGAGAGATAGGACAGAAAGCCACAAGTTGAGTCAGTGTGCCTCCGCCGCACACCGTGAACACAGTGAGTGCCATGGTCTACCTTGCCCATCACAGCTACTCCTTGCCAGTCCTCAGCCCCGGTCCATAAAACAAGAAAAGGATCATGACAACAAAGCACCCTAGGACGCAAAGCCCTGTAACACAGAGTGGCTCCCTGATAAGTTCTGTTGATATTGATCCGCATGTAGGGTGAGAGGAGAGCTGCTTTTAGTTCCGTGACATTAGGTAGAGCCCCGTGCACTGTGGAAGTGCCCCGACTAAGTTTGGGTGCAGCTTGTGGCATCAGGTGTGCTCCCGCCCCCTCTTCCATCACCCCACCTTCACCGCCTTCTCCCCTTCACTGGTTGGTGGTTTCTAGATGTCAGCCAGGTGTTGGTAGTTTCAGTGACAGTTGGCGCACACCCTCTCCATCTTCCTGGGCACACACCCAGCCAATATCAGCATTCCAATAGGCTAGTTGCTAATTTGGTTCCATCAGGGGTGTGGCCGGCGCAAGGCATGCAAGGAAGGGAACATAAAGACATTCTTCGTGAACTAGGAGGCCAGGGTGCAAGCCCTCCATGTTTAACCCTCTCCTACTTAACAAAGCCCCTATTCCACTATATAATTCCTTGCAAACTGCTAGAGGCTACAACATGGGGCAGTGAGGAGGCTCGGAAAGAAGGGAAAAATGGCCCAACCTTCCTGAAATTTGCACAAAACTACAAATAATTAATAGGGAATCTGAGAAGCAGTGAAGCTAAGAGCCTGCATCATCAAACTAGTGCCATAGTTACTCCCAGCGAAGCCGCAAAGTGAGAGGATAGTTACTCCCCGCGAAGCCGCAGAGTGAGAGGAGATTGCTGATGGCTGACGTGTAGGTTTATACATAAGGAAGGGGAGACCCGCAGGCTGTTTCTCAGCAACCAGCGCTGCAACTAGTGCTGCGAAGGCGCTGTATTGTCACTATTCTTTAGTGCCCAGATGAAGTTAAGTGATAAACTCTGGCAAGAGGAGGAGAGCATTACCAATGGCCTTGAAGCATAGGAAGAACAAGGCCGCATGGCAGGCGGACTTGGATTCGAAAAGGGAGCCTTTGTCACTCAAGCTTGAATCCAGTCTCCAGGCTTTGGCCCCACCCTCCACACTTAACCACACCACAGCAAGCCCTAGGAAAAGGTCAGGTTAACCGGGTTTACACACCCCCAACCTTTTTGTCTTTTTCAAGAAACCTTTGACTATCATCCGTATACATACCCCGCAAGAGGAGGAGTCCCACGCTCATGAATGCCTGACACTGGCTGGGACGGAGCCATTAAAGTCCGTTGTTCAAGCCATAGTCCATGCAGCCCCACTGTGACCAAATGAGAGTGGCATCGGAAGTAATAACACTGTTGGTGTGACGGTCTCTCTCATTGACCCATCTGCCCCATCGACTTCACCTGTTTTTAGCCCTACACTGTGATTATCGCCTCCCTCTCTAGTGGTTAATTCCACCAGATGGCCAGCCCAGGTTTTCTCACTGGCCACCTTTCTCATGAGACAGTTTTTGCTATTAGCACTGGTAAAACATGTACCTCATTCATCTCACACACAAAGCTAACCTGCTCAGCCAACAAAGGTCTTCAAACAGGTATCTATGCACATTCCGGAGTGCAACCTCAACTGGAATCAATCTCAGAACTATGCAGTGAATGCCCCTTTAGTCCAATAATCAGCAGGAAATATTGCCTTACTTTCTCCAATTAAATTACTGAGACCCAATGCTTTGGGTGACTCACAGCCATTCGGGTTGGCTGTATAGAGCTGAACGATCATTCTCTCTTGCAGAACCCTCACAGTTCTGGCTCATCGATTAATGCCAGCTTAGGTGCCCCCTTGGCCACCTCATGTTCTATCTGGCCACAACTCTTGCAGACTCTTCAGTCTACAGTTTCTGTTCTTAATTACCATTCCAATATGCTGGATCTCCAAGTCGATCTCTTGAACTCCCTTGCCGTCTTCATGACAGGGATTGTTAACAAGCTCTACAACCTAAAAACACTTTTTCAGAGGGCACAGTCTTCTACCAATCTTGCCCAGACCGTTTGCTGTTGTTCCCCCATCATCAACAACTTGTCATCACTCCCAGCCTTCCATAATAACATCTTAACTAAGATAAAAGGGGTTAAAGCCGGCTCTGGGCAATGGGCAATTCCGGCTGAGACTATACACCCCCAAGCCTCTGAAGCCATTGAAACTCAATGTTTGGAAGCCCTCTTTCTGACAACTGGCCCCAGCCCCGAGCATGTAGGAACGCCATCATGGAACAACGTGGCTGCTTTTTCAACAACGCCGCCTTAGTCTTTCCCTAGAACCTCAGGTTCAGACTCAACTCAGCTTCTTCTACTCGTAGGCAAGAGAGAAAGGAAATGTTGCTTGAAGCAAAGGAATTAAAAACGCTGTACTTCTTCAGCAAGACACAAGCTGTTCCATTTGTTAATTAAAAAGAGCACAAGGAGCTTAGTATCCACTAAGGAATAAAGTGGCACTAATCAATCTATAAATGCACAACCAAAATGTCGGGCGAGAGAATACCAGTGCAAATTTTCCCCTAAACCCCAGTGCCAGAGAGTCAAGACTAACTGACAGCTCTGTGAGCCAAACTAACTTGAGCACTGAGGAAACCAACCCAGGGGAGAGCCAGCCGGACAGGACGGCAGTACAGGACTTGCGCGAACCAGGAGCTGTGCTGAACCAAGGTTGCCCTGTTGACCCCTCCGGGCTCTGTACTCAGGTTAACAGAGAAAATATCCGGGTCACAGTCATAAGAGAACAAGAGTACTTGAACTGGCCTAAACATGGAGTACTCACCATGTAACCGGCTGGTGAAAGAAAATCAGGGAGGCCATAAAGTTCTAAACCTCACTCTGGACTCTCCTGCTCGTACCAGAATCCAAAGACTCACCAAACATGCAGCCCTGTACAACCCTGGCGTCAAATTGTTGCTACTCCCGGAATTCCGGACTTTAATGTGAACATCTTTCAAGATCTCCACGAGAAAACACCAGAGACCTTGACTGAGGGCACTTGGAACATCACAGATCAAATTAGACCCAAAAGATGTCCACAAAGTCCGTTGGGTGAACTTGTGGTCTTGCAGCATAATAATCTCGATTTTAAAGTTCTAAATGGAAGGCTTCCAGGACGTTCCACCTAACTGGACAAGATCAGACGGAAAATCATATTCTTACCTCGATTATTCCATATTCAATGTGGAAATGTTTGCTGTAGTGGAAAGCTATTGTACAACCCCTCGCCCAGAGAGTGACCATCGTCCACAGTTCTTGAGAATAAACACCAATTTGCCCAAAATACCCTGTCCTGTCCCACCAGTAAGGGAATTTACATCGACAACCTCTGGCGACTCAAATGGAGAGAAGATACCGGTGGCAAAATCAAGACCGAATACATAATAAGTACCAGAGGGTCCGCTATCAGAAACATCTTCCCGATAGCCGAGTGGTCTAACCTCCTCACCTTGTTCCTTTCAAAATTCCGACAGACAACTGCTGCTGTTGCTGCACATCATAGCTATGCCAAGTCTCCCCCCCCCCCCCGCCCCCCCCACAGCTACAATTCTAAGCTAAAAAAAAAAGCCCGGAACTTTGCCTTGAGAGCAGCGTCTAAAAACTTTGGTAATAACAAGTTAGCAACGGCATTCAAGCAGGTGCAAAACAGATATAAGCAAGCTGTCTGGGCAGAGAAGACCAGACGAGCAGACCCCGTCTGATTGATTCTTTTATATGAAAGTAAAAACACTAATTTGAGAAAATACTTGGCCCTGGTAAACAGAAAAGTGAACGAGTCGGGCAGATCTTGTTGTGCAAACATCTCTGAATTAGAATGGTCATCTTTCCTCCCTAGGCATTTCATGTCTAATCATTTCAGCTCCCAGATCTGCTATATCTCCCAGCAAATGGGTGAGTCTTGCCACATTAGTCCAAATGAGGTTACTACCGCCTCCACTTTTCGAGTTCACGAATGCTCAGTCTCCTTTATTGCAGACTTACCATATCTGACTAGCTGGCTGCAATGGGTTCAGGTTAAGACCAGATCAGACGGGTCCCTGGACCTAATGGACTCCCCCCAGCCCTTTTTAAGGAGGATATTCCTTTTTGGGCAGGTAAGCTCTCACAGCTCTTTAATTACTGCCTGGCATGCGGCCATTATTCAACCAACTTACAAAGGAGGGTCCAAATCCAATCCCAGCAATTATAGATTGATAGCACTTCTGAATAATGAAGCGATATTCTTGGCCAGTCCTTTGCTGAAAGATCTGCAGCAGTGGGTGGAGTCAAGGGGGTTAATTCTGAAGAACCAAATTGGGTTTATTGAAACATCTGGCACCCTGGCAAAATTGTTATCCATATCCATGCTATCTGAAAAAGGCAATCACTGCACTACTGCTTTGTTGACTTCAAGGCATTGTTTGACTGTGTTCCAAAGGGGCGCTCTAGACGAATTTAAAGAAATGGGGCAGCCCTCCCACGCTCCTGGAGGCTATCATTCAGTTGAACACATGGGTCCGCATCAAACTGGGTGACGGCTCTTGTGTATCCATAAAAAATTGCAGCCTCATGCGCGGGGGTAGGGTGGTTAAGCAGGGGTTTGTGTTAGCCCTCCTTAACTTGTTCATCTCAAACTTGTCCAGTGCCCTCGATATTATAAACAGTCATTCCTCTAAGATAGGCGGAAACCATATTAGAAATGTGCTTTATGCAGATGATCTAGCCCTGTTTACCTATGCAAGAGCTGGGCTGCAGCTTTTGCTAAACACACTGCACTGCTATACAGTTGTCAACTGTCTGGAGGTCTATTTAAGAAAAATTTAAGATGGGGCAGGAAATCTAGCAGGGGGGGGGGGCTGCTGCTGGTACTTTAATGACAACAAGACCACAATTAAACAGTCGCACAAATACCTGGGGTTATCATTGATGCAAGGTGAACCTTTGTTCAACAAATGAAGGAAGTTGCTTTGGCCCTCCAGATGTCCCTTTCAAAAGCATCAAGTTTACTGTGGGGGCAACTCTTCTCCCTCTCCTGAACATAATGAGGGTAAAAATTATTCCATCTTGGACCTACGGTAGTGAGATTTTACTGGATAGGGTGGGGCAAACTCCTGAATAAACTGGTCACTGAGATATATAAATTTGCCCTACGGCTGCCCAGATCCTCCTCAGCTGCTTAGATCCAGCTGGAATTAGGCCTCCTAGTTCAGCGATTGCTTAGAGCAGGAACTTTCTTAAATCAATGCCACAAACTCAGAATCGCCATTAGAGGATATCTAGAAAGCCAATTGTGGCATGTGATTAAAATCAGTGGCTCTAGACAATCCCACCATCTGTACTTGTCTTAGTACCTTGAATGTTATGCTTTGGGCCTCCCACATAAGCCAACATGCCTTTAAGAAATGTATCAAAAAGTGTGTGCGCTTCCTTTCTTGTCAGGCTGACATAGATGCCTTAGCAGAGCATAAGCATGCATGGGCGGTCATCAATTCCTGCCATCTGGTGCTTCCCTCGCCCTATCTGCATTCAAAACATGAAAAAGTAAGATTCATGGCCCTCAGACTTGGGGAATGGCTGTTCCTAACACATTTAGCTAGGTGGTGCAGGCCTTCTGAATCAACAACGTACAGGGGTGTAGTCTGTATGATCAATCTTTTGAACATTTCGCCTGCAGCTGCCCAGCTTTACTTGAACGAAAATCTCTAGTGAAGTGGGAATGGAACAAACTGGGCATTCGCTCATACCAGTGTGCCATTATTGATGTACTCAACCCTAATAACATTGTTCTGAATATTTTGTTGATTAAGTTTGTTGATTTAGCAACTAAGAAACTCTGCCACCTGGGAACCCCACTTAGTGGTATCAGCTTGAGCCCCTTATTTGATTGCACTCTGGAGCCACCCCATAAAGGTACTTATACCCTTTGAATCATGGGTGGATTAAGAAACCGCTGTGAATGCCCTCGATCGCAGCGATGTTTGTTTTTTAGGCGTGGTATCTATGAATTTTTAGCCATTGACTGGTGTGATGTGTTACTGGTTCATTTTCGTGCCCATTTATGAAATCATATTGTAATTTTGTCGTTATATTAATTGTTGCACTTTGCCCTCCCTTGCTGCTGGTACACACCTTTTCTAGTGTCTGTTTGTTTTTATTTTTGGTTTATTGATATAATATAAAACAATTCAACAAGCATAGAAATAGGGAATACAATTCTAACTGCATAATCTGTTAAGTAATATGGGAAGAGAGGAAAAGAGATAAAGAGGGGAAGCAAGAAGGGAAGAAAAGGGACATTATAGGATATTAATTTTAGCATAACCACTTAGATAAATATTAATAATTACTTAAATGCATATTAAAAGGAACATAGAAAATGGTGCAAAAAATATACAACAATACACAACAAAAATGAATTCATGGATGTTTAGGAAGTTCTTCAATTCGGAGGTTATGGGTGCATGCTATATTTGCAGATAAGTCTAGAAAGCGAGTAATAGTAGACCATAGTTATTCTTGTTTTATAGCAAGAGAGATGGGATAAACATATGCTCTATCCAACCTGTGATTATAACAAACCCCATACCACCAAGCTTGATAAGAGTTATTGGTGGTGTTCAAGAAATATGTTATCAAAGGTGAAGGGGATCTGTGTATGAAATATATTATTAATGTGTTTCCACACTAGTTTTCAGAAATTATGAACATGAGGGCAAGTAAATAACATGTGTTGCAAATCAGCTGAGGGTGTGTTACAAGACCAGCAAGATGAAGAGAGAATAGGATTTATTTCATGCAATGAGACAGGGGTCAATAAAAGTCTGTTATAAATATAAAATAAAGTTTGGGTAGTGTTAGCAGCCTGAGAGGATTTCTTAATTTTAATCTAGACTTTATTCCAAGTAATGATAGAGAGGGACAATTGAAGATCAGTCTCCCGTAGAAGCTCTACCTCTGTTTTATCGAGGATAACTGGAGAAGAGAATAAATGTTTATAAACTTGAGACGCGGAAGGAGAAAGAGACAAGACACAGAGGACAGTGGGAGGCGAATCTGATGAAGAAGTATTGAGTGCCAAACTTTTGTATGTTTACTGAATCAGTGAAATTAGGGATGTATATTTAGACACATAAGTGATAGGTAAAGAAAAACGTGCTTGAGCAGCTAAAAACGTTATACATGTATCATTTTGGAATAGTTGATGTACCCAGAGAAGTCCTTAGCATGCCAATCGTTACAAAAATAATTCTATTATTGATTTTAAGATGATTATTATACCATAATGAAGATTGCAAAAAACGATCCTTAGGAGAGAGATGATTAGTAAGTAAAGGTTGAAGAATTCTTCAACTATTATTAAAAATGGGAAGAGAGAGAGACAAAGGACGATGAGTAAAGGATAAAACTTCTTGGAAGGAGAAAGGTTGAAGAAATTGTTTTTCAACAGTAGTCCACAACGGTAGTAGAGATTCCTCGCTGTCCTCTTGAAGTAGTAGAGAAGTTTGTTTAAGAGAGAATGCAGTATGGTAGGATTGAAAATCTAGAAAATTGACACCACCTACTTGTTCTGGTCTTTTAAGTTTGTGTAAAGACATACGAGGTTTCATATTATTCCATAGAAACTTAGATAGAATAGAATAGATTGTTTTAAAATATGATTTAGGAATGTTTATGGGAAGATGTATAAAAGTACTATAGGAACCAACATCATTTTGATCGTGTCGTGTCGAGGCGGTCCCACCAAGACAGAAACATGGGATTCCACCTGGATGTGGTAGTTTTCAATAATATTTGTAATTCCTTAAAATTTGTTACCATGGATTCTTTAATGGACGATTTGAACCATAAACTCAAGTACTTGATTTTATCTGAGTTGCAACGAAAACCAAAAAAAATATAATCCACTGAAAAATATAGTCTGTTTAATGGGAGGATTTCAAATTTTTCACTATTTAGTTTATAACCAGACACAGAGGCAAAAGAATGTACTTCCCATAAGAAAGTAGGTAGAGAGGTCTATGTTTGTGATAGAAAAAGTAAAATATAATCTGCATAAACCGAGAGTTTTAATTGACTGGAGCCATATTTAAAACCTGTAATCTGAGAATTTGAATGGATCTAAATTAAAAAAGGTTCAACAGATACAATAAAGAGAAGAGGAGAAAGAGGACAACCCTGTCTTACCCCAGAGATAAAGGAAAGGAAGAGGAGATAAGACCATTAGCTAAAATGGTAGAAACAGGAGAAGAGTAAAGTAAGGAAACATAATTTATAAACTTAGGACCAAAGCCAAACCAGGACAAAGTTGAAAAAAATAAATGACCAATAAAGGTAGACATCTCTCAGACAACACTAGACTTTTCTTTAATGTCCTTACTAAAGCCAAATTGTGTCAAAGATTCTTTAGCATCCATCTCTTTGGATGCCAAGAAGGCTTTCGATAGAGTTGGTTGGTCATTTATATATATATTGTTCTCGTCCAATAAAAAATAGAGGTAAGAATTTCTCTAAGCGTAAAGCAAACATTTTCACAAAAATGTTATAATCCAAATTAGTTAGAGAAATGGGCCTATAATTTTGACAAAGAGTATGGTCTTAACATTGTTTGGGAAGAAGGCATTTCAAAGCTTCTTTTTGGAAGATATAAAGAAGTGAAATAATTGATGTAGCTTAGGAATAAGAATACGAGAGAAATAAGAATACAATTCATTTGTAAAGCCATCAGGACCTGGAGCTTTACCGCGTTTAATGGATCGAATAGCACGTAAGGATATTTAATTCTTGGATTTCATCCTCTAATATTGAAAAATCTAGATCAGAAGAGGAAGGAGGATTAAGAGAAGATAAGTATTGAAATATAGCATCTGGAGGTATTGGGCATTCAGGGGTGTAAAGATTTTGAAAGAATTGAGTGAATATCTTAATTTCTGTAAACTAACTGACTGTTAGAAGAAAGGATAGAACTAATTTTGGTGCGTTCTTTTTTAACTTTAAGATAATTGGCTAAAGGTTTTCCCGCTTTATTTTGCCCCCCCCCCCCTAATATTTGTCTTAGGATTTTAGTAAAAACTAGTTAGCATTTTCAGTAGATATTTTGTTGAATTCACATTTGGCTTTGATTAGTTCATCCAGCAGGATTTAGAATTTGTATGAAAAAAGAATGTTCTAATTGTTTAGTGCGTGCCTTAAGAGACTGTAAAGAAAGTAAAGAAGATTTCTTTCGTTGGGACACAAAAGAGATGACAAAATATCTGCAGGCTGCTTTAAAGGCATCCCAGATAATTTGTGAGGATATGCATGGAGTTTCATTCTTAAGGAAAGAAGTGATGATGAAAGATTCAAATTGTTGGGTAAACATGGAATCTAGTAGGAGGGAGTTGTTGAATCTCAATCTGCGTGTACTTTGAGTAGGAGGGAGAAGATCCAGATCTAAAGTAACAGGGGCATGATCAGAAATCAATATGGAACCAATATCTGAATTAGTGATATGTTTTGTCAATGCTTTTGAGGTGAATAGATAATCTAACCGAGATTGGGAAGAGCGTGCTGGAGAAAAGAAAGAATATTCTCGAAGGGTAGGATTGCATAACCGCCAAGCATCCACCAGAGACCTTTGTTGAAGAGTAGAAGTGAATTGAGAATACATAGGAGAGGGAATGAATATGGACTGAGAGTTGCGGTCAATAATACGGTCTATAACCAAATTACAATCCCCATCAACTAACAGATAATTATCATGAAAATACATCAATTTAGATAATACTGTAGGCCAAAAATTTGAATCTCGGGTAGTAGGTGCATACAGTTTAAAAAGAGTCAAAAGGATATTATTCAATAACAGTGAAACAGAAACCCATCTGCCCACATCATTGGAATCTTGTGAAAGAATTTTAAAATCAAGACGTTTATGACATAAAATTGCTACACCATTTCGATTACCCATACCTGGAGAGGCAAAAACATGGCCAACCCATTGTCGATTAAGTTTAGCAATTTCTTTTTCTAAAACATGAATTTCTTGTAGAAAGGCTATATCACACTTTAAATTAGATAAATGAGAAAATACCCATTGATGTTTTATAGAGGAACTCAAACCCTAAACGTTTCTATGAAATGACTCTTCAAGCCATCTACATTAAACTATGAGAGATAAAATGTCTGCAATAATAATTAAAACAACGAAAATGTAACAGTATGATATATGTAAAAATGTTCAGCATAAAGTTTGCAATACCAAACCAGCAAAGATGAATAGCATAGAGGAAGAAATGAGTGGTTATGAAAAAGGAGAAGATAAGAAAAGTAAGGATAGGTAAGGAAGATGAAGGAATAGAGAAAGAAGAAGGAAAAGGAAAAATCATTAGTGAAAGAAGAAAAGTGATTGAAAAAGGATAGGTAAAGTGGGAAAAGAAGAAGCAACAAGTATAAGAAATAAACAAAAAACATATACCATAGATTCCAAAAACATAATGATCGACTACAAAAGACATGAAACAAATGAGGGTGGTGAAGCCACATGAGGAAAATGGCACAACTAACCAGGTAACTCAGGGCGGACCGGGGAGGGAGGACAGCAAGCAGACCAAGAATAACAAAAAGGTATGCATGAAGGAAATATCGCACCTAATAAAAGAGAAAACATAACAGGTAAGTATAAAAGAGAAAACATAACAGGTAAGTATAAGAGACTTAACTAAACGGAACAAAAACAACATAATCAACAAAATCTGAGCAACAGAACATATTGGACAAATAACCGCATAGAATTAAATAGTAGCATGTCTGGAAACATCCATATCATCCTCTCTACATTGCTCCAAGAATCAGTGTAATAAAGCAGGATCTTCATAATTTGTTGTTCTATTTTTGTAAGTCACTTTGAACAAACAAGGGTGAAAGAGCCCAAATCTGGCATTGATAGACCGAAGTGCTGGCCTCAATTCCAGGAATTTCTTTCTTCAGTCTGCTGGTTCTTTGGCGTAGTCTTGCACAAAAAAGAGATTAGAGCCTTGCCATGAAACAAGGCCTTTGAGTGTAGCTGCTTGTAGGATCTTTAATGAATCCGTGTATTCCTGGAAGTATATAATAACTCCTCGAGGTTTGGATGAAGAATCTGTTATGGTTGAAATATAACCTAAACAATGTGCTCTTTGAATATTTAAAGCAGGAGAGTTAGGTAAGCCAAGAACTTGTGGAAGAAAGGATTTGAAAAATGAAATGGCATCTGAGCCTTCCAAGCCTTCTGCCACACCATAAATGCACAAATGAATACACCTGTTGCGGTTTTCCACATTTTTCATGTGTTTTTTTAGTATTGCGATATCCGATTTCATTGATGGTACCTGGTTCATCACAACCTGATCAGAGTAAACTTGCTGCTCAATCTGCCTAACCCTAGTCTCCATAGTAAACCACTTGTCATCCAAAGCTTTAAGTCTTATGTTTGTTTCCTCCATGTATGGTCTAAAGGCTCGTATTTCCTCAAGAAGTACTTCCAAAGTGCTTGGTGGAGGAGACGTAGTATGTGATGGAGAGTCTTTTTTGGTGCGTTTTCCAGAGGATAATATAGTTGAAGTGGTCAGTTTAGGAGGAAGCTTGTTGGTGGGTAGCGGAATATTTGATGAAGCTACCAAAGTGTCCTTATTAGTAAGTGGTGAGGTACTTTCAGAGTTCTCCATACTCGTTGAAAGAACAGAATAAGGATTATGATCTGCCAGAGATGAGAATGGTATTGACAAACCAGTGACACAACAAGAGTTTTTCGTTCTCCCCATAAAATAATGAGTGAGCGTTGGATGCACAGAAAAAAGCAAGACTGCTTGGAAAAAATACATGTCATAGCAGCTGAAGAAAACCGTAGTTGAAATAACAGCAAGAATTCCTGTAGGGTTCAATATATTAGGCAATAGTCTTACGTTATAATGAAGCTCAGCTTAGTTATAGTCCACTCCTGTTTGGCATGAGACCATATTTAAACATAGTGACAAGCGTCAAAACTCATGTGAGGAAAAAAGCGCATTGTCTGTGACAAATTGGCACTGTTCAAATGGTTAATTCTAGTTTTGTTTTCATTAAGACAAAATCAGAGATTTACTGTTGTAGAGGTTCCTTTTACAATCAGCCAAACACCACAACTCTATGAGTATTGAAGGCAATGTAATGCTGAGTCAGTAATCATAATAAACATTGCCAAGCTCCATTGTCTTCACAAAATAAATGTTGCTCATTAAATAAAAGAGAGAATTTGAACATTAGAATATAGTCCATGTTATATTCTGTCCATAAATGCTCCCGTTTCCATTGAGAATATAAAAATGCGTGTCTTCTCTGAAGAAAAAAAAAAATGGCGGGCGCAAGTCCTGTGAGAGAAACGCTCAGCCACGTTGAGATGCAAAGATGCTCACCCGCAAAGAAGAAATTACAGAAAAGGCTTCCAGAGCCTTTAATGAGATGAAGGATTCCATTTGGGAGCATCAACATATCGTAGGTCTGGTGGAAAAGCCGTCTCTCTCGCCGAGCTGCTACGGAGCTCACCTAGCGAGCGACCATCTTCATTGGCATCAAGGCACACCCCCAGTTTGTTTTTATTTTAATGTTGCCCCCGTGCTGCATGATACGTGCCACTGATTAGCACTTTGCAGGCCCTGCCACTGCTACCTTTTACCTGGAATGTTGCACTTTATCGCAGATCTCCTTCCCTCGGACTTATTGTGGCTTAAGTGCTAGCCTTCGGGAAGAATAACAGGTTGTCCTTGGACGGTACAATGGCCGCAGTCCCAACCTATGAAAACACGCTGATACCTTTGTCGTATTGCACTCTGCACCTTGTTTGAATTACCAAGTGGCTGGTTTTAACCTGCCCGCAACCCCTAACAATGCTTTTGTTTTAGGTGTGCAGAATATTTTCTTTGCGCCCCTTACTGGTCAGCAAAATCAGTTACCTTCAATGCACGTTTCACTTTGTATTTATTAGACACAGGCGGATCTTCAGCTTTGTCTAGAGCCACAAGTTTGAAAGTTAAAAGTCTTAGGGGCCGATTACGATGCTGTTTGGAAGGCCTCCTAACGGTATTTGCTCTATCCGAATCGGATCGGGAACCTGTCTTTCCAACTGAATCAGAAAGGTTTCCGACCAACCGATTATGATGCGAGTTAGGCATTAGGAATATACTAATCTGAATCCGACGGTATTCGGAATGACCGAGCCGTATGGAGCAGACTCATTCGTTTCTTCGTGCCATGTTTCCCAACCACCAATTACAATGCTGGATTCGGACAGCCTCTCCGAATCGTGCCGTCCGATTCAATTCAGCAGTTGGAATCAGACTTTGGGGGCCTGTAGCGGGCCACCCTGCACCCGGAGCCTTCCCATTCGGGCCTGTGGGATTACCCATGGGTCCCCCCTTACCAACCAAGCACAGTATGGCAGGCACCAGGGGGGTGCCCACCGCAGGTTGCCTGATTTTCCCCAGCCACTTCTTTCTTCACTGGGATCCAATGCATTCGGTCGGAACATTAGCTCCCATTGAAGTCAATGGGAGTCTGACCGAATTGTATCTGGAAGCATCCGAATGCATCGTAATCGGTCGGTCGGACTTTCCTGATCTGAGTCGGTCGTAAACCATTCCCAAACCGATTCGGTCTGAACCGCATCGTAATCGGGCCCTTAATGTTTTAGCCAACTTATGTGTCTACCATATGCACTAGCATTTTATCAGTTGTAAAAAACGTGTGTACTTTCTCTTGTCCTGGATTTATTTTTATCAGGAATGTGTACCTGTTAAATTGCAATGGTTTTAATTAACTACACCATAAAAAAAATTATTAGTTTAAGCTCGATTGCAGTTCAGAAGATAGTTGAGCTAAATATCTTTTCACAAAAATATCATGTCCTAAATATTGTTTCCAAAAGTCGCTTCCTTTTGGTTGTAGACTTTTTATTATTAACTACAATAGGGCGATATGTTTTTTGAACGGATATTTAGGACAATATTTTTGTCAGACTATCTTCAATACCTGGCCACAGATGAACGAAGATACGCGATGGAAGTCCACTTTTAAGCACAAATGCATAACTGCAGGCATTACCAAACCTTGAAAATGTGTTTTGTTGTATTTACATATGGTACTGTTTTACATTCCAACCCTTTGGTTTAATGAACATGTCATAATTAGTTGTTTTTTTTTTATTATTATTTTTTAGATTGTTACGTTACTTTAGTCCTCATTGTAGTGGCAACTCAAGCCTAGTGTAATACAATCTTAAACAAAGTGTTGTGTGCTGAGGACAATGTAAGTAGTTTGCTTGTTTTTTGTGCAGTGGTGCCTCCAAGAATTGCAGAAATCAGCAGTGATCCCCTGTACCCTGAGCTTGGAAAACCAGTGACTTTATCCTGTGTAATAGAAGAGTTCTTTCCGGAGAAATACACGGTTATGTGGCAAATTGGAGATGACGTCCGTCATTCAAAATGTGAAATAAATGAAGGAAATCCTGTAATAAATCCCGACACTGGCCTCTTCAGTAGTAAGACATCAATCACTTTCAAGACCAGAAGAGAAGACCACGACAAGCAAATATCGGTCAGCGTGCTCCATTATGCAACTATGGGCATACCAGCAAGAAAGCAGCTTCACTTCTTTCTGAAAGGTAAAGTCATAAATCATTGCCTTGTATGCCATGTGCTTTCGTGCATTTAAAACTAGCAATGCTTTGTCTGCAGAGTATAAAGCGACTTGCCTGTAGTCTGACATTAGGCCTGGCTTATTTTAAAATGCCATTTTGTTGTTTTAGTTGCATGGCTTTGGTTCCCTTCCGGTTTTATTGGTATAGTGATCTGCTTTATTGGCATCAATACATTTGTGTATATAGAGTAAAACAACAATTGTAGTGAAAAAAGCATTCAACAGTATTTTTACCTGTAATTCAACAATCAGAGGATGCATAATTATAGCACGCTGTAAAACAACCATATTTGGAATCATAAACAAGGAAAATAGGAAACAGGGGCGGCTGGTGTTAATGGGCATGAGGGGCATTGCCCTACCACCCTAGGGGAGAAAAGAAAGAACCCTCGAGCATCCTGTAATAAATTGTGCTTGTTGCTTGTTGACAAAACTGTCTAAATCTGTGCTTTTGTTTGTGGAGGAGGGTGATATGTTAGTTGGGCAGGGAAAACATCGCCCTGGAGGCATATGCCAGGGCAGTGACTACACACTGGTGGGGGCGGTGTGTATTATTGCGAGGAACAGATTTTCATTTTTGGCATTATTTACATGACCTGGGCAGTGTTGGAAGACCTCCATTAATCACTGGCCAGGAGAGGGGCAGCTTGGGACAAGGTACCAATGGGTGTGTCAGTGACCTCTGCCTCCTTCACTTCCAACCAGCAACTCCTGTTGATTATCTTTGGGTGGGTGGGCTGGGGCCTGTGGGGCTAGTCCAGCAGATTTCTTTCAGGTTGACTTACATGTGTGTTCGCGTTGTGTGCCAGTGCAGTCCTGTCACCATGCCCCAGAGCGAAAAAGTTTGCGAGTCTAATGTTTGCAGTGTTTCTTTTATGTAGTTTGACGTTTCTCAGTTTACTTTCTTTTTTTTTTAAAGATCTTTTTATTCAAAGATAAAACATAAAACCATACAAACCAAATCAAGACAGTACAGTACAATGATCTCACAATACAAAAAACTCAAGACACGGCAAATATGTACATTTAGGCGTTGGGAAACATTACAAAAAACATACATTATCGTTCCATATTCAAAGTAATTAAATATCTTCATTGTCTATCACTCGGGAGGGGGAGGACAACAGGGGTGCACAACAGACCTCTGCTTTCGTTCCATGGACCCCATATTTTGGACCATTTTTGTGGGCAACCCCTTCTTTCATAAACCACCCTCTCAGCCTGCAAGCACCAATCCATGTCTGACTCCCAATCCTTATAACACAGCTGAACTCCACCCCTCCATGTTCTAGCAATGTTACGCTTCGCCACCATACATCCCAGTGTAACCCACATCTTCTCGGTACGTGACAAATCTGTGGCGTCCCAAACTATTAACCTCTTCAGTGCCCATGACGAGATAGTCTCGTCATGGAGCACGGTTGCGCTGTGCCCATGACGAGACTATCTCGTCATGAACCCCACCCACTAGTGCAACACCCGGCACAGGAGGGGGAAAGGGCGTGGCACTGAAGGGGTTAAGGATGCACATCCCGGGGAGTCGTCTATTTTGGAATTACAAACGTGAGTCATACCAGTAATAACTTTTCCCCAATACTCTCGTGGTCTGCAGCTCATTCACTGTGAAGTGTCAAGCCAGCGTGTCCAGTGTCGTGTTGCACAGACACTAGAAGCAACACTTAACGACCGCTACATCCTGAGGTATCTACTAGGTGTAATTTCATCATGACTTGCATTTAACCCCTTCAGTGCCACGCCCTTTCCCCCTCCTGTGCCGGGCGTTGTATTAGTGGGTGGGGTTCATGACGAGATAGTCTCGTCATGGGCACAGCGCAACCGTGCTCCATGACGAGACTATCTCGTCATGGGCACAGAAGAGGTTAAACCTGTGAGCACAGCTTCAAACTTACTTGCATTTACTGAACAGCCGCTTCGTCTTGTGAAGAGGACGCTATATTTGCTTGAGAAGGAACTGCAAGTCCCAGGAAGCCCGGAGGTTTTGCCCCACACCTGTGCCTCCTTGCCGCAGCCTACATCAGCAGCTCGCCGCTCCCGTTTCGCGGGAGCCGCTTCATCTTGTGAGGAGGATGCTGTATTTGCTGGAGAAGGGACTGCAAGTCCCAGGAAGTCCGGAGGTTTTGCCCCGCACCTGTGCCTCCTTGCCGCAGCCTACATCAGCGGCTCGCCACTCCAGCTTCACGGGAGCCGCTTCGTCTTGTGAGGAGGACGCTGTATTTGCTGGAGAAGGGACTGCAAGTCCCAGGAAGCCCCGGAGGTTTTGCCCCGCACCTGTGCCTCCTTGCCGCAGCCTACATCAGCGGCTCGCCGCTCCCGCTTCGCGGAACGTGCGCGGGCGCGCGCCGGGCTAAGCCCGGGCCAAGGGCAGGCCCGTCTGAGACCGTCGGAGACCGGACGAGTCCGGGCCGGGCCCCCCCTCTAAAAGCGCATATACCACAAGGTTAGTCCTGATAAATATAGTATTTGCTTCTATTAACACCTGTTGACTGTCTGGGTTCAAACATTTACAATGAGCAAGCGAGACGGGAAGCTGATGGGTGCTTCCAATGGTGGCAGGGTAGCGGGTACGTTAGATCAATTTATTACAAGGGCAGCTTCTGTGCTTGAGAAAGAGATCGAGATCACTGAGCGAAGACTATTCCTGGACCCGCAACTAGCCAAAAGATCGTCTCTGGGTCTAATCGCCTCTGCTCTCTCTCCGGTGCATTTGGCGGTAAACTTTTCTACACCTACGATTAATAATGAAGCTAGCGGCTTTGCGCTCACCCGAGCAGGTTTACTTTCGGAGAGTACTGTACAAGTATCAGTAGCCGCAACTAATACCGCTGTCAGCATGCCTTTACAAACTTCAGCCAGATCTACAAAACAAAACATAACTAAAACCAATAAAACCATTCCAGATTCTGCAGCTAAAAGGAAGAGGGGAGGTGGACCACAAAGGGCGTCAATTGCGAAAGTGCCAAGGATTAATAATAACGGTGGTTGTGACCTAGCGGTTGAATGCAGTACTTAAGGCAATCATGCCCCGGCCTTTCCGGATTTTAACTTTTCATCTTTGGGTGGCCCTAGCCAGAATTCTAATGAGGAAATGTGGAGAAGGCTGGAAAATTTACTATCAACCCTACTATCTCCTATTACATATAGACTGAGCCGGATAGAGGAGCGATTAACTAATTCTGAATCCCAGGTTAAGACAGGCTTTTCTATGCCAGAGGACTTATTCGCCCAACTTAAGCCTACTCCTGTGATCATTAACAGTAATATTGGGCTTTTGGTGCCAGACAAGGATTTAGCCAAACGTAAGCCCCCAAGTCTGCAGGCAATTAAGCCAACTGCTTCTGGGCCACACACGAATGCAGCTGTAGTAACACAAACAAAAACAGTCCCTTCGCACAAGGATGATGCTGACTTAGGGAACATGTCTAGCGAATTTGCACAATCGATTTCGAGCTCTCCAGATGTTGACAGAGTGGAAGTAGTAAATGTCGCAATGAAGGATGACAACTGTAAAAACTGTCCTTTAGTCAGACAAGTCAGTAAATCTATTCGCCGACAAGGATCCAGAGGCTTGGGTCAGAACGCTGTGCAAGCTAATGATCCGGCCCTTCACCTTCCTTCCGCAGCTGCCCCTTTAGTGGCCGTCCTGATGAACGTTCCACCACTTCGGGAAGCGCAGTCTGAAACTACTGACCAGTTGTTATTAAAATCTTTGCACTGGTTTAACAATCGTCTAAAGGATGTTGGGATTTGGGAGAAGGGAGTTGACAAGCACATGATTATGGCCAGACGAACTCCGTGGATTGGCCCTTCGAGGAAGGAAGGGAATGGTGATTGTGTTGTTGTCAATTTTAACAATGTTCATAGTACCAGATTTATTTTGGATAAATTGGGAGGGATGCCAGGAAGACACATGGATAAAGTGTGCATTTTACCACTAGGGTTTATTTTATAAATCTGGGCCATATTATTCTAATGTGCTGAATTCCCATGGGAAGGATAAGCAACTTTGGGCACCTCTTGGTATAGCACATAGGCCATCAGAGGTCCCTTTGACCAATAGATTTGCTCCACTATCCGACCTAGCCCTATGTGATTGACTACACCTACCAACCTCGACTTGGGCTGAGCACAAGGATAGCTCTCCTATCTTCCCACTAACCCCTCTAAAAGGAATCCACAAAGTAGAGGATAAGAGCCAGGTGTGTGCGATATCTGTATCATGTCTGGGAAAGTCTGCCGATATAACTCCCTCCCAGATTTCCCTGCTATCCTGGAATATTGTCGATTTACCTTCAAAAACCTTGTCCACTGATTGGTCATGCTTTATTGAGGGGTATGATATTATTGCCTTTCAAGAGACCAGGGGGCATATGTATCAACATCACCATTTGCGATTCTCAAATAGCGATTTTTAAGGAATCGCTATTTGAGAATTGCAAAACTGGATGTATTTAAAAAATTGCAAACTTTTTGCGATTTCTTAAAATTCCTTAATTGCGATTAGCAAATTGCGAAATCGCAATTAAGGAATACCTGCCCATTCATTCCTATGGGCCAGGAGACTCATAGGAATGTATGGGAAGTAATTCTCAAATTGTGAATCGCAATTTGCTAATCGCAATTTGAGAATAATTTCAAAGGTGCAAGGGTGTCAAGATGACACCCTGATACACCCTTGAAATTAGCATGTGTGGTCATATGGCGCACATACATGCCCTAAGGGCATGTATGTGCGTCACGTGGCACTTTGTAAAATTACAAAACGTGCATTTTTAAAAGAAATCGCAAATTAACACCAACTAGTAGTTGGTGGTAATTTGCGATTTCTTAAGGATTAATCGCAATCCTTTGGTGAGTGTTACATTTCATTTAAGAAATCGCAATTTGCGATTTCTTTTTACATTTTTTATTGAGCAGTAAAAAGGATACAAGCACATGCCTACAACCGCCTGGGCCGGCCGCTAGAATCAAAAAAAGGATCACACAGTGCTAAAGTCAATGACTGGCCCGTGGGGGCTCCGCACATTACAGAAGCTCCGACTGCACATAAGGGAATCAGGATACACACATTTAACATAAATAACAACTAAAAACAAAAGGCGAGGCGAGACGACATGAAATGGGCGTCTGACCACAGCAGGGGGACTCCACATCCGACCACCCGATAGCGGTCAAGAAGAAGGAGGACTAAGAGGTCAGGGGGGGGTTCACGGGAGAGCCAGGTCTATACTCGGTTATTCCAGATAGGCAAGGAACCTTCAAGGATCAGGGGGACAAGGCAACCTCAGACGTATCCACCAGGGGGGGAGCACAGATATTCCCACGATACTCATTCCACTACCCCCAGATTCTACCCCATGCCCCCGGTTTACCACATACACAGTCTTCTCCCTGAACATGCACCAGTCCATGTTCTCCTTCCATACAGACACGGTGGGAGGCCGCTGGGAACCCCAAAGCTGCGCTATATCTCTCTTTGCGATCATGTTCCCCAGGGCCGCCCACCGAGTCTGGGCCGCATTATAGTCATTGGGCTCCCACACATTCAGAACACAGCGACGCACCTCCGGCAACAGAGCAACCCCGGTGACTTGTCCCATAACCTCATGCACCCGGCGCCAATATTCCGCCACCTCGCAGCACTCCCATAGGATGTGGAGAAAGGTGGCACGAAGCCCACAGCCCCGCTTACAAAGCCCGTCCTCAGAAAACCCCATCGAGACCAAACGGGGACCCGTCACGTAAACACGGTGGAGAATCTTAAGCTGGACCAGACGGAGACGGGCCGGGATGGCCACCTCCTTAGGGGATGACAGTGCGGACTGCCAGTCCTCGTCGTCCAACTCCACCCCATCTCCCGTCCATGCCTCCCGTAGACGCACCAAGAGGTCAGCCCGATTATTGATCAGTTTTTTATAAATCAGAGAGATAGTACTGTCGGGAACGTGACCATCAAGTATGCGGTCCTCGAGGGGCGAAGAAACCGGGACCTTGGTCCCTTCCCCAAAGACCGAGAGCAGGGCATGCCGAACCTGGGCATAACGGAAGAACTCCCTTTCAGTAAGCTCGTATTCGCTCTGGAGCGCCGCGAAGGTTTTAACCGCGCCCTTGACCCATAAGTCTCCCACTCTGCTAATACCGATCGTGTCCCAGTGCTCAAAGCCTTTCGTTGTCCAGAGGCTTCCCAAGCGGTCTGAGGCGAATAAAGGAGTAGCACACGTTAAACGCTCACTCCAGCCCATGGCTACATTCGCCGCCTTCCAGATCCTTACCGCAATCCTAGTAGGGCCCGTGAGGGTCCTTCCAGCCGATTGGGAGTAAAGCGCCCTGTTATAGTTACCGCCAGGAAGCAGGAATTTATCCATCTCATATGCCGGATTCAAGCCAGGCGCATACGTGGCATGGTTAATGGCCGATAGCTGGGAGGCCCAATAGTACCGTCTGATGTCAGGAAGCGCGATGCCCCCGTCGTACCAGGGGAGAGTAAGCTTTGCCAAAGCGATACGCGCCCGCCCGTCCCACACCAGTCTCCTCTGCAGGCTCTCCACCTCCCGAAAGTAGGCCACCGGAATGACGTCGAAGGAGTTCTGAAGTGCATAAAGAAATCTGGGAAGGGACATCATTTTAAACAGCGCTGCGCGACCAAGCGGGGACAAGGGCAGCTTACACCACCGAGCCGTATCCACCCTCAAACGCCGAAGTGGAAGCAGGAGGTTCTGCTCATAGCGAACCGCCGGATCCAACGAAACGTACACCCCCAGGTATTTAAAGCCGGACCGAGATATTTGGATCGGAAGCCGAGGCGGCAAGAGAGGAGGGCCACCAGAGATAGGATATACGCAAGATTTAGACCAGTTAATCGTCAGACCCGAATTTCTCCCAAAGGAAGTAAGGACATCAAAGAGAACATTAAGCGACTGCCGCGGCGAGGTGAGGTATAAGAGAATATCATCCGCGTACAACGAGACCCGGTCCTCGAAGCCCGGGGCCCACCGGATCCCTCTGATCGAGGGCTCCCAGCGGAGCCAGGCAGCGAGCGGTTCCAAGGCGAGAGCAAAGAGCAGAGGGGACAACGGGCACCCCTGCCTAGTACCCCTTCCGAGAGCGAAAGGCTGAGAAACCCGCCCATTGACAACCACCTGAGCCATTGGTCCAGCATAAAGAAGCTTCACCCAGCCGAGAAATCCCTCCCCAAAGCCAAATTTAGCCAAGACATCCCAGAGGAATGGCCACTCGATAGTATCAAAGGCCATCGTGGCATCTAAAGAAACCAATACGGCTGGTTCGGAGAGGTACTCCGCCCTAGCGAGGACGCCGTGGAGACGCCGCAGGTTAAGAGCGGTATTACGATGAGGGATGAAGCCGCATTGATCCGGATGTATCAGATCACAGATAACGCTCAGCAAGCGAGTGGCGAGGACTTTAGCCAGTATCTTGGGCTCTGCGTTTAATAGGGAAATAGGCCTGTAGGAGGCACAGCGGTCTCGTGGCTTACCATCCTTGGGGATCACGACTATAGTAGCCAGACGCTGGTCAGCGGGAAGGGAACCCTTCTCGAGCGACTCCTGAAACATACGACGGAGGAAAGGCGCGATTTTATCCGGGCGTAATTTATACAGTTCAATAGGCAGGCCGTTGGGGCCCATAGCCTTGCCAGAGCGAAGGGAGCGAATCGCAGTGGCAATCTCTTCAACAGACAAGGGGGCGTCCATCTGCTCACGGTCCTCGACGGACAAGCCGGGCAGAGCAATATCCCGCAGCAGAAGGCGAGAGTCATCCTCATCCCTATCAGTCACCGGGGAGTACACCGCCCGGAGGTGGTCAGCAAAACACTCCACAATCTCACCAGGCTCAGTCACACACGCTCCATCCGAAACCCGAAGCTCCGGGACCACACGATTCACTCTCTCCTTCTTATCCAGCCAAGCAATCAGTTTACCCGCCTTGTCCCCGGCATCATACAACCTACCCTGCTGCTCCCTATACATAGTCTTGGCAGCGTCAGTAACAAGAGACTTGTATTCAAACTGCTTCAAGCTGAGGGCATGGAGCCCATCCGGAGTGACACCCGCCTCCAAGGCCGCCTCCAGCCCCGATATGTCAGTCTCCAGCTTCACCACCGCCTCATTCTTAATCTTCTTAGCCACCACTATCTGGGAGAGGGCATGTCCGCGGAGTACTGTCTTAAAAGCTTCCCACAGGGACATTGAGGACGACACCGACCCCTCATTCTCAAGGAAATATTGGTCAATCGACTTGACCAGGCTATCGCGAGTCGTGGGGTCTCGCAGGTACCAAGGGTTAATAGGAGCGATCCGCCCTGCAGACCGCGTCCCGGTGTCAAAGAGCAGCCACAGTGGGGAATGATCAGAGATACCCCGAGCCAGGTGCTTAACCTCTCGAATCCGGGCAGTCTGGGCCGCGGGCATAAGAAAATAGTCCAATCTGGAAAGACTCCCATGTGCCCCAGAGTGAAAGGTGTACTGACATCGTGTCGGATGCATTAACCTCCAACAATCTACCAGACCAAAGGTCTCCAAGAGTCCGCCGAGCCATGCCTGGGCAGCGGGGAGGGCCCTGGGCGGGTGACGATCCCGGTCGCCCGATACCACCGAATTGAAGTCCCCGCCCATAAGCAAAAGACTGTCCGGAAGCTCAAGCAGCATGCGACCCAAGTCTGAGAAGGTGGAGTTCTGGAGGCCCGGGGGAACATAAACAGAGACCAAGGAAAGGGACTGCCCCTCCCACCTCCCAGTCAAAGCCACATAGCGCCCTCTATCATCCGGGACTACCCTGGTGATCTCTAACGGAAGTGAAGATCGCAGGAGAATGCCCACCCCTCTAGAACCAGTGGTGAAACCAGAATGGGCCACGAGGCGGTATCCCCCCCTGTTCATGGCATGACAAACATTACCAACCAGATGCGTCTCCTGTAAGAACACCACATCAGGAGTCAGACGACGCAAATACTGCAGCACAACACCCCGTTTGATACGGTCCCCCAATCCATTGACGTTCCATGACATCAATCTCAACCCGTCCCCCCCCATCCCCTCCAGTAGATCAAAGGTCCCCCAGCAGATAGCGCAACACCCGAAACTGGACCAGAATCAGTACCTCGCCTTGAAAACAAAAAACACACATCAAAACAACCCCTCCCACCCCCCAACCCCCCCCCAAATCCAACTCCCCCCACCCTGCACCCCTGCGGTCCAAAAACCCACCCCAACTTGCAGTGTGCCTGTCGCCCTACAAACCCCATTCTACGAAAAGACCCCGGAGGAGGAAAGGGACCCGTCCCCGCCCGCCCCCCACACAGGTCATAGTGAAACAAAATGAACAAAAGAAGTAAAACCCAGCCGAACAGTACAAAGTGGCAAAGTCAAGGACCAAAAGTCACTCCGAAGGGGACCCGCCACCCTCGGTACCGGCAGAGGGCCCAGGCCGGTCACCCCGGTCCGGCAGCGAGTCCAGCCAGTCACTCACAGTCGCGGGAGAGTCAAAAAAGGTAGTCCGATCCTCGTGTTCCACTCGGAGCTTTGCGGGAGAAAGCATAGAGTACTTAAGGCCCAGGTCACGGAGACGACGCTTCACCCCCTGGAAACCCATCCTCTGTTTCTGGACAAGTTGGGTGAAGTCCGGAAAAAAGTTAATAGACGAGTTCTCATGATGAACCGGGCCGTGGACCCTTGTGGCCTGCAGAATCGCATCTCGGTCTCTGTAGTGGAAAAGTTTGGCTACTATAGGCCTCGGGGGGGCCCCCGGTCGCGGCCGACCGCCCGGAACTCGATGGGCCCGCTCCACGGCAAAGAACTTACTCAGGCCAGCGGGGGCAAGCTGTTTGAGGATGAGCTCCTCGACCAGGAGGTCGACCGGGCGGTTGTCGGAGGACTCCGGAACGCCTATGACACGGATGTTATTGCGTCGGGCCCGTCCCTCAAAGTCCTCCAGCCGCCGGGCCATCTGATCGTTGGCCAGCTTGAGGTCGCCAAGAGTGGTCCGCAGGTCCGACACATCCGCACCAAGGGTGGACGTCCGCACATCAAGCGCTTGAACCCTTTCGTTGGTTTTAGAGAGATCCGCCCGAATTAGTGTGACATCAATAGCCACCGTGTCGATTTTACGGGCCAAGGCCTCGTACTGCGTAGCGATGGTCTCCTTGATGCCGTTAATGGCGCCCATGATGTCCTGCAGGGACAGCTCCGGGGAGACGGATGTGCCACCACCGGCATCGTCTGGGGGGGCACCGGCCGCTCCAGGGGACCCTCTGCCATGAGTGTAGCGGTCCATGTTGTTCGTCTGGACCGGTCCCCCACGGAGGGATGTCTTAGTCTTACGCCCCTCGGGGCCCCCCTTGCCTCCCATGAGGACCACGCTCGCCGGAGGGGACCGCCGATCAAGTGTCGAAGGGGCACCGGCACAGCAGACAGGCGCCGCACCAGAGTCCGCAATGTAGCGGTGCGAGGGGACCAAAGTCAATGGGCACACTTGTAGCAGGCGGAGACAAAGGCCTCAAGCAGAGGCCAAGTAAACACCCAGCCGCACCAAGCAATTCCGCCGTCCAGCCCCTCAGAAGTCCAAAAGTGAAACCGAAAGTGATGGAGCGGCCACTGGCACAGCGCTGCTGCCGCTGTTGTTCAATTACGCCCCGGCTCCACAGTTCACCCTCGCACCGGACACAGCCATCGGTTGGGCCTCAAAAGTTCAAACCACCATAAATCAGGATTCCCAGGTCCGATTTGATTTCTGAAAGGAGGTCAGTGTTCAGCCAGCCTTCATCTTCCAGATTCCGTAAACCAAGTCAGGATAAAATCAGGATAAGTTCCGAGGAGCAGCGAGGGTCCGGGGAGCCCTGTGCTCACGCGACCATCTTGGATGCGCGCTAGGCTCCTCCCAATTTGCGATTTCTTAAATGCTTACGCAAACTTAAGAAATCGCTAAATTAGCGATTCCTTAAATTTGCGTTGGGAATTTGTCTAATACATCCCGTTTTGCGAATTTTTAATCGCAAACGCTGTATTTTGCGAATCGCAGCGTTTGCGACTAAAAATTCGCTTGATACATGTGCCCCTTGGTCAGTAGACATGATCTACCGCCCAGGTTATTTAGCTTTTGGTAAAGCGGCTGTCCCAAATAGTAAGGGGAGATCTAACGGGGGATTGATTATATGGGTAAAGTAACAGACATTGTTTCAAATAGCGGAAGTACCAGTAGATAGCCCAGACATTCTTGCTATTAAGATTCGTGCTGAGGGTGAGTTAGACTTTATCTTATTTAATGTATATGCGAGAGGGATTGCGGGTGGGAAAGCGTCACCAACAATTGTCCTCGAGAATGAAATTATTAATGACTTAGTTGGCACAAATGTCCTGGTGATTGCAGGTGATTTTAATTGTACATTTGAGCCCCTAGGCCTAGACGATTATAGCCTCAGTATGGAGGAAGACCAGAATTGGGGGATACCGTCTTTATCATTGCCACCAATCAACAAGTAGACAGAGGCGGCGTTACAATTAAAAAGTTTATCCCTCGGGAGGGGGCTAAGGGCTGTTAACGGGAGATCACCCTCATATATAGATGGTACTAATACGTTCTCTACTGGGACTAGAAGAAGTAGAATAGACTATATTCTCATTAGTCTAGAGCTCTGGCCTAGACTTGTGGATATGATGGTACACCACAGACCGCGATCCATTAGTTCTAACCTTAGCTAGGATAGGGTTGGACCCCACACTGGCTGACATGAAAACTGCAATAGGAGAAGTAACTATGTCACAAGACTGCCGACAGCTGAAATGGGGCGTGGTCGTAGAAGACGAAGGCACCCTGACGCAGATTAAGGCAATGGTGGAAGAAACTTTACTAAGGCTCGGCTCACCAGATTCTCCTGATAAATCCTTCTTAGATTTTAAGAAGGCTCATGAGGATCTATTTGCAAAATTGAAGACCCTGTTTACAAAAAATAAGAAACCAATTAGGCACTATACAAAAAAATCGGCCAACTGGTACAATGAGGCTTGCGGAGTAGCATTTAAGCATCTTTCAAAAGCAATCAAGAAAGGGGTTCCTCAAGAGGTCAAATTAGCAAGGGTAAATTAAAAAAAGGCACAAATAAAGGCGAAGAAGGATTTTGATGAGGACAGATGGGTGAGCCTAACTAATGCTAGTAATAGGAAGAATTGGTCAAAATGTTGGCAATTAGTCAAATGGGGCAGTGGTGTGATAGGGCCCACACCAACGAACAATGTACCTCCCGAACTCTGGGTGGAATACTATAAAGCTCAATTTGCCTCCTCGTCGAGCATCTTTACTGACTACCCTGTGGTGAATTCTGATGTTTTTTTAATTTTTGACAAAGGGGAGATAGAAAGGGTCCTGGATGGGGTTCCAGCAGGGAGGGCACCTGGCCCGGATTGTATCCCGGCCGATATCTATAAAAAGGATAGATAAAACTGGACTGAATATATTTTTATCATCATAAAGGCTATTGCTAGAGGTGTGCCGATTCCAGATACTTGGCGCGGGGCCGAAATCATTCCCATATACAAAAAGGGTGACCGTGCCAGACCTGGCAACTATAGGCCGATAAGCCTAATCGATACCTTACAGAAAATAGTTGCCAGACTTGTGCTAGGTAGAGTAAATGAATGGATATTAGACCAGAATGTATTATCTATCTATCAAGCGGGTTTTCGACCCCATGTCAGTACCATCGACCAAGTTTTTAGATTTATGATGACATACTGGAGCACAGTGATCTTAGCAGGGGGAACCCTATATGCAGCATTTGTTGACTTAAAATCAGCGTTTGACTTAGTCCCCCGCCACAAGCTATGGGACACACTAAAGGAGGCCGGGTTGCCCCTAGAAATCTTAAGTTTTATCATTAAACTGCATGAGGCTAATTATGCTCAGGTTAGGTGGGGACAGCAGGGTGAATTAACAGACCGTTTCCCAGTTAACAAGGGAGTGCGGCAATGGTGTGTCCTTGCTCCTACCCTATTCTCCTTGTTTATAAACAAGGTTATTTCGTATTATACTAATTTTCCAACAAATGCTCCAACTCTTGCCGGCTCAAGGGTTCCGCTCTTAATGTTTGCAGACGATACTTTAATTTTATCTAAAACTCAATGTGGTCTGCAACGTGCCCTTGATAGATTTATAGAGTTTTGCAACGACCAAGAACTTGTAGTAAACGTTGATAAAACCAAGTTCATGGTGCTGCATAAACATAAACTCATTAAAGGGAGAGTTGAAATGAATAAAGCACTTTTGGAACAAACTGATACCTTCACCTATCTAGGAGTAACAATGGGTAGGAAGATGAACTGGACACCCCAGTTAGATGTTTTAGTTCTCAGGCACAACCAGTTAGCAGGTGCCCTACTTAAAGAACATCCACTTTCAAATACTAAACCGGTGGGGCCCGCTTTATCGATATATAATAATGGTGCAGAACTCTGGGGGTTTGAAAATTTATCACCCCTAGATCTTGCACAAAATAACTTTCTGAGAACATTGATCGCCCTCCCCCAATCAATCCCCATCAAGCCCCTGATGTCTGATCTGGGATGTACCTCCTTCGATGAGGCTGCGGGATTTAGACCCCTAGCCTACTGGAGGAGGCTTTGGACTGCTCCTGAATTGACGTCTTACGCTAATGCACAAATGCATATTAGAAATGCCGATCTGTCCTCTAAAATGACGATTCTCCAATTATCATACAGAGAGAATCTTGATTTCATTAAAGACAACGGAGGCTGACATTATGCAATAACTTTTATTGCGCCGCTCAAGATGCAGCCCTTTAAAGTGTAACAAATACATCATAATAAGAACATTCCAAACAAGGCAACAGAGTCCCATGGTAACCGCTAGACTTCCTCTTAGAGCTGCGAAGAAAAAGGTAACTGTAGCTTAAACTTCCTCCATGAAAAGAAAGGGTTATAACGAAGAAGAATCTGAAAGAAAAAACAAAGAGGGTAGTATTGACCATAAAAGGTGACAAAGTTTACATGAAAAGGGCACATTACATCAAGAGAAATAAACAATGTCAAAGTACGACATTAATAAAACATCCACCTGGGAGTGGTGGGAGGGATAATGTCAGCCTCCGTTGTCTTTAATGAAATCAAGATTCTCTCTGTATGATAATTGGAGAATCGTCATTTCATTACAAGACCGGAGGCTACATTATGCAAGTTCAAAGCTCCTTAGTGCAACATTGCTTACATGTTCAACAGGTTTAAGGTAAAAGTTAACAAAAGTTGAAGCGTTAGACCAATCAGCTGCTTTAAGAATATCGGAAAGTGATCCTCCACCCCAAAATACCTTACTTGCCATAGCGGCACGTGAGGAGTGTGCGCCGAATTTAGACAAATCTATTCCTCCTTCAAACATGACAGACCTTACCCATCTAGCAATAGTTGCCGAAGAAACGGCTTTGAAGGGTTTAACATAGGAAATTAGTAATTGCATTTCACTGCGAGGTCTAAAAGGCACTCATCATTTGTTCATAAACCTTCATGCAACTGACTACACATAGTTTTGGAGAGTTCGGAAAAAGGGGATAAAAGATGTTCTCAGACATGGTTTTGGTCCTTTTATATATTTCAAAAACTACTCCATCAGGGGAGTAAAATCTATTACATATTTCTAGGGCTTTTACATCGGATACTCTTCTAAAAGAAATAAGACAAAGTAAAGTAGCTAGCTTAGTAGATATTTGTTTCCTTGTAAGAAAAGAGTTGTCTGGCCAGGATGAAAAAAGGTCAAAAACCAGGTTAACGTTCCATAATGAATCATATTTGGGTTTGGGAGGATGTTTGAATTTAATACCTTTCATTACTCTGCGGATCAAAGGATCGGTACCAATAGAGAAATCGTTCAACAAGGAGTGCCCTGCTGAAATTGCAGATCTATAGCAATTAACGGTTCTATATCATAGTCCTAAATTAAAGAGATCTGCTAAAAAATTTGCTACTTCAACTACAGGTGCTTCCACGGGATCCATATTCCGTTCCATGCACCAACTACACCATCTTTTCCAAGCACTAGTGTATCTTTTTCTGGTTCCGGGGGCCCATGATTCATTCAAAAGGCTTTTAGCTTCTCCTGAAAGACCTGAGTATCTTAAAGATTCCCTGAAATCTTCCAGGCAAGAAGGTTCATGTTTCCTTCTAAAAGAAGAGGGTGTAATTCTCCTTCCAGACCCTGTAGAAGATCTAAACTCCCTAGGATAAGACGAGGAACTTCCATGGCCAATTCCATCACACCTGGGAACCAAATTTGTGAATTGGAACGTTGGCGGCACGAGGAGTTGCTTAAAAGTAAATAACTCCTACATTATTTCTTTGAGGGGGGAGAACGTATAATAATTGATGCGGTGTCAGTCCGCTTCAATCTCGGTCTCGGTCCTGTGAAATCTTTCTAAATCGAAGCGGAGTCAGTTCGCTTCAATTACTTATGAAACGCTTATAAAACAAAAGGGTTTTAGAAGCGTTTGAGCTAGGCATCTTAACCCATGTAACATAAAGGCATAAAAACTTTGAAAGAAACGAGGAAAAAGGCCCAACCATAAATTGGAAGGGTTTGGAAAGGGAATAAAAACTTACCTGATAGGGTAAATAAAGTATAAACCTTATGATTTATAGGGTAAATAAATTCTAGACCTTATGGGTAGAAATAAGGTTACTTACCTTGAACTAAGGTAAGAATAAAGTTAAAAATATATGAATAAACAGTCGTAATACAACCATAAGATGGGAGAGTAAAAAAGATATACTTAACTGTCCTGAGCAGCGAATAAAAGAGGAAGTCTAGCGGTTACCATGGGACTCTGTTGTCTTGTTTGGAATGTTCTTATTATGATGTATTTGTTACACTTTAAAGGGCTGCATCTTGAGCGGCGCAATAAAAGTTATTGCATAATGTAGCCTCCGGTCTTGTAATGAAATCAAATGGCTCCAGAAGATCAAGGGTAATTTGTTTGACATGGGGCTTCGCCATTTGTGGGAAGATCCTATAGGGAACTTATTTCCCAATAAAAATGAGTACAAAGAACTCTACTGGGCTATGATTACTAAAAAGACACTGTCAGAGGTGAGCAGTAGTTCGCTCACAGGTATCTTTCTGGAGCATAAGCCTGCAATGGAAGCAGAAGCTTACTGGAATCTGATTACAAAACCTGGTGATAGGAAACTATATCACCAATTCAGAGTAGGCTCTCTCCCCATACGATCATTCACTGCAAAGTGGAATAAGGCTCATGATACCAATTGCCCTTCGTGTCCATCCCAGGTTGAGTCGATAACCCATGTACTGTTTGTGTTCCCGGCCTATAATGGCCCCCGTCGAAGGTGGCTTAACCCACTGTGTTCCAATCTAGGTACCAGATCATGTATGACAGCTCTGCGTATCTTGGTATCAAATACAAGTCCAGATATTGTGATCGCGATGGCGAAATTTCTTAGCTGGTTTTGGGCACTGAGAAGGAAAAATTTGGAGGCTGGTCCGGTATTTGTACATACTATCTGACTATGCTATTGGTAAGCAGGCATCCCTTGGTCAAATTGTGTAGGAATTGGTTTTATGGCTGTATTTACATATTTACTAACTTAGTCAATGATGTTTGGAAATTCGATATAGTTGATATTAAATTTTCTAAGGAATGTAAGTTTTTAGGGTGCTACCGCTTTTATGATATTTTATGACACTTTTATGTTTGTACTGTGTCTTTTATGGTTGTAAATTATCGAATAAAGACTAATTGACTGACTGAGTAAAACAACAATTGTAGTGAAAAAAGCATTCAACAGTATTGTTACCTGTAATTCAACAATCAGAGGATGCATAATTATAGCACGCTGTAAAACAACCATATTTGGAATCGTAAACAAGGAAAATAGGAAACAGGGGCGGCTGGTGTTAATGGGCATGAGGGGCATTGCCCTACCACCCTAGGGGAGAAAAAAAAGAACCCTCGAGCATCCTGCAATAAATTGTGCTTGCTGATCGTTGACAAAACTGTCTAAATCTGTGCTTTTGTTTGTGGAGGAGGTTGATGGCCCCTGGGCCCTGCTCATGTGTTGGTTGGGCAGGGAAAACATCGCCCTGAAGGCATATGCCAGGGCAGTGACTACACACTGGTGGGGGCGGTGTGTATTATTGCGAGGAACAGATTTTCATTTTTGGCATTATTTACATGATCCGGGCAGTGTTGGAAGACCTCCATTAATCACTGGCCAGGAGCGGGGCAGCTTGGGACAAGGTACCAATGGGTGTGTCAGTGACCTTTGCCTCCTTCACTTCCAACCAGCAACTCCTGTTGATTATCTTTGGGTGGGTGGGCTGGGGCCTGTGGGGCTAGTCCAGCAGATTTATTTCAGGTTGACTTACATGTGTGTTCGTGATGTGTGCCAGTGCAGTCCTGTCACCATGCCCCAGAGCGAAAAAGTTTGCGAGTCTAATGTCTGCAGTGTTTCTTTTATGTAGTTTGTTTCTCAGTTTACTTTTTTTTAAAGATCTTTTTATTCAAAGATAAAACATAAAACCATACAAACCAAATCAAGACAGTACAGTACAATGATCTTACAATACAAAAAGCTCAAGACACGGCAAAAATGTACATTTAGGCATTGGGAAACATTACAAAAAACATACATTATCGTTCCATATTCAAAGCAATTAAATATCTTTATTGTCTACCACTCGGGAGGGGGAGGACAACAGGGATGCACAACAAACCTCTGCTTTTGTTCCATGGACCCCATATTTTGGGCCATTTTTGTGAGCACCCCCTTCTTTCATAAACCACCCTCTCAGCCTGCATGCACCAATCCATGTCTGACTCCCAATCCTTATAACACAGCTGAACTCCACCCCTCCATGTTCTAGCAGTGTTACGCTTCGCCACCCTACATCCCAGTGTAACCCACATCTTCTCGGTACGTGACAAATCTGTGGCGTCCCAAACTATTAAGGATACACATCCCGGGGGAGTCGTCTATTTTGGAATTACAAACGCGAGTCATACCAGTAATAACTTTTTCCCCAATACTCTCGTAGGACAGGGCAGTGCCACCATTGGTGTATATAAGTACCAGCTAGGCCACAACCATGTGGGCACGCTGGGGAACCCAGCACACCCATCGTGACCAATACAGAGCTGGTGTAATACGTCCGATCCAGCAATTTCAGTTGTAGGAGTCTGAATCGCGATCGGATTGCTACCATCGCCTCTTTCCAATCCTCCTCATCCAGATCTCCAACAATGTCTGCCCACTTAGCCTGCAGTTTATCCTGGGCGTCTGGAGTGTGATGGAGGGTTTTCCGGTAAGTCAAAGAGATAGCTTTCTCGGGGAGATAATCATCCAATAACCTATCCCCCGGAGGCGAGGAAACCAGTACCTCCAAGTTCTTAAGAATGGCTTTATACAATGCATTTCTAGCATGCAGATAACGGAAAGTTTCTCGATCGTGCAATTGATAGTCCCTCTGTAGATCAACAAAAGGAATCACTCTACCCCTCGCCCACACATCCGCGACTGTAGAAAGACCTATCAAATCCCATCCATCAAATCCCGGCTGCTGGGAGAGCATACCCAAGCGGCTAGATTCCAGCAGGGGGGTAGATTGTGTTATTTTATCCCTCCACCTCAAAGCCCGCATTGGTTTATGCCATACATCCACAGTAGATGATGTGGGAATGAACCTGGGTACGTAGCGTGTACCCCCATAAAGTGCTCTAAGATAGGAGCCAGGTAGCATACTGTGCCGGTCCATTCTATAAGCGTGGTCCGAAATAGGACGATGAACCCATTGATTTAAAACAACTAGTTGGGAGGCCCAGTAATAAGACCTGATGTCAGGCAGGACGATACCACCGTCGTACCCGCTCTTTGTCAATTTAGAACAAGCGATACTGGGGGCACCCCAATCCCAGAGCAATGCCCTAGCTGCGGAGTCAATTAACTGGAAATATCGTGGAGGAACAGAGTATAGCGCGTTCTGTAAGGCGTACAAAAAGCGTGAGAGGGCCATCATCTTGTAAAGGGCCATTCTACCTAACAATGTAAGGGGTAATGTTTTCCAATGATGGATATCTGCTTTGAGACGAAGCAAGGGGGGCAATAAGTTGTGTTAATAAAAGACAGAGGAATCCGGCGTAATGTAGATTCCTGAATATTGAAAGCCGTCAGTCACTATGTGGGCCTCACAACCCATCGGTAAAACCGGAGTTCCATACACCACAGACTTGTCCCAGTTAATAGTGTACCCGGAATATTTTTTAAATAAAGCGAAGATATGGAGGACACGCCACAGTGAGAAAAAAGGTGTGGTCAGGTACAACAGAATGTCGTCGGCGTAAAGGAAAATCCTACCGGACCAATCAGACGACCAATTCAAGCCCATAATGAGCGGATCCCTCCTCCGTTTACTTTCTTGTATTTATATATAGCCCAAGAAGAGTGTCTTGTCAATGAGTGCTTGCAGGGATCATTCATGCACTGGTCCCCAGCACACGAGGCACACCTGGCCATTCGTTTAGGCCTCTCAGAATACCTAGGGGCATATTTACAATCCCCTTGAGCCACCAAAGCTTTTTGTGACGCTTAAGTAGCGCAAATCACAAAATCAGATCTATGAGTCTACGCAAAACCACAATGCATGGCTTTGAATTGCCTTATAGATATGGAGTACGGCAAGGCAGCGCAAATCGCTGTGTTGCCTTAGTCTGCGCTTAGGAGGCATTCAATGGGCATTGCAGTGGGTTTTACAACTTAACACCCATACATTTTGACACTTCTCCAGACTTATGAGAGCATATAAACCTGGGGAAGCACCAAATCCTTACGCCTCCCAAGGTGAGGCACAACAAGGAGAAATATCTTTATTTTCTCTTTGTTTTTTCTACTTTCTGTGTGTGCTGCATTTTGCAGATAAGCTTTTAGCCGCATCCTGGAATAAATGACTAATTATGTATTTTTGACGCAAGTACGGCATTATGTTGTATTACACACAAACATACATGCAGACAGACTGACCTTAGTGCTTGAAAGGAATTTTCTAAGTAATTGCCAATTTCCTCCATTATCTGGGTGTGATTGACTGCATCCAAATCTATCTGCTGGTCTTCCACAAATGGAAGATGATTTGCTTAGTCAATATGAAGTTGGCGTGTACTGCAGATTTTAGTTCGGACATGCTGTAATATATCCCTCATTCTTATTTAATCCTTAAACCTGCTGCCTGCCAAACTTCATGAGGAAGCACCATCCACACATGACATTATTTCTAGATATTTTTTCCCATAACCATGTATATTCCCACCATGGCACGTGCATTGTTTTATTTGTTAACCATGTTTATTAAAAGTTTATCAGATTAACCAGTGTACACTAGATGAGGTATGACATCCTCTTAGCATATTCTGCACTCGCTTTATGTCTTGTATGTATCCATGGGAGGCCATACTATAGCTTCGTAAAGCATGCACAGTAAATTGACATAAAAGGAATAAAGTGGCGGGACTGAAAAGAAAAGATGGTGAAAAAGTGGAAAGGGTGGCCTAAGGAAGGAAAGATCTCAATGAAAAGAGGTATATGAGCATTCTGGTGATTCTGAAGAAATGGTAATTAATCCCAAAGGGTGTTTGTTTTTGTAGTTGCTGATTTCCACAGTGCTGTTGGTGTCTCAGATTACATCCAAATAAATGTGCCACGAAAGCTGAAGGATCTGGTCTTCCAAAAAGGAAAAGAACCTGCTCAATGAACATATAGGTCAGAGTTTACCTTCATATACGTAGTGCTATATCCAGGATTTTCTCATGGATGACTCATTGAAACCCTGCACCCGCTCCATGCCAGACCTCATGAGGAAACACCATCCACACATGACGTGGCTTCCTAATATGTTTTTCATAATATAGATGATACCATCAATGTAACCATTTTTATTGAACGTTTTTCAGAATAATTTAACATAATGTCTGCACTGTTTACATTCAATGTGTACCAAAAGGAGGACACTATAACTTTGAAAAGCATACATAATAAACTGGAAGAGCGCTAAACTTGTGGACTGAAAAGGCAAGGTGGGGAGAGAAGTAGGAGCGTATGGTGGCAGGTAATGATCTTCAAGGAAAGGGGTATACAACCAGTCTGTTACAACTTTCTCACAATTATGCAGACTGCCAAAAAGCTAAAAAGTCAGGAAGTTTGCAAAGAATGTTAATGAAGATTGCAGAAAAGACATGAGTAAGTTTGAATAATATCTCAAAAGCATGAAATCACTCCGGTATACTACCCATGTTGGACAGATATCCAGCTTGTATACTTTAGCCATAGTGTGTCAGAGACAGGTTCCTTTCTTTGACAAGGAATGAATGGTCCGCAAACTAGTTCAAAAACCAAAAGCTTGTCCTGCAACATGTACGTTTGTTTTTTTCCTGGGGTGCCATGAGCATTATTATTGCAGGAATCTTCATGTTTCAGGGGTGCTACTGTTTTACATCACCTAAGGATCCAGATCATCACCATGGCCAAGGAAGTGGCTTTCCATTGTTTGCAGTATTTTGTCTCATTGCTGATGTTGAACTCATCATGACGAAAAACCGGTGAGACCAAGAGTTGGAGATTCTAACCTTTAGGTCCACTCATGGTGGTTCACATTGCAGATCAACATGTGTCTAGTTTGCATTCTAAAAGGTGGTATTCTTACTCAGTGCTCTCAGTATACCACCTTTTGGAATGTAAGCGAGACGCATGCTGATCCGCAATCTGGACCACAGTGAGTGAAACTAAAGGCTAGAATCTCCAACTCTTGGTTTCACTGGCTTTTGTACATGGGGCAAAATGTTAAAGTTGCTGGAAGAAGGCAGTATTAGGTGTTATGATCTTTATGGGTGCATCTGACCCTGTGCATCGTAGATATCTGGGTTCAAAAACATAGCCTACAATTGGCGTGATTTGGCAGCACTTTTGACCATTTCACTGTGCTCATTGTGTCTCCATTTAAGTCTTTCTAGGACATATTCAGGTTGAGATGTAATGAGTGCATGGAGTTAAACGTTTGCTGCCTCTGTTTTGCAGTCTGATCCTGGATGGTGGTTTATAGTATTGTCTGGTCAGTTCAGAATGGAACTTTCCAGGAGTTATTGTTTTTTCGTGTCTATTTTCCTGGATTGGGCAGAGTAACTTGTTATCACAGTTGTCAGTCAGGTCTTTGCCTCAACCTATAATGTTTGATTTCAGGAGCCCAGTCATTAATATTGGCAGTAGTATTTCTTCTGAATGATCCAACATAGGCCTTCATTGTATACCCCAGACTCCACCTACCACCATACTCTATCTACTTAATGCTGTCTCGATAATTCAGTAATAATTTAGGGTTTGCTCTCTTTGAAGGCTACACTAATCATACCACCAGTTAGATTTTGTGATTATGTAGTGGCTCAGTGGGTGAGTCCATGTCTTTTAGAATTCTTACTAAAACTACTTTTGGAGAGTAAAGCAGCCCCAGATTCCTTGATTCCAGATGTGGCACACGATGAGTCAGAGACCTATGGTTGGTGACCACCTTCCCAAAATACACTCTTCAGGTTTCCATATTCCAATTATAATGTTGTGTCTCCTGCAGTAGATTAATGTCGAAGGATTTTGGGCAAGGTATCTAGGAATTTTACTACTTATTGTAATGTCACAGGCCAATAAAATTCAATGACAGTATAGTGAGTGCTTCTGCATGTCCTTATACAAGGTGTGTGATGAGGGAAAGTACTATATGAGTGAGTATTTAGTTTCGATACAGGGACTTAAGAGTGAGAGGCTTGTCATCAAGTTAAAAACTGGCAGAGATAATATAGGGGAGAGGCCCATTGAAGGACCAAGAATGCCTGAGAATCAAGTGGAGGCAGGTAAAACAGAAAGGTAGCATGGTGGGTGGGTGGAAGAGGGTTGCTGTGGGAGGTAAACTGATTATCATGCTTTCAAACCCACTGGGTATTCAAGAGCCATTTGCCCATTATGAGGGCTTTGAAAGGTGAGATCTGCTTTAAGTTACTGAACCTGTGCCCATGGTGAAGAGATAAAGATATATAAGATGAAAGTAGCCTGGGTAAGAAACAACCATATGCATTAAGTCAAGTGACTGTGGCAACCCCATAGATCTGAAGTAGGGTAGGTAGGGATGGTCAGTAGGAATGAAACCAGCTTAACCAGGGTACAGCTGATTTTCACTAGTGGAAGTAATTGATCTATATGCTATGCAGCCTCTGTGCAAGTATATTTGGACAGTTCGAAATGTGAAAGTATATTGGGTGCTCAGATTGTGAAGAGTCAAGGGGAAGTCAGACACACTATAGTGTATATTAAGACCTTCGAGGGGATGAAGAAGCCTGCATCAACAGTACGCAAGAAAGAAAAAATGCTTAGTGAAGTGAGTAGCAATATGCTGTGTCTATGGGAATGTTAGCTTGGGATAAAACTAACGATGATCATATAGTGGGCAAATTACTTGTGAAGGGATTAATTCCAGGCAATGCCTCTAAACAGTGTCCTGTGGTGAGTGGCTAAGTTGTTTCCTTCTGTCCTTCAAGGGGCAGTGATATTACCTCTGCCCCTTGTTATGATGTTTTCCTTTTGTAGGCCACCAATGTTATATCACTCCTTAGTATTCTCATCCATCGTTATGATGATTGTGGCTGGTTCAAGCCGGCCGAAGTGGATTTCAGATTTCTTGGGAAGCGGGGTGCCTTTCTTGGTTGTGTTCAGTGAGTGAGATCAGTGTGCTGTCTAAAAGTTCAGTTTCAGGGAAAATCCAGTTACCAGCAGGTGTGGTAGGGTGCCAGTATAGAAATATATCATATTGTCAGTGTACTCATGGATTCAAAATAAACGCGTAATCCCACCTGGTCCTTTTCTCTAATTTGATAAACTACCTGTGCAGTTCTCACTGGTCTTGACCCCCCTTCTCCCACCATACATTTGGTTGAATTGGTCTTTTATGGCGTCTGATCTCTTCTCAGTAGAATTAAGCCTTTCCTGGAATGTTGAGATGCCTGTCTGTATACATTTCACCTCTCTAGAGATGCTGCTGGTTGTTTCCTCCTGAGTGCATGACTTAAGTTCCTTTATTAGAGAGTCGAGCACCACTGTAGACATTGTGGTCGTTGCTGGAGCGTGTGTCCTTTGGCCAGTAACTACGCTGATCCTGTCTATGATGCACTCCCATAGCTGAGTATGTGTATACTTATGGTACGGCAGTCAAACCATCTTACATGTTACCATGGGCACTGGTATGTTGTGGACCAAGCAGCAAACTTGTGGGCATTTGTTGCAGTGCAAGTGTGGGAGTGGTAGCAGGCAGTTCCTATGCTAGCAGGTGTAACAAAAGTTAATAACAGGGACTGTGAGGTCAATAGATACTGTCGGTGGGATATATAATGGTTCTTAATTTGCTCCAGGTGGTTTTCACTCTTTCCTGTTGTTCCTGATCATATGGAGCGAGTTTGCACATGGATGTCAATGCCACATGTACATGTAGTAGCACTAACTATGCCCTAATGCCATGGGAAGGCAAAGCTATATTAACATGGACGTTTGGCATCAGCGCAGCGGATGCGCACTGCGGATGTGCTGCTGGTGCGCCAAAGGCAAGCCCATCGGCACCCAGGGCCCTGCATGCTATTAATTTTTCTTCCGAAATTTGACAAAGGTACTACTCCAGGGAGTTTCTCTCCATTTAGGTTTTCTAATCCCAGTATGGTTTGTCTTGCAGCTCTCCTTAACATACTCCAATCTTAAACAGTTCCTAACTGTCCGTGGGAAGAAGAGTGACGATAGGCTTCCTATGGGGCCTGTTCCAGATACATAGATACAATCTAATGAGGAGGATAGCACTTGTTCTCGGGTTGCCTGGGTGAAAAATGAGTGTAAGCCTTTGTATGATATGAAATGTGGTCTCATTAACGCAAGGTCTTTGATAATGCATGCGGTAGAGATTGGCATGCTACTTGTAAATTACAATTTTGATTGTTTAACACTGAAACATGGATTAAGGAGCATTCTGACCCTAAACTACCCTCTGCCATACCAGTAGGCTACCTCATACACAATGTGAATAGGAAAAAAAGGTTGGGGTGTGGTGGGTCGGTTTAATTTGTAAAGAGTCATTTGCCTGCTTTTTGGTAGCACAGGGAGAGGAAATGGAACTACTTGCCATGTCTCGAATTGTAAACCATAATGGCTCAGTAAAGTTTTTATTAAAATATCAACCTCCTGGGCCAGACTTTATTAGTTCATTCCTAGAAATAGTTTCTACTGTATCTCTGAAAACTGAATCTTTAGTGGCATTGGAGGTTTTTAAAATCCTCTGTGAGAAGGTCCTGAATGCCAAGACCTCTCAGATTGCCAACACCTGCTCAGCATTGGGGATAACATAGTTGGTTCATCAACCTCCTCATAAGGCAGTTAATATACTGGACCTTATTTATGTTAAAGAGGGATTTATTACTATGGAGACTGTAGACGAGGTACTGTGGTCTGACCACAAGCAGATTTCCTTTACGTATACATAAGGATGGTGTCTCGGAAATCTCTCTATATTATGTATTTCTGGGCTTGGAAATGCTTAGAAAAATCTAAGCCAAATATCCAGCCTAATGCTAATACGGATGTGTCCATTGAATAGTTTAAGTCTTTGATTCAGGGAGCTCTTGACGTAATGCTGCAACTTGAAAGCAGGACTTTGTATTGCAGATCGCCATCGGCTCCTTTGTATACCCAAGAATGAGCACAGGCTAAAAGGTAATGCAAAAGGCTGGAGAGGCTCTGGAGACAAGACTATTCTGAAGTCGGAATAGAGGCATAAAAAAGGAGAACTTAAAACGTATAAAAGTCTTCTGAAAACTTGTAGGGGGAATTACTACCATAACGTCTGATAATAACCGTACTAGAGAACTGTTTTCAGTCTATAGGTCTTTAGCTAAAAGCACTCATCATCTGCCTAAAGTTCTGCCTACTCAAGGTTCCTCCTGGGATCTGGCTGACTTTTTTCAGAACAAGAATGTCTCTATTTTATCAACATTCACGCCTACAGGGACTCTGATGGAAGGCTTAGAGCCTGGCATCATTTTTCAAAAGGATTGTCTAAGTTCTGTTCTATTACGGAAGAGGAGGTAATATCTAACATCTCTGTGATTAAGCCAGGCTTTCCTCTTGACCCCTGTGCTATTAAGATCTTCTAGAAGATATCCCTTTTTCTATCTCCCTGGATCACTATGATGAGTTATAACTCCATAAATAGTGGAATCATTCCAGCCTTTTATAAAATGTCACTCGTTACACAACCTGTTGAAAAAGGGAACATTGGATCCAAATGTTCCTTCAAATTATCTGCCTATTTCTTTACTTCCACTTTTCGACAAAATCTTGTAAAGTTGGGTCAGTATGCAGTTAGCCTCTTACTGTGAGGAAAACGGGGTGTACAATAAATATCAAACAGGCTTCTGTTCTTGTTATAGACTGGAAACCGTACTTACAAGGCTGCCACTAATGATATACTGAGGATTTTGGAGGCCGGTAATTCTGCATCGCTTATACTTCTTGACCTGTTGGCTGTGGTCGACACAGTCTCTCATGCTATTTCACTGGAAAGGCTTACCACTATCGGTCTGAGAGATAAGCCACTCCCATGGTTCGTATCCTTCTCAATGAATAGACAGCAGACGGTACAGATGGCAAACATTCATTCAGTCTTTAAAGATATCTTTAGTTCTGGGATTTGGGTAGTGACCTCCAACACAATCATATACAGGTTTAAGATTTTCCACACATCTAGAGTATAGCAGGCAAAACTTGTTTCTAAGGTGAATGGCAAGAAGAAAAAAACTACAGCTGACCTTGAATGTTTTGAATTAGCCGATAATTGCTCTAACAGCGGCATAGCATATTCACACTTTTGAGTATCTGTTGCCTCTTGCACAGTTTTCTTTAACATCCACAGACCTCTGTAGAAAAACTCCCAATATATACCATGGCTTTAAAGACAAATTGGGCAAGTTCTGTGATATGCAGCATAAGAAAATGTACTACAATAGCATCCTGCCTCTTACGCACATCAGTCTTTCTTTTGTTGTAACAGAATATATATATATATATATATTCACTGAAAAAACCATAGGTTTCACACATGTTATAGTTAGCGGAAATTTTACTGATAAAAAACCAATGAAATTCCCCCGTTATAGTTAGTGCAGGCAACTATAACTCACGCGACCGCAATCCTCTGCTGATGCTAATACTGTATTTAGACACTTATTTGCCCATGTCTTCTTCCATACATTTTTAGCTATACATATATTACAAATATTTTTTTTTCATAAAGACACATATGTCATCAGCAGAAGATTGCGGTCGCGTGAGTTATAGTTGCCTGCACTAACTATAACGGGGGAATTTCATTGGTTTTTTATCAGTAAAATTTCCGCTAACTATAACATGTGTGAAACCTATGGTTTTTTCAGTGAATTTGCAAGGTTTTTTAAATGCTAATTCCTAACTATAACGTGTGTGAAACCTATGGTTTTTTCAGTGAATTTGTACGGTTTTTTAAATGCTAAGTTACTTTACGCCATTCGTGGCGTGCGCGCCCACTTAACGCAGTTCGTTCCGTGCGCGCACGGTGCGCTTCGCGCACCGTGCGCGCACAGTGAGCACGCGGTGCGCTTCGCGCACCGCGCGCCCACTTTACGCAGTTAGTGCCGTGCACGCACGGTGGGCACGCAGTGCGATGACAAAGCAAGAAAGCACGTCAACAAATCTGTTTCTGCTTTCCTCCGTGACTATGGTATGGGTGCAATTTACCACAACATCTTGCGTTATGACATGCAAGACATTTATAGAGGAGATGGTGTGCACTTCAATGATGAAGGGAACAGAGTCTTCCTCTTGAACCTTAGACTCTGCATCGGTACTTACTTGTAGGTACCACTAAAAAATCATTTCATAAACACAACGGCTCTTTTTAGAGCCCCCTAATATCTAAACACTTAAATCTGATTTTCATTTTTTTTTTTTTTTTTTCCTACCGTACGCTTACCGTAAGCTTACCGTACGCGTACCCCGTGATTTTTTTTAAAATCAATAAATGTTTTCTTTGTACTTTTCTGTCCTTCTTTGACCCCCTTACAAATGTTAGGGGGTCTGTAACTCTCCTCATTGCCCCCTTTCCTTGTTTTCACTCTTTTTTTTCAGAGTGAAATACACAAAATGGCGGCCGCCGCTTCCTGGTTTCGACCGATTCGAATGTTTACTAAGATCTAAGAGCCAATCAGAATCGCGCTCGCGCACGCCACCGTACGCTTACCGTAAGCGTACGGTAAGCGTACCGTAAGCGGGCTCAGATATATATATTGATTTAAAGGCTATTTTCTCAGAATCTACTGAACAGATTTACACCAAACCTACAAAAGGCACTTCCTTGACCTAGGGACTACCTCTCTGCCAAATTTTGAGTAATTCTGTTCAGCCGTTCGGGCTGTAGCTCGTTCTAAAGGTCCTATGGAAAAATGCATGGGAAAAACGCGTTTTGGGACCCGCCTTTTATCTCAGCCCCCGCTTGACGGATCCCCCCGAGACTTTCAGGGTAGGAGCGGAGCGTAGCGCCCCACCTATTTTGAGAAATTCGCGAGGATTCGTCGACCGGCGCCAAAGTTATTCAAAATAGAATGTTGAGGTTTTCCTATGGAAACGTGGTCCTAACTATAACTACCTACTGGCGACTGCCAGTAGGTAATATATATATATATATATATATATATATATATATATATATATATATATATATATATATATATATATATATATATATATATATATATATATGCAGACTTTACAGATCCTTCTTAATTCCTCTTAAAGGTGGAACTAGTGTGGCAAGTTACACAAGAGCAACAATCTCACATACAGTGTTACTGGAAAACTGGAAATGCAATTTTGATTTAGTTAATTACACGTCTTGTCCAAAGCACTGTACAAATTTAGCTGGTGTTACAGAAATAACAGAATGCAAAAACTAGTTGAAAGTGTATAGTGTACTTTGAAGAAGAAGAAAAATGCTAAGGCTGGGCAAACAGAACAAGAAATTGTTTTCATGTCTAACAACTTGTATTGAAAGTGGGCAGGGAAAGGGGTTTTAACCACTGATCTAAAAGGTAGGGCCAAAGAAATGGGAAATGTGTGCAAAGGGTAATCAGAGACGTGATGTGAAGAGGAATGCATTTTGCATTTTTTAATGCACAATACCATATATAGCAACAGTCCAGGAACAAGCAGCATTTTTTCGAAGATGCAAGGTAAGGAGGAGTTTGGGATGCTTTAGACTAACCGAAAACAGGATGGATGTCCGGGATGAGAAAAGTTTGTTGGTCTAACTTTGAATCCATCTTGTTCATTACAATCAGGTTTGATTTGGTTGTTTTGTAGACAAAAATATACGAGTGAGTGAATTTTGTGATTGTGAAGACAGCTATGGGTTGTGGGTGGGCTGGGAGTAACTCGAAATAGAAAGAGTTTGGACAGACTAGATGCAATGATTGCACTTGAAGGAAAAAGGAAAAATAATAGGCGGGAAAGAGAGTGGAAATGTATTGAGAATTGATCATGTTAAGTCTGCCTGGAAAAATAATTGGATAGAAAAATGTGCAACTTCTACATGCAATAACATAAAGAGTAGTTACATGAATCCAGAGAAGCAGTTTATGTAGAAAAGGGTAAGATCAAGAACAGAACACAGAGAAAAAATATAGTACAAAGTGTAGTAGATAGGACTTTCAATGCAAAATTGAAGAACTAGTTCGTCAAATGGATGTGAAACCATTTGCCTACAATGCTCGAATAAGGAACTGTAAAAAAAAAAAAAAAAATGAGTGCCAAAACAGTAAAAAGCTCAAGAAAATGAAATCATAATAGATGGAAAAGCATAGAATGATGCATAGCAAAAAAATTGTTAATGCCTCTGAATTTGGAGGAAACAATGTCGAAGTGGAAGGAGAAGATAAATAAATTCAGGATAAGCAGAACATAAGGTGAAAATTATTTAAGCGTGAGGCAGGAACTCAAGCGGTGCTGTGCCTTTCGCCCATTTTAAAGATAGGGAGATCAACTCAGTGCTGTGCTTTTTTGCACTAAGAGATCATCTGTGCAAAACTATAGTAAATAACCCCCAATTACTTTCCATTAAGGCATTGAAATAATTTAGATAAAAAGGGTGAAATACTGTCAGTGCTCTGGGACAGAGAAGATGCAAATTCGCCACAGCAAGCTTGTGGTATGCATCCCACTATACCTAAATAAGCTGGCTCGGTGATATCTTCCCACAATAGCTGAGCCCTGGATCCTAGGAGAGGCCTACGTGAAAGAAAGAAAAACAGCTGTGACTGTCTGCACTGTTAGGACTTTATAAAACATCACAAAAATTAGAGGTTACTCTCAAATGCTACCAGTTGCCTGTGTTCCAAGTCCTGGCGTAAACTAAGATACCTGCAAGCTCTCAAAATACATTTCTTCCAAGTTTTGTTTCCCCATCCATAAAGTGGTATTGAGCAGTAAAATAATGTTCTCTATGTTAGGGAGAGAGATGGAAGCTTCAGTATAAATGGACTTACCTTCCTGACGAATAACATTATATATATCTCACAACTCTCGCAGAGTAACATCATCTCTGTTTCCATGTATGCCCAAAATATCTGATTTCATCCGTTGGGACCCGGTAGTCTGTTTTTTCTTCTTAACTGCACAAACGTTTCCCTATCAACATACATTTGATACAAGCTGTGGAGGTGAATCTTGGAGATGCCAGAATAGCGGCCAAAAAGCGACGCTCCTTCAGTGGTAACTCTGATTAGATGACCGTCATAGTTTGAACACAAGGAAACAAACAGTGCATCCAAAATAACTGCTGTGAGACTCCATCTGGATAACAGTAGCCATCTAGAAGCTCTCTTGGTTTTGGAAGTCATATCCTCTCAGGTGCCCATCTGAAAACATAAATTAACACAGTTGAAACAAATACTCTCAGAGAAGCCCAGAGACTTGGCGTGTCAGCAGGTGGGTGTTCAGCAAGCTTGTTGATTAGTCAGTCTGGTTGGATATAGCCTGTGGATCAACAGCAATGAGCCCTGCTGATTCTGGTGAGCCTGCTGGCTAAACAGTAGGGAGCAGTGTACCTGACAAGGATGAGGCTGCTGAGAATATTTAGGGGGCATTATCGTGTGGAAACGCCTTCTAGGTGATTGACAAAGAAAAAGTGTTTTGGCTCATGAATGTAATTAATGAGACAGGTAATCCAAATGCTTCTGGCATTACTGGGACTCTATGGCCTGTGGAAATGAGGTGTTCCTATCCGAGTGGCGGCCACCTTCCTAACAACATACCCTTTTATGTTGCAAAATACCTGCTTGCTGTGCTTAAGGAAGGACCAGTAAGTACATGTGGCACTCATTCATTGTGCATGCACTTGAATTTAGTCATGGATACTAGAATGGAACACGGACCTCAGGCACATAAAAAGCTTCCTATGTGTTCTAAAGTTTCGGTGCTGTGATAAGGTATACTCTAGTGATTGTTTGATATATTGTTTATCTAGTCTGTGTTTCAAGAAAACTTCATTAACATACCAGTGTAGGTATAGTTGCCATTTTGTAATTTTCCATTTTATGTTTTTCTCTAGGTGTACCCAAGGTTTCAGACATCATTTTTGAGCCTGAGATTTTTGGGTACGGCCAACCCATATCCCTGACTTGTGACGTTACTGGCTTCCACCCTAATGATATTACTGTGGATTGGTATAACAATGGGATGAAATTGGAGGACATTACTAATATAGGAAGTAGTGAGGACGAAAATGGCGTGTTCAACCTAAAATCAAGCTTGCACTTCAGGCCCACAGCTTTGGATTACAACAAGGATATTTCATTTCTTGTCAGCCATCCTAGTTTGCGGGAGCCTATCAAAAAGCAAGCAAAGATATTGCTTCCAGGTAAGCAGCCAGTGCCAAAAATTACTACAGAATTTTGATTATATTTATTTATTTTTGGTATATTGCAACTCGCCAGCGTGCGACATGGAGGTAACTTTGGGGTGTAGCAATTGTGAACAATATACATGTATGTAGAAACATATGAACACAAACTGATTCATGCCCATCAGAAACATTAACATTGATCAAGTATAACACAGAGAAAATAATCTTTCCATATGAGAATGTTGGCAAGTTTGAAACAGAGGAAAATATACATATAAGCACATAAAGATTCGAACATCTCAAGTGGGCTACAACAGTCCTGTATGCTTTGCTTAGGGTGGAGCAGAGAGAACATAAATCATTGAGTGGGCGATGACTGTCTGAAGCTCCTTCCTAAAAGTTGGGTAAGAACCTTCTGGAATTAACTCATAAATAATTCTTGACTGAGCACTGAAAGTATAGTTATACATCTGCCCTAAAATGTATGATTTCACAGTGGAGTGATCAGTTATGATCAATAAACAGACTTAATATGATATCAAACATGTATTTTAGTTCTTGTTGTTGTAATTGTGGTTCCGTTAAAGTGACTGAAACCAGTGGAGTGCAAGCTGCAGGTCAGTGGATTATCCCCAGATTGATAAGTAAAAGAGACATACACTCTTTCTTAACACCATGCAAGATTGTGAGTGAATTGACTTTCAGTGTTTGTAACAAGGTATTTATGGTGATGATACCTTCAGTCGTCTGTCCACTTCGAATTGCTGACAACTTGACACCTAGATATTGGAAAGGGAAACGGAAAGGTAATATTGGCTATATAAATCATTGTGATTAGGGAATCTTGTTACTTTCTTACAAAGGCTCATTACTTTGAATTCAGTTTTCGTAGCTCATAGAAATGCACCTTTTCATCCATATACAAACCAGAATTAACTAGTCTTTCAGGATTGAAGAATATTTCTTACATATGTGCACTTTGCCCTCTCACTATGGTATGAATGTTATTAACGCCAGGGAAAGCTCAGTCCACCTTCACAACCGGAACTGTATGCATCAAGCAGTTTGCCCTGTACAAGTACCTTTCCCCAAAGTGTCCATCTCTCTCTAATCCACAGAAGCATGGATCCAGCTCCTCCAGCATGTAGGACTGTTAATGAAATTTATTTTCTTTCTCAGCTGAGCAGTAACCTGTTATCAAAGTTAGAAATGTTTTTCCCAGGAGAGGGGATATAGAGGCCCCTTGTCTGGGGCCAAGAACAGCTTCAAAGCTAATACTTACACAAAGCGGGACTCACTATAATAGACACATGGAGAAATGGCAGTAGCAGCTCTTCAAACATTGTTTGGTGTACCTGGGAAAGTTAACTATATTTCTCATGGCAAGAGTCTTATCAGAAAGCCACGTGTAGTGCTAGAGGCACTCTTGTGGTCTGATACCCTGTGATGACCCTTGACTACCATTATTTTAATTGACTTTGGTGTGTTATTTTATCCTAGCCTAAATGTACAACGTCCTGCATATGCCTTGTTTCTCTTAAAGGTTTCTGTCTTGTAATCTTGCAGTCTTTACGTGGGAGATGTCATGGAGTAGGACAGCCTTGCCAAGAACAGAACGTGTGGGATGTGCATTTGAAAGTATGAGAGAGAGAGATGTGGAATGTACTTTTTGGTCTCTAAATGCAGTGTTATGAGCAGTAGTGCACAAATGTGCACTGTGTTGTACATTGAGAGATGAAGTATGTGATGCTATAAGCAGTGGTGCACAAATGTGCACTGTGTTGAACACTGGGAAGAATTATGAATTTCTTACTATTGGCTTTGACGTGGCCTCATGTCATCCTGAATTCTGACTCTGCCTGGCTTGAGCTTTTTCCGAGCGCACATTGCAAGTTGTTTTGGGTTGATCACGTTCAAGGATTGTTTTTGTGAGAGATTGTTTAATGTACCCTTGAAGGCTTTCATGAGCTTTGTTAAGATAAAGGCTGGAACATGCAAGAATATAGAGGGGACGTGGGAACTCCTTTCTGCCATGGAATTCTTGCTTGAAAGCTGGCCAGTTCAAGTAAGTATCCTTGTGCGGGGAGGAAGACTCTTGAATCTTCTAGTGTGTGTTTTGAGACTATAAAGCTGAGGTTTGTTGACAGCTGAGTTAGGAGCTCGCTTACAGAGTAGATGTACTGCTGTAAGACAAACGGAACTTGAGTCCCAGTCGAGAGTCCAAGCCAGCTGTGAACGGGCCCCCCGCCCCGCAGCGTGAATTGGCAAGGATGTCGAGTGAACGATTGGGTAAGGTGATTTGTTTCTCACTAGTGCCATTGTGATGCGTAGTACCAGTGGCTGTGGTCATTTGAGGTGTTTGAGTTTTAATTATTGTCATTGTGATGTGTGGCCAGTGGCTTCGATCATTTGAGGTGTTTTCTTTGTGATGTGCAAATGCACATCCAAAGTAATCGTTTGAAAATTCAGTGTATATATCTTTCTCATCTCTTGCAGGACGTCCAGTATATTTCCTTGAGTCTTATCTCATATTATTTGCTGCTTGTTTATTCATTTGTATTATTCATGCATTTATCAAGTGTGTTATTATTGCTTGCATGTGATTCATTTTTGCCATCTGGGAAAGTCTTTCTGTTAGAGAGCATTGCATAAATAATAACCCCAAGCCTTATTCTAAAAAGAGAGTCTTTGCATTTTGTAAAACAAAACCCTTTTCTAGGTGTTTTATGTCTCCTGCTTCGCCGTGTTTGAGCCACTGTGTGGGAGATTCTGTATTTTCTGAAAGAAGGAGCAAGACACCACGCCATGTGAGCAGGAAACAGCATGTGGTCCCCGTAGGGCTTAGAAACAGCAACCTTACACAGATTTCTGGTCTGCATGGCAGAGATTCCTATTAGAGCTCTGCTGGGCGGTGTTCTTTTATAGCCTCTTCTCTCGGGCACCTCCTGATGCTCTTGTCAGCATCTCACTTACAACCGAACATCCAATATTGCTTTTTTTTTTTTTTAAACATATTTTATTACATTTGTTAACAATTTACATCCATTTGAAAAACAGACGTTTAGCATAGAGGCCTCAGGCTTCTCAAGGCAGTTGGATATATGAAGGCCATTTTAGAGTCCAAGTATTTTCATAGTAGATTTTATACAACATTATGCAATCATGTTGATCAGTTCTGTTAAACAATATTTTACCTACAATTATCCAATGGACTATTTTAATGGTAGTGTAGGAACACATGAAGAACTCAGTTTGCACGACTGACCAAGTCACAAAATTATTGCTGTGTTCATCCAAAATGGCCATTAGTGCTGATGCTATAGAGTGCAATCATACATCACTGATACATTCGTATTGAACAATAACATTTCGATTGTAGTGAACTGCCCCATTGTGCGTGGTAAACCATTGTGACATTAAAAGTAAATTTGCCACATTAACATTTTTTAACCATGTACCTCTTCACTGTGATTGTCATTATCAGTTTACCCAGTAACTTAGCCCTATGCTATGGAATACATAACAATGTTTCTTGATAGTTGCAAAGGTTCTTTCTCTGCGTGTTTACCTTTTTCAGAACCCCAATTTTGCTGATATTACGATACTGTGATACTGTCTTTCATTGCCACATTGTATGTGCCCTGACCCTAACATGGTACTTGTTGGACCTGACATCCTTGGTGTGGGTTTTCCCCAACTTTATGCCTGCAACCCTCCTGTTTCTGATGACTTTGCTTTTGCTGGCTTTAGGAGTTTGTGCACTTTACCACTGCTGACCAATGCCAAAGTGGCAACCGTGGATTACAGCAAATTAGAACATTTAATTTACTTATAAAGCTACAGTAAAGTGTTACTACATGTACCCAGGGCCTTTAATTGAATTGCTACTAGTGGGCCTGTAGCACTAATTGTGCCACCCACTTAAGTTTCACTTTAATGATGTCTCAGGCCTGCCACTGGAGCCTGTGTGTGCAGTTTTAAACTGTCATTTCGACCTGACCAAATAAACCATTCGCCAGACCGAAACCTTTCTTTTTAATGCATGTAAGTCACCCCTAGGGTAGGCTCTAAATAGCCCATAGGTCAGGGTGTTGTGTATTTAAAATGTTGGACATGTAGTTACAACTTTTGCATATCCTGTTAATTAAAAAAATTCCTTTTTCAATACTGTGAGGTATATCTCTGCCATATAATAACATTGGGTTCCCTTATTACATTTAATAAGTGGTAACTTTCGATTGGGAGCCGATAGAAATGTTGAATTTGGTGTCCACAAAATGGTCATTTTAAATCCTTTTTAATGGTAAAGTCGAATTTTATGTCACAATTCTGAAAATGCCACTTTTTGTCAGTTGGCATTTTCTTGTTCTAACCATTTGGTGCCTGTATCCTCGGCCACATGACTAGGTGTATCTGGAAGTTGGTCTTTGTGTGTGGCTCTCAAACAGTGAGACAATGGGGAATAGGTGTTGGCAGGATGAGCCATTACCGACTTGACAAGCTATCACCTACCACACTTGCTCATCTCAAAGGCTCTGCCTGAGTGCACTCACAAAGTGTTTGACACTAGTTTTGGCAGGGGAGGAGGGAGGCAGGAAATTCCAAGCACCTCTTGGGAGAGGGGTTACCTCTTGAAGATTCTCCTAGTTCAAAGCTGCCACCAAATATAAATATTGGACCCTCAATCCCTTCTCGTTAGTACACCTCAGGACCTGTGGAAGACTCAGATGGACTGCTGTGGCTACTACTCTGTTGTGTTGCTGCCTGAGTGAGAAGATTTGGACCTGCAACTTGTACCCAGGACCACCAGAGTGACTCCAACAGCTAGTTGGGTTACTTCCTAATCAGAGCCTAAATGACTGAAAAGGCTCTAACCACATTGAATCTAGCACCTGGACTCTGCCCGTTGCAAGTCCTATCCCCCAAGCAGTGCCACTCCAGTCCTAACCAGTTGGAAGTGGGCCTGAAGGTGCTCTGCCAGCCCAACTGTGATCCTGTGAGCAAAAAAACCTATGCAGTGTGACACATCTCCCAGCAACCGCATTGGAACCGTTGTTGCTCGATACATCCCAGCCCTTAGCTTCCTCGGATCCACTACTGCGAACGCATCCTCAATGCAGGCGTTTGCGTTGTGAGCCCATGGTCAACTGCGTCCAGACGATGACGCAGTACATCACATTGCAGCCCCTCATTAATGCCATCCTTGACAACAGTGTGGGACGCTGCATTGCAGTACCGCAACTTCCTTGGAACCGCTGCTTCGAGACGCATCCTTGACGCGGGATCTCGCAAATGCTCTGTAAACCAGGATGTAAGATACTTTGTTCAGCAAGCCTAACATGGGCCATGTATCTGTCTAGCGCTCCATTGCAGTCAGCCTGCGCTTGTGACTGTGTCCCGCTTGGGCATGGCCAGATAACCATAGTTGGCACGTTGTGCTTCTAAGCACTGTTTTCACTTACATCTGCAAAATTGCATATCTCCGGATCTGCTGATTGGATTTTTGTTGTTTTGGCACTCAAATCATTTATTAGATTTTACTATATTTTGCTTGTGTTGTACTGTCAATTTATTACTATTTGAAGTGCTTCATAAATACTTTACACATTGCCTCAAAGGTAAGCCTGCCTGCTTTGTGCCAAGCTACCGGAGGATTAAGCATCGGTTAATTTGGGGGGAGCTTGTGTTTCACCCAAAATGGAAATTGTGGTTGCTGTTTGCATAGGGTTTCACCACCCTCAACCAGTAACCCAACATCCTACAGTACTGTTAAAATGGATTTCACGCAATTAGTCTGTTTAACCTTCTTGCACGTCTGGGGTAGATGGTGCAGAAAATCCACCAATGGCATGGAAGTTAAATGCCATATTTCATCTGCAGTGTGTATTTACACCACATTTTCACAAAATATATGTTTGCCATGAATACCAGTGTCCTCTGTCTAGGCACTGCAGTCATAGAGGTGAATGGAAAGTGTATTTGCCCTGTAGGAGATCCTATTTTATATACTAATAAGTGGCCCTTGAAAAATGCCTTGTTAGCATCAGGGATAGACTTGTCGTATCATGTTTTGTATCATTATTGTCATGGCGCTCCTGTGTCATTCTGTTGAGTGTTGTTGTATCTGTGTCTTTTTGCACAATGCTCTGTTCCACTCATGGGAGTTGTTTGTTCAAAATCAAAAATGATTTCAAAAATAAAAAAAATGGGGGGGAGGAGCCTAGCGCGCATCCAAGATGGTCGCGTGAGCACAGGGCTCCCCGGACCCTTGCTGCTCCTCGGAATTTATCCTGAGAATATCCTGATGTGGTTTATGGAATCTGGCAGATGAAGACCGGCTGAGCACGTATCTCTTTTCAGAACTCGAATCGGACCTGGGAATCCTGAGTTGTCGTTGTTCGAACTTTTGGGACCCACCCGACGGAGGTGCCCGGGGCGAAGGTGAACCGTGGAGCCGTGTCGTAATTGAACAACAGCGGCTGCAGTGCGGTGCCAGTGGCCGCTCTACCACTTTCGGTTTCACTTTCGGACTTCAGGGGGCTGGCCTGCGAATGCACTTGATGTGGCGGGGTGTTTCCTTGGCCTCTGCGCGAGGCCTTGTCTCCACCTGCCGCCAGTGTGCCCATCGCCTTGGGTCCCCCCGCACCGCTATATTGTGGTCTCTGGTGAGGCGCTGGTCTGCGGTGCTGGTGCCCCTACGACACCTGATCGGCGGTCCCCTTCGGTGTCCGTGACCACATGGGGGGCAAGGGGGGCCCCGAGGGGCGCAAGACTAAGGCCTCCCTCCGCGGGGGACCGGTCCAGGCCAACAACATGGACCGCTACACTCAGGGCAGGGGGTCCCCTGGAGCGACCGGCCCCCCCCTGGATGCCGTCGGTGGTGGCACGACCGTCTCTCCGGAGCTTTCCCTGCAGGACATCATGGGCGCCATTGATGGCATCAGGGAAACCATCGCCACGCAATACGAGGCCCTGGCCCGTAAAATCGACACGGTGGCAATCGATGTCACCTTAATTCGGGCAGATCTCTCCAAAACTAACGAGAGGGTTCAGGCTCTTGATGTGCGGACCTCCACCCTTGGCACGGATGTGTCGGACCTGCAGGCCGCGCTTGGTGACATTAAGGCGGTCAACGATCAGATGGCCCGGCGGCTGGAGGACTTCGAGGGACGGGCCCGACGCAATAACATCCGTGTCATAGGCGTACCGGAGTCCTCCGACAACCGCCCGGTTGACCTCCTGGTCGAGGAACTCATCCTCCAACAGTTGGCCCCTGCAGGCCTAAGTAAGTTCTTTGCCGTGGAGCGGGCCCATCGAGTTCCGGGCGGTTGGCCACGGCCGGGGGCCCCCCCGAGGCCTATCGTGGCCAAACTGTTCCACTATAGAGATCGAGATGCGATTCTGCAGGCCTCACGGGTCCACGGCCCGGTTCGTCATGAGAACTCATCCATTAACTTTTATCCGGACTTTACCCAACTTGTCCAGAAACAGCGGATGGGATTCCAGGGGATGAAGCGTCGTCTCCGTGAACTGGGCCTAAAGTACTCTATGCTCTACCCTGCAAAACTCCGAGTGGAACATGAGGATCGGACTGCCTTTTTTGACTCTCCTGTGGCCGTGAGTGACTGGCTGGACTCGCTGCCGGACAGAGGTGACCGTCCCGGGCCCTCGGCAGGCGCCGAAGGTGACGGGTCCACTTTGGAGTGACTTTTGGTCCTTGATTTTGCCATTTTGCATTGTTCAGCTGGGTTTTACTTCTTTTGTTCATTTTGTCTCACTAGGACCTGTGTGGGGGGCGGGCGGGGACGGGTCCCTTTCCTTCTCCGGGGTCTTTTCGTAGAATGGGGTTAGTAGGGCGACAGGCACACTGCAAGTTGGGGGGGTTTTCTGGCCCGCAGGGGTGCAGGGTGGGGGGAGTTGGATTTGGGGGGGGGTTGGGGGGAGGGAGGGGTTGTTTTGCTGTGTGTTTTTTGTTCGCAGGGCGAGGTATTGATTTTTGTCCAGATTCGGGAACTGTGCTGCTGACTGGGGGGCCTTTGATCTATTGGAGGGGATGGGGGGGGACGGGTTGAGACTGATGTCATGGAACGTCAATGGGTTGGGGGATCGTATCAAACGGGGTGTAGTACTGCAGTATTTGCGTCGTCTGACTCCTGATGTGGTGTTTATCCAGGAGACGCATCTGGTTGGCAATGTTTGTCATGCAATGAACAGGGGGGGATACCGCCTCGTGGCCCATTCTGGTTTCACAACTGGTTCCAGGGGGGCGGGCATTCTCCTGCGATCCTCACTTCCGTTGGATATCACTAGGGTAGTCTCGGATGACAGAGGGCGCTATGTGTGTCTGACTGGGAGGGGCAGCCCCTTTCCCTGGTCTCAGTTTACGTCCCCCCGGGCCTCCAGAACTCCACTTTCGCGGACTTGGGTCGAAAGCTGCTTGAACTTCCGGAGGGTCTTTTGCTTATGGGCGGGGACTTTAATTCGGTGGTTTCGGGTGACCTGGATCGTCACCCACCCAGGGCCCTCCCCGCTGCCCAGGCATGGCTTGGTGGCCTGCTGGAGACCTTCGGCCTGGTGGATAGTTGGAGATTAATGCATCCGACCCAATGTCAGTACACCTTTCACTCTGGGGCGCATGGGAGTCTTTCTAGGTTAGACTATTTCCTTATGCCCGCGGCACAGACTGGTCGGATTCGAGAGGTTAGGCACCTGGCGCGGGGTATTTCCGATCATTCCCCGCTGTGGCTGCTCTTTGACACCGAGTCGCGGTCTGCAGGGCGGATTGCTCCCATTAACCCGTGGTACCTGCGAGACCCTATGACTCGCGACAGCCTGGTTAAGGCTATGGACCAATACTTCCTTGAAAACGAGGGGTCGGTGTCGTCCGCAATGTCCCTGTGGGAAGCCTTTAAAACCGTAATCCGCGGACACGCCCTCTCCCAGATAGTGGTGGCTAAGAAGCTCAGGAGTGAGGCAGTGGTGAAGCTGGAGACTGACATCTCGGGGCTGGAGTCGGCCTTGGAGACGGGTGTCACTCCGGACGGGCTCCATGCCCTCAGCCTGAAACAGTTTGAATACAGGTCTCTTGTCACTGACGCTGCCAAAACGATGTATAGGGAGCAGCAGGGTCGATTGTATGATGCCGGGGACAAGGCGGGAAAGTTGATTGCGTGGCTGGATAAGAAGGAGAGAGTGAATCGTGTGGTCCCGGAGCTGTGTGTCTCGGATGGAGTGTGTGTGACTGAGCCTGGTGAGATTGTGGAATGTTTCGCTGACCACCTCCGGGCCGTGTACTCCCCGGTGACTGATAGGGATGAAGAAGACTCTTGCCTTCTGCTGAGGGATATTGCTTTGCCCGGCCTGTCCGTCGAAGACCGTGAGCAGCTGGACGCCCCCTTGTCTGTAGATGAAATTGCAACTGCGATTCGGTCCCTTCGTTCGGGCAAGGCGATGGGTCCCAACGGGCTGCCTATTGAATTATATAAGTTGCGCCCGGATAAACTCGCGCCCTTCCTCCGTCGTATGTTTCAGGAGTCCCTTGAGGCAGGCTCCCTTCCTGACGACCAGCGTCTGGCGACGATAGTCGTGATCCCCAAGGACGGTAAGCCACGAGATCGCTGTGCCTCCTACAGGCCTATTTCACTGCTAAATGCAGAGCCTAAAATCCTGGCTAAAGTCCTTGCCAATCGTTTGTTGAGCGTCATCTGCGATTTGATTCATCCTGATCAATGCGGCTTCATCCCTCACCGTAACACCGCTCTTAACTTGCGGCGTCTTCACGGCGCCCTCGCCAGGGCGGAGTACCTCTCCGAACCAGCCGTGCTGGTTTCTTTAGACGCCACGATGGCCTTTGACACCATCGAGTGGCCATTCCTCTGGGCTGTCTTGACCAAATTCGGCTTTGGGGAGGGATTTCTTGGCTGGGTGAAGCTTCTTTACACGGGACCCATGGCTCAGGTGGTAGTTAATGGGCGGGTCTCTCGGCCCTTCGCTCTCGGTAGGGGTACGAGGCAGGGGTGCCCGTTGTCCCCTCTGCTCTTTGCTCTTGCCTTGGAGCCGCTCGCTGCTTGGCTCCGCTGGGAGCCCTCGATCAGAGGGATCCGGTGGGCCCCGGGCTTCGAGGATCGGGTCTCGTTGTATGCGGACGATATTCTCCTGTATCTCACCTCGCCGCGGCAGTCGCTTAATGTTCTCTTTGATGTTCTGACTTCCTTTGGGAGAAATTCGGGTCTAACGATCAACTGGTCTAAATCCTGTGTCTATCCTATCTCCGGTGACCCTCCTCTCTTGCCGCCTCGGCTTCCGATCCAATTATCTCTGTCCGGCTTTAAATACTTGGGAATATACGTCTCGATGGACCCGGTGGCTCGCTATGAGCAGAATCTCCTGCTTCCACTTCGGCGTTTGAGGGAGGACACGGCTCGGTGGTGTAAGCTGCCCTTGTCCCCGCTGGGTCGGGCAGCACTGTTTAAAATGATGTCCCTTCCCAGATTTCTCTATGCACTTCAGAACTCCTTCGATGTTATTCCTGTGTCCTACTTTCGGGAGGTGGAGAGCCTGCAGAGGAGACTGGTGTGGGACGGACGGGCGCGTATCGCTCTGGCAAAGCTTACTCTCCCCATGTACGACGGGGGCATCGCGCTTCCCGACATTCGCAGGTATTATTGGGCCTCACAGCTATCGGCCATTAACCATGCCACGTATGTGCCTGGCTTGAATCCGGCGTATGAGATGGATAAATTCCTGCTTCCCGGCGGAAACTATAACAGGGCACTTTACTCCAGCTCGGCTGGACGGACCCTTACGGGCCCTACTAAGATTGCGGTACGGATCTGGAAGGCGGCCAATGTAGCCTTGGGCTGGAATGAGCGATTAACATGTGCTACTCCTCTGTTTGCCTCCGACCGCCTGGGAAGCCTCTGGACAACGAAGGGGTTTGAACGTTGGGACACGATTGGTATTAGTAGAGTGGGAGACTTATGGATTAAGGGTGCGGTTAAAACATTCGCGGCGCTCCAGAGCGAATACGAACTTACGGAAAGGGAGTTCTTCCGCTACGCCCAGATTCGGCATGCCCTGCTCTCTGTTTTTGGGAAGGGGACCACGATCCCGGCTTCTTCGCCCCTCGAGGACCGCATACTCGATGGTCATGTCCCCGACAGTACTATCTCATTAATTTATAAAAAACTTATCAATAATCGGGCTGACCTCTTGGTGCGCCTCCGGGAGGCGTGGACGGGGGATGGGGTGGAACTGGACGACGAGGACTGGCAGTCCGCACTGTCGTCCCCCAAGGAAGTGGCCATTCCAGCCCGTCTCCGCCTGGTCCAACTTAAGATTCTCCACCGGGTGTATGTGACGGGTCCCCGTTTGGTCTCGATGGGATTTTCTGAAGACGGGCTATGTAAGCGGGGATGTGGACTCAGAGCCACCTTTCTCCATATCCTTTGGGAGTGTCGCGAGGTGGCGGAATACTGGCGCCGGGTTCATGTGGTCATGGGACAAGTCACCGGGGTTGTGCTGCTGCCGGAGGTGCGTCGCTGTGTCCTGAATGTGTGGGAGCCCAATGATTATAACGCGGCTCAGACTCGGTGGGCGGCCCTGGGGAACATGATTGCCAAGAGAGATATAGCGCAGCTTTGGGGTTCCCAGCGGCCTCCCACCGTGTCCGTATGGAAGGAGAACATGGACTGGTGCATGTTCAGGGAGAAGACTGTGTATGTGGCTCGTGGTAAACCGGGGGCATGGGGTAGAATCTGGGGGCAATGGAACGCGTATCGTGGGGGTATCTGTATTCCCCCCCTAGTGGACACCGATATTGCTTTGTCCCCCTGACCCTTGATGGTTCCTTGCGACTTTTGGAATAACCGAATATAGACGTTCCTCTCCCGTGACCCCCCCCCCCGACCTATCAGTACTCCTTCCTCTTGATAGCTATTTGAAGGTCTGCAGTAGAGTCCCCCGGATGTAGCCTGACCCACATTTTTTGCTCTTACGCCTCGCCTTTTGTTTTTATTCGTTATTTATGTTAAACCTATGTATCCTGCTTCCCTAGGACTATCCGGAGCCATGTACGGGGCTGGGCCCCGGGAGTCGACTACTGCCTTAACATCTGTATGATCCTTTCTGAATCTAGCGGCCGGCCCTGGTGGTTGTAGGCCCATGCTTGTAATTGATTTATTGTTCAATAAAATTTAAAAAAAAAAAAAAAAAATGCTGGGTTAGCCCACAATGCTGGCTGCGTAATATATTAAAAAACAAATAACACACTGCATATATGGATTTTTGTGACCCCCATAGTGACCAGATGTCGAAAACCTTTTTTCACTCTGTAGGTTTAGGTAGATTCTCTGTGAATAGACCAAGTTAAATTTAAAACCCTTAATTTCTAACTCTATTGGGACAATGCCTACAAAATGGTTCAATGTTATTTTCCATTCAGTTTTACAAATCAAATTCAATTGCAAAATCAGATTTTTGATAACTTTAATGGGTAAGTAACTTTATACAGATGCACTTTGTTTTGCATGAGCTACAATTCTTTTAGAACTGTTTTTTTACTCCTCTCCCTTCCAGAGGCCTGTATTCATTCCTGACTAGATTTAACTACTCTTCCCTCCAAAGGACAGTAGCATTGCCTCTCTGCCTAGGAAGGCGGTTGTTGTCAACAGCTGGCCACTTTATAATGATTAGCCATCTGGGAGAGATGCAGGAACAGATGGCAGAACAAAGGACAGCCTTTACACTGCCTCCTTTTATTTAGAGATGCTATTCAGGGGGTGACTGGATCAGCTCCAATTTATTCCCAGGGTCCTTCTAAACTCGCAGTATCCAGGCCCAGGAATACTACTTCTTGGCCCTGATAGAAGGAGACAACTTGATCTAAATTGGGGAATTGAATAGGGGATACAGAGACTCTAATTATGGATGGAAGAATGGGTTAGCCATCTTCGATGTATTTTATTTTATTTTCTGAGTTTTATACAGTGCTGGTTAGACTCAAGGGTATCCGAGTGCTTCACATCTGTTGAGAATAAGTTTACAAAACGTACATGACGAAAGTCAAGTGAGAGTAACAAACAGTCATATAGAAAATATAGGACAACAGAGCAGTAAAATAGACCACAGTAAGGATACAGAAATATATATTAATCAAGCAATTGGGTACGGGGCAGGGAGGTAGAATTCGAGTCTGTGTAATCAAATTGTCAGGTGACTTCCCTAATGGGAATTATCAAAGAGGGTTTAGTCTTTGGGAGAGTTAAGTCATCAAGTGGTCTTGTTGAAGTAGTTGTTGAGTGATGGAGATATGAGGTCAGTTTGAAGCAAGAAAGAGAGGGGTCATATTTACAGTAAAGTAAAGAGGAATTTCTGCAAAAGGAGGTGAGCATAGGGGGAGAAATTAGACAGTATTTGTTGTGTAATATTCTCCAGTCACTGTATAGAGCTCACAATAAGGCCCAGGATGGGTGAAAGGCTACCCGTAGAGTTTCGCAGGGTGACAGGACAACTAAAATCAGTTGAGACGGAGGCTTCATCAGATACTGAGATGAAGCCTCCAAGGTGGCTTTCGCAGTAGGATGCTATGGGGCATTTAAGAGGACTGAGCTGGTGGAGCAATCTCCCATGGTCAACGGAGACCACTGTAACAGTCAGGAAATCCAAGATTCACATGAGGGCAGATAATAGAAAGCCTGTAAAAAAGGGGAGCATCTTGGTGAAAGATTTGCTATTTATTCTCCTTGTGCTGAAATTCAATAATTCAATAAATCTACTATTAAAAATGCTTATTCTGAATATTATAAGACCGTCCTTTCTGCTGCCACCAATGGGGCAGCCACAGTTTTTCAAATTGTACACTGCTTTTCCAAACCTAACCGTTCTTTTGTTCCCACATCCCAGTCCATTGGAGTTAATACTCTACTTACATCTTTGAGATGACTGAAACTCTTCGGTAGACGTTTCCCCTGACACAGCTGGTCCTTTGTGTGATTCCCCTTGTTCGACTACCTCTGCTACCCTGGAGGCATTCTCTCCTGTTTAAGAAACAATTGTTGATTTTAAAGTGCTTTCTGTTTCCTATGATCTCCTTGCAACACTTGCACTCTTAAGTTCCTAAAATGAACTCTTCCTATTGTTATATCAGAACTTACTCAAGTTAGTATGCAGCTGTCCCTTTGCTGAGTGTGTAGTTTCTGTTCAATGGAAACAAGCCATTCACTCCACTCCACTTCTTAACCAAATGCAGATCTGACCACCTTACCTAGATAACATCCACCTTCTCCACCTTCTAAGATTCTGACAAACACTATCAGTCCTGTAGATTATTCCTGTCTTTAATCTCACGCTCTTCTTGATTTGTCACAGTTGGCTTTTCAATTCAGCCATGGCACTGAATCTGTTCTAGTTACCATGGTGGACAGTCTTTGGAATGCACTAGATAGTGGTGGAATGGCACCCTTATCCTGATAGATGTCTCTCTGTGGCTTTGGACACTGTCTCCACCACGTTTTCCCCATCTGCCTCCTGGTAGTTAGGGTGGGAGTACGTACCTTTGCTGACTGACCCCTTTCTTTGTTAGACTGTTCTCAAGCAATGCCGATCCCTCCCATTTGTTTTAGTTTTAGCACTTTGATATGAAGTTCCTCAAGGCTAAGCAGTGAGCCTGACTTTCTGAGAAATCTAGGCTCTTCCTTTAGCCTCCTTCATTTGCTTTATCAATATTCAGTTTTACTGTGACGTTAATGGCACACTGTTCTTCATTAGGCTTAACTAGTACATCGCTATTATGCAGGACCCTCTCACATGTAGTTTTACTACAGTCTTCCTCTGGATGGGACAAACTCACTCAAGTTCAACAGCAATAAAACTGAGGCTGTGGTCAGTCTGCTGGCAGTCTTCTTCTCTGCAGTCCCCTGCGATTCTTGCTCCTCAAGCCACCAAGGTTGGTTAGCTTTTAAGGAATGTTTAGAAATGTGTGCATTACAGAAATTCTAATACCCAGGCAATATTATTGTAATTATTTTAATACTCACTTGCAGACAATATTATTGTAATTATGGTAATTTACTTTACGGAGTACTCCCAAAATACTAGGTAGCACAGGTCCAGGATATACAATGTTAGGCAGCTAGGCTGATTTTACATCTTCCTCGTGTGATTTTGTTTATGGATATCTCTCCATCATTCACTTGCTGTCTGCGGAATAAGTATTTTTTAATTTTTCTTTCACAGGGCTAAGCATGGCAAAAATCTGTTTCCCCAGTCTTGCTTTTCCAGACACCAACAAATTCTGGAGCTTAGATCTTTCTCTTTGTCCCAGCTATCAGTTTCACATTTTTGGTGTATGAGGCAAGGTGGCTGTGCAAACTTTTGAATACGTTCCCTGTTCATATTTAAATTCAGTTTGATCATCCCAATTTCAGAAAGGATCTTGAAACCTCACTATTTCCACCTATTACACTCTGACAACATTTGCATGACTCCTCTGTTGCTCCGTAGCCTGAAGAACCCCTTGGGTTTACTGTTGCATTTTATAAATTCACATTACATCAAATAACCTCTGCAAATGTAACAAAGGGAGGATAAGTCAAGTTGGAAAAATGGCGGAGGTGCATCAGGAAAAAAATGAAACATCATGCTGTATCAGTGAGCATTGTGGTGACTTTTTCTTCACTATCATCTTTCACTTTCTTTTGATGTTGAGATTAATGCTTGAAACAGGTTTCAAGAAAATTGTTGTAAGAGGGAACTACGTTATCAACAAACCTGTAATGGGGCATAGCAGGTTGAATAATCAGCACAGTGATTAGGTCATTGTTTGATAGCTGACGGGGCCATTAGCGGCTGCTGAAGTTTCACAAGATTAGCTGCCTTTAAGCTAGTGATCGGCAGTGGACAAAGGAGTAGATTCTGACCCATTTGTAACGAAGAATGTAGATGTGTGCAATGGCACAATCATTATTTATACAACTTAAAATTGGGTGTAAAACATTTTTCTCCGTCCAGTGAAGGTCAGAGGAGAGGCCCTTTAATGTGGCATGCCAGGAGCTTCCTAGCCTGTGGAGAGAGTCTGTCATCATAGTCTGGGTACCAATGAATTTAGAGGTGTTGGAGCAGACCGGCAGTGCTTATGTGCTTTGATCATCAAATGTTTGAAAATGTGCAGATTTCCTTTGTGAAAAGGGGATCCCTCATATATTGGACCATTAGGGCCTGATTCTGATGTTGTTCGTAAGGGTCCAGAATCGGATTCGGGTTTTGCGAATCCGACCAGGAGCCCTTGTTTCGGACCGAACCGGTCACAGTTCCGAAAGACCAAGTACAATGCCTGTAAACCGTTAGCACTTACCGAATCGGTTCGGCAAGGCATTCTGGCAGGACGAGCCTTTCCGAAGAGTGAGTACGATGAACGATTCGGACAGCCTTTTCAATTTGGTTTGACCGGAACAAATCGACTGCCGGAACCGGTCTTTGGGGCCTGTACCAGGCCCCCCTTCATCCGGGTCCCCTCTTCCCACCCATGCACGGTGTGGTAGGCACCACAGGGTACACGCTTTTCAATGGGAGCCTGTGTTCGCATTCGGAACACAGGCTCCCATTGAAGTCAATGGGAGCCCGACCGAATCATAACAGGAACATCCGATGCATCATACTCGTTCGGTCAGACTCCTCCGATCCGAGTCATCCAGAAAGAATTCCGGAACCGATTTGGTCGCAATGGTTTTCGAACGAGATCAAATCGAGCCCTTAGTGTGTAAAGGAGGTTCTTGCCTGAAAGGAACCAGTGTGTAATCCTTCTCACAACAGCATGTCTGAGCAGCCTCCATTTTGATCCTTTACCAATAGACTAGAAAGTCACTAGAGAAGCCTTTGCAGAAATAGTGTTTGAAAACATTCAGAACGCAAGTTGTTTGCCAAGGTATACATTGAATATCAAATGCAAAATGCTGGTTACCCCCTCATCTCTTTCCTCATCTCATTCCTAATTCCTAAATAACTTGTAGTCTTGTGTAACGCTCCTTGTCACTGCTTTCCAAGCATTGTTTACTTTCCATTCTACCCAGGTATACAACCCTCCACTAAACAACACTCTGCCTTACTCCCTTCCTGATTTGTTTTTTTGTGACCATTTTCTGTGTACACTTTTCAGGCACTTCTGTTTTCTTCCTTTTTCCTACGAATAATTTATTTTAATAAAAATCTTGTTTTTAGAGTGCTGGGTTTCTGTAAACATGGAAATGAATGATGTTGGGGCTTGCTTTTTACTAACGAACGTGTCTGATATCGGCATTTTCAGCATACAGAGCAGTGCAGTGGAGCCCACGCTAAAGATTTAGATGCTGTTACCCTGTTCAAAGATACCGTGGCCTGTTGTAGACCGGCTTGGAGCAGTGTGCACGCAGTCAAGTGGGCGGTGGTGATGGGGCCCAATTTGCATACAGTGCGTGGGTGGCTGGTGGCCGTTTAGTTTCGCGATAGCTTCATTTTACCTGACAACTGGGATCCCTAAGTCTTTTTATGATATAGCTGAGTCTGCATGTCTCCAGGTTTGGTGTAACATGAACAAGTATTCTCTAAAAGGCATCTCTCTTCCCCTTCTTCAGGGGAGAGTTTTCTGCATGGTGTTTAGAGAGAGAAACAGGGAAGATTCCTTTCATCATGTGTGGTGGAGGGAATTATTCACTGTATGGAGGGTGCACCAGGTATTTTTGGACAATATCCTAGGGTCAGCACTGGTAGTGATCACAGGCATATCTGAATCATCATTTTGTCACAAGGTCTCAAGCCTAAATACATTTAACTTACCTTATTTGTTCTTAGCAGAAGAGAATCTTAGTTTTTTTAGAGCAATTCATATTGAAGGGATACACAGCATTCAGTGTAACAGGTTGAGTCAAGTTTTGAGGGGTTCAAAAGATTTTGCTCTAAATCCCTTGATAGTTCAAGTGATTTTTCTTAGTACGGGATTTCCAAAAGTAGTCATGTTTGCAGACCAGACAAATACTCAACTTTCTCTGTTCTTTTCATGGGTTGTGGAACATCAAGCTCTTGAAGTAGGTGCCTTCTTGAACCCTTGGTCAAGGTCCCTAGGTTAATTTTCCATTTGATTCTTCTGTTTCCCAGAGTTCTCATGGGGATTTGGAGGGAACAGGCAGAGGTGATTATGAGGATATGATTTTTGCGAAAGAGGACATATATCTCTATTCTTGGGGCCATATATATTACCGTCTTCTACGGTCACAAATGGGAAATCAGCCCGTTTGCGACCACAAAATTGGTTTGCCCCATGTACAAACCCTATTTTGTGAGTCGGTAACCTATTACCGACTCGCAAAATAGTGTTTGCCACTCGCTATTAGGAAGGGGCGTGCCAAGGGCATTCCCTCCTAATAGCGGCTCGCACTTCAATGTATGATTATTTTGTGACCGCAATTGCTGTTGCAAAACACTCACAGTTTACCACCTTCTTCAAGTAGGTGGTAAGCCACTCCCAAATTATAAGGGGTCCCCATGGGACCCCTTGCTCTTTGTGAATGGATGCAAGTACATTTTTTGAGAGCAGGCAGGGGTTCCACGGACCACTGCCTACTCACAAAAAATAACCCAAACGTTTCACTTTTCGTTTTTTAAATGCATCCCGTTTTCCTTTAAGGAAAAGGGGATGCATTTAAAAAAATAAACTGCTTTATTTAAAAAGCAGTCACAGACATGGTGGTCTACTGACCCCAGTAGGCTACTATCCCTGGGAGTGCTAGCCATTACCAATGGGGTCGCAAGTTGCACCTGCCTCATAAATATTATTGAGGCATGGAATTTGCGACCCCATTAGGAATCGCAATTTGCGAGTTTCAAAATGACACAATTTACTGACTCACACATTGTAATGGTCATACATCTGGCCCAATGATGCCTCTCAGTAGGGAAGGAGTGGATTCTTCCACTATCTCCTCCTCCGATAATATGGGCAATTCTACTTCTAGATTCCTACTGGTGTCGAAGTCTGTTGGTTTGGAAGTTGAGCTGTAGAGTTTCTTAAAAAGGAGATTTCTCTCCCTGTTTCTTTAATAGTCCAGGCTTCTAGGAGGGATTGTACTAACATGTGCTACAATCACCATATGGCCTCTTTTGACAAACAATGTATGGTCAATCATATTTCCACAGTGAGCTGTGCACCAGAGAAGGTGAACCAGCTTCTACAGGATGGGTTTGACAAGAAGTTTCAGCTGCCAACTTGAAACGCTAAGGGTCCACATTTAAATCCCTCAGGGTCTATGAGGTAGTGTCTCATCAATAAACTGTTTGGTTTCAAGAAATTTAAAGGGCTTTTAATAATGGAAACCAAAGTCCCCACTTGTTCCTTTAGAAGAAGTATCAGAAAAATACCTGACCTTCAAAGTGTATTTCATAGTGGCTATTTCCACATCAGGAAGAATTGGTGAATTGGGCTCATTACAATGTCACCATCCTTATTTAAAGGTCTTTGAGGATTGTACTGTATTGACTTTGGGTCCAAACTTACTCCACAAGGTGAATTCATCCTTTCATGTGATTCAGGAGATAATACTTCCATCTTTATTTGCCAAGTTTTCTGCGGCTGAGTCTGTTCTGCTCCTAGATATAGTAAGGGCCCTGAGTTTTATCTGCAGAGAACAGCTGAATTTAGACACCTTATTTGTCAGTTTTGGTACAAAAATGAATGGTTTAAAGTCCAATAAAGCTCTTACCTTTACTGTGTGTCTAGCTTGAAGCTAGAGAGAGAGCATTGGGGGTCTGAAGTGAAGAAAAGTGTGTGTGTATGTGTGTATACCTTAAGTTCAAATCAAATTGATTTAGAAAGTGGAATTAATACTGATTGTGAGATAAATATCTATTTATGTTAACTTTAGAAAATAAACACCATTTGTAAGGAAGAAAATAAGTTGAATTGCCACATACCTGCAAAATGATTTCTTTTTAAATGCTCTTTCCCCAGCTTTACCACCCAATGTTTCTGAGTTTTCAATGATACCATCTGAGCCAGAGGTCAACAAATCTTTGACTTTAAGAGTTTTTATGGATAACTATGCACCAGGATACATCCAAGTGAGATGGTTTAAATCAAGCCGCTGCTTTGAGGAAGAAGTATCAAGCACAGAACCACAAATTGCAAAAAATGGCTTGTGTTTCTCTGAAAGCCAAGTTCAGTTCATACCACGGATGAATGATCACAATTGTCAACTCAAATGTGAGGTTGTACATCCTGCGAGTGGTAAAGTTACAGAGAAGAGCTGTACGCTCATGCTCAAAGGTAAGAATTGCTTTTACTATTCTTTATTGGCTATCCAGTTATGGTTGCGAATAGCCACCACATAACCCAGCAGAAGAAAAATCCAATCCTCCTCCCTTCCTACGTCCTTCCCGCTCTCTGGTGCCACCTGTTACCTGGCAAACAGAGACAAGTCCCTGGATATGTCCTATCAATTTAAGCAAGAGGAAATAAGATTAAAAGCCAAGAGGGATAGAGGGAAGACCTTTATTGTTCACAGCTGTGTCATCATACAGTATACATTCACCATCCATGGTGGCTAATCGATTAGACATTAAGCAGAGGTTTCCAGATAATATGACACAGCCATTCAGCCGGTAACCCGGGTGTCCGGCGGCGTTGTACATGGTGGTATTGTTACAGACATTAGGTAATTATCTTAATAAATGACAGGTCTATGTTTTTCCTTTTTCTTAGTGTCGGTAACAGAGATAACGCAGTATTCCAGCTAGCATTGTGGCCATTGCGGTCATCACCCAAGCCCTTATTGAGAGTTGCGCAAATCGCCGTGGTTAAACATTAGCGTGGGGGTCCCTGGGCGGCACAGTGTCAGCGTCATGTTCGCAATGCTTGCCGGAGCGTGGCAGTAGTGTTTCGGTATAGCTCACGGAGGCATAGAGGCTAACGCTTAAGTTCGGCGAGTCTAGTCTACAGCTTCATAGTTAGGGCACATGTGCGGGCTGCGTGGCGCACATCTGTCCCCCCATCGCTACACCCCTGAAGCCGCTGGTTATCGGGGTTATGTCCAGTATTCAACTCAATGTGCCCTTGTCAAGATCTCACTGAGAGCACTGGATGTACCCATCCCTTATAGGGCGCGTATGCCATCGCATCTCTGCTGCCAGAGAGCGGTGTGTGTTTAATAGGGTATCGCTTCGGGGAGTCCAGACGATGCGCCCATCATCTGTTATCCGAGATAAGATAGGAGTCCGGCCAGGGAACTTGACCAGTAAACAAACTGTTCCCTACGCTTGTGTGGCAGTAGGGGGAGTAGGGGTTAGGGTTGTAAATTCAGGTGGGGTCAAGGGGAGGGGGGGGGGAGATCATCAGGCGCTGCAGCGGGGGGTCAGCAGCCGTCCAGTGGGGCACGGCGGGTCTGTGCACTGTGCGCGGGAAGCAGCGGACGGGAGGGGGGGGGAGGAACCCCCAGTCAGGTTGTGAATCCAAAGCGTCGATGCCCACACTTATTTTCTTGGTGCGCAGGGTGCTCTGCTACATTGGGGGGAGAAGGGCAGAGTGGGGCGAGGTGGTTATGACTTCTCGTTTGTGTTTCCAGCTAGTTGATGTGTGAGTAGCGTTGAATCGCGGTAGCAGCGTTCGTTAGGTGTGTTATATCCTCATGGTGATGTATCTCTGGTGTCGGTCTCATTTAGAGCGGGAGCAGAGGCCACCAGAGGCGAGTGGGGGGGGAGGGAGTTAGCTCCGCTGCATAAACGATAACTAGAGTAATGAAGAAAATTGCTAAGATACCTCCTCAACTATTATCTTGTCCCTCCACTTACTATTTTGAGTTTTTGTCAAAGCAGAACTGGAGACACGATTCCCATAACAGTGGAAGAACTCCTGACAGGTGTAACACTTTAATAGGTCTAATACTTTAAGCATGCAAAACAGTGATGGATGGAATGCTTGAATTAATCTCAGCCACTGTTAATCACCTGGGCCACATCCCAACCCACAGTTATTTTGCACATCATTCTACCTCAGTTTGGACCCAGCTATATGTAAATCAGTCTTGACCCTGCTCCAATAGGAACAGTCCAGCCCAAACTGCCAAGCCAGGTTCTTTCTGAAACGGCACACCAGCACCCCAGGACCAGTTCTCCCTAGTTATGGGCTGATCAGCCAGGAACAGCTTGGTTCCAGTGATAGTGTGCACGAGACCCACTTCTGGGCGTACCTGTCCCAGGTAATGAGACAGAATATCGAAGCCAAAAAATTGTACTACATGAATATAATAATCAAATAAAAAAAGTATAGAAGTCATAAATATCGTTTGCAAATATATAGTTGTTTAAAATATCGATTTTTTAATTAGTGGTATGTATTTTAGTATATATTTTAAATGTATCTGATGTATTTTTTTGCATAAGAATTGTTTATGTTTTTTAATATGTGTTACATTTTTTTGTAGCTATCAATGTTATTTTAATTAAAGTTTGCATTTCTTAGTTCCGTAGCAGGTAGTGGGTTTATAAGGGAATAGGGTGGGAAGTAATTTAATTATAATAAATTAATGATTTTTTTTTATTTCTTAATATTTATTGAATTGAGATTTTATCGTGTTAATTGTGGGAAGTAATTTATTATTAATTCATTATTAATTGGTTGTTAATTAATTGGTAATTAATTATGGTAATTGTGTAATTTTTTTGTAGGTGCAGGTTGTGGGATTTATAGGGGTAAAGGGTGGGAAGTAATTTATTTTTAAATAATTAATAATAAGTTGTTTAATATTAATTATCAATTTTAGATGCAAGTTCTGGGGTTTATATGAGTAAAGGGTGGGGAGTAATTTATTTTTGATTAATTAATAATTATTTGTTAATTGATATCAGTTAATTTATTGAAAATTAATAATGGGAATTGTGTAATTAATTTTAGGTGCCGGTTGTGGGGTTTATAGTGGTAAAGGGTGGGAAGTAATTTATGTTTAATTAATTAATAATTAGTTGATCATTAATATTAATTAATTGATATTTAATTAGGGTAATTGTTTATTTTTTTGCGTTTTGTTTTTACTTTTATAGAGGTAAAGGGTGGGGAGTAAATTAATTTTACTTACTTTATAATTAGTTGTTAAATACTATTAGTTTTTTTTTAAAAATAAGTTTTAATTGTGTAATTAACTTTTTTCCAGTTTAATTTTTGCTGTGGGTTGTGGGGATTATAGGGGTAATGTGTGGGAAGGTAATTTGTAGGAGTTTTAATTAGTTTTTTAGTTAATAATATTTCTTTAATTGGTAATTAATTATGTTAATTATGGGGCGTTGCTTGGAGCATCAAGATGGCGGTCGCACTCTTAGAGTTCTCAGGACCCCTCTGTCATCCGCTCTGATCTACAAAGCCCATCGAGAGATTATTGTCACTCCCGGTGCCAGTCGCTCACTGACCACCATAGCTGTGAGCGCCTCCAGTGAGAAGAACTTCCAAGGCGACCTCCCGCAGCCGTCTCAACTCTGCAGCCTGCCAGGCAGTCTCCTGCAAAATGGCAGGCCGGATTCAGTGCCCATGCCCGGTGAGCAACAGGGCCGCGGACGGGACTTCCATTAGCTGCCTCCCGGGCTGAACCACCTGCAGGCCCTGCAACCTGGAGGAGGACCCACGAGGTGATTTACATTGCGTGGCGGGGACTGCGGAGGAACGTACTGAAGGTAAGGCCTCGAGCCTTGAAGAGGCGGACCTCGCAGTGCGCCACACTGCCTGGGCAGCAGCTGGAGTTCCCATCTCCCATCCACAACAGCTGGGACAGCATTGAAGCGGCCCCCTCACCCAACCGGCCGAAGGTGTCTCTGAGAGGCCCGAGCTGGCAAGGGGATGCTGCCTGCGGAGGCCCTGGCGTGAGGAAAGAGGCGAAGGCGGGTTCCCCAGCAGGGCCCCGTCAGAGAGCAGACAGCCTTGAGGTGGAACCCCCCGCGACTTCAACAACGCACCACACAGAGCTGTAGAGTGCTGTCCTCCACCTGCGGCCTGTGGCTCTGCGGTGCGAATGGAGAAACCTTGATACCACAAGCCCCCAATGCCGGCATCCTCTCTTTAAGGGGCCATGGTCCGGTCATCAGGCCCCACTGCCTGGAACCAGAGACACGGCCTGTCCTGGTCTGAGACACTTCTCGGTGGGTCATCACGAAGGTGAGCCGGGATCCCGGGTCAGGCCTGGATGTCAAGAGGGAGGCCCAGGGAACTAAAGTCCAGTGAACCGTGCCTGTTCTCTGCTCCCCCCAACCCTAGAATTTCACCTGGGGAGCTATCATCTGGGGCCACCTCGTCTCCTTGGGGCCTCCCCATTGAGGCCCTCTGGAAAAGACCCCCGCGCAGGCCCCAGGGAAAAGCACACTGACAACAACCCGCCAAGCACCAACCTGAGGATCACCAAGTTCAGGGGCAACAAAGGTTCGAGGAGTGTGGGAGCTGTCCTCTGGAAGTGCCTCCTTCACTAAACTCCCATAAACTGACATGGCGGGCAACAGCCCCCCCGCACCGCAACCATTCACCGGCACCCGCCAAACTGAAGCTAAAGCACCGAACACACAGGCTACAGCTCACCTTGACGATATGGGGAAGAAGCCTCCTGCATGACCTGACACCCCCACCTAAAAACATAAGAATATCTTGCAATGCAGGAACTCTAGGGATATTCCCCCCTCCGCGCCATTTGGACGACAAGACAGGGACCATCTTCCGGGCCCGGGCAGTGACTGCCCAAGAGAGCAAGAGACACTGCAAGTAAAAGCTACCCTCCTCCCTAAACATCATGGGGAAGGACCGTGGACCGAAGCCAACAGCAACGCAAATGCAAACCATGATGGATCAATTCACCACAAATGAATCCGAACCATCAGAGGCCTCCATGGATAAGCCTGCTCTCCTCGGAGGAGACCTCACCCTTATCTTGCCAGCTATCAGTACATCACAGGCCTCAGTGGAGAACAAAATCGGGGAGGTCTTAGTAGATATGGCCCTATTTCGACAAGACCTCCGCAACGGTACAGCCTGAATTGCCGAGGCAGAATCCTGTATCTCCAAGGTCGAAGACGACGTCCGCCAATTGAAAGAGCAGGTAACCCACCTAAGGACCCACACCAAAGAGTTGCACAGAAGTGCCAAAGACGCCGAAAACCGGTCAAGGCAAAATAATCTCCACCTGGTGGGATCTCCTGAGGGGACAGAACAAGGTCAAATGGCAACCATCATAGAAAAATGGCTGGAGTCATGGATGCTTAGGACGCCTTGTCAGCATGGTTGGCAGTGGAACGGGCTCACCGATCCCTGGCACCCAGGCTGCCGCCCGGTGCTCCGCACCAGCCCATCATTTCCAGGATCCTTAGCTTTAAAGATAGAGACGCAATCCTGCGGGAGGCTCGAGCCCAAAACACCCTTACCTACCAAAACCACACCATAATGTTTTTTCCTGATTACGCAAGAGAGGTACAGGCTCAACAGCGCACATGTACCAATGTCAAACAAAAACTGCATGTCCTCAGTCTTTAATACAGGCCACTTTTTCCAGCCCGCCTCCAGGTTGTATTCCAAGATAAAGTGTCAGGTATCGAACCACGTCTCTGCCCTCTAGACCTTGGACTGAAGTGGCCCGGCCGCCATTTCCTAAAGCTCGTAAGGGGTGCACACAGTCATTCAGGGGTCGAGGCACCCGCAGACCTACATCCCACCCTGGCCATCCCAGGTACTAAGAATCAAGCTGATCTGGCTGGCTCTCACTCCCATCATCAGAGCTACCCCTTGGGGGGCCCGGCCGTCGGGTAAAGTCCCCCCAGGACCTTGAACAAGTGTCTCAACGTATTATAACACTCACCACCACGCAACTTCCTAGCCAAGCGTTTTAGTTTAGCATGTTTACTTTTAATTCAACAGGGCAACAGATGCTTCTATTCCAGAAGTATATGGTGGGGGGAGGGGAGAGGATTGGGACCATTGTCCTATGTTTTTGTTCATTAATGTTAAGTGTTCACAGCACTCCATCCTTTCACCAGCGCAAATGCATGACAATCCCACAAAACTAGAAGGCAGAGACCTAGGTCACAATTGCTCGCAATCCGGCCCAGCCCCCTGGTAGGCTTGGGGCCCGTGGTCTCTTGGCCCCACACATAGACCATGACACAGAAGTTAAATAGAGGTGATCCCCTCCAGGTCCTGTCATGAAACGTCAGTGGCTTTCTTGATAGAGTCATATGAACAGCAGTTCTGAGGTACGCCCAAAAACACAATCCTGACGTACTCTTACTTCAAGAGACTCACCTCCTGGGGAGCCACTGTCCCTTCCTTGCAAGGTATGGGTTTGATCGAGTATGGCACTCCGGTTTCCAAAGGGGCTGATTCATAACCCTAACCGGGACTCTAGGGGAAATACCCTTAATTTATGGTCCAAATATGCCCCACCCGCCACACTCACATTATCACTGAAACAGGCTGCTGATATTGTTTCCGGTCTACCCCTGGTTGAGACAGCGAGAGGGGGTGATTTCAATGCAGTCATGCAACCAGACCTTAACACTACGGGCACACCCTCCTCCGGTAGGATGTCACATGCAAAATGACTGGTAGACTGGGCATCCACCCTAGGCCTCTGCGATGTCTGGAGAACATGGAACTCCCGAGACACCCACTACACCCATACTTCAACGGCACATCATACACACGTATCGATATGATCTTTATGCCCGCCCCGACCGCCAGATAGTGGCCGACATCCATATCCTTCCCCGAGGTATCTCAGATCATTCACCCCTCCTTTGCCTGGGTGACCCCTGTGACAAACTTTGCCCTATTTAGAGGCTTAACGCCTGGTTCCTTCAGGACAAAGCTGTCAAAAAAGCCATAGGGGAGGAACTCTGACAATACTTCCTTTCTAACAAAGACTCCGTCCCCTCTCCGTGTGCCCTCTGGGAGACAGGTAAGGCTACCATGTGTGACTTCGCCAGGGGCCAACTCAAGGTGAAACGACCATCCCAGGATTGCCAGCTTGCCCTCCTCGAGGCACAAGCAATCTGCCTGGAGGGAAACTCTTCTGAGGCGTCAGGCGACTCACGAGAAAGGCAATTCACGCGCATATGGGAGGAAATTAAACAAATCTCGTTTGAATCAGCTAAGCTACTCTGAAGATCCTCCATCACCCGAGTGTAATGGTGGGGAGACAAAAACTGCAAAATATTGCACATGCTGATATCATACTCCTTGGCAAACCGTATAGTTCCCGAAGTCCGGGACCCCACCGGAACAACACATCGTAAGCCAGCCCCGATAGTCCAGGTCTTCCCGACTACTACTCCTGGCTTTACTCAGCCCAAAAGCTTGAAGCCTCACTCTCTGATCTGACTAACTTGGGAGGTGTTCGTCTTCCCCACCTTGCCGCGAGTGAGGCGGCTGACCAGGACCGCCCCTTCACCCTGGAATAAATAGGTGACGCCATCTCCTTGATGGCGGCAGGGAAAACACAGGGTCCCGACGGGCTCCTGCAAGAATACTACGATACATATCAGGACACTTTGATCCCCCACCTCTTTGCCCTATCCCAAGATGTCACTGAGACAGGGGCATTCCCCCCGAAACGGATGCAGCAACCAATGTCGTTATCCCCAAGACTCAACCATCCAATCTCGCCAAACAACATGGAGATGAAGTTATACGCCGCAATCCTAGCCCAAGGCCTACGACCAACCCTCAGTAAGCTGGTCCGTCCAGACCAATGTGGCTTCATGCCAGCGCGTAGTACAAGACACTGTCTGCGGCGCCTACATCTGGCCCCCTAGTTAGCGCTCCTTCTAATTTATTTCGAGAAAGCCTTGGACGCGGTCAACTGGCAATACTTGGACGATGTGTTGGGCGCAGCGGGAATGGGATAACCCTTATGGCACTTCGTCCGTGTTTTATACTCCCAACCGAGAGCGAGAGTACTCATTAATGGAGCTCTCTCAGAGGCGTTCCTGATTAGAAGGGGCACAAGACAGGGTTGTCCCCTCTCACCCCTCCTCTTCGCCCTGCGATAGAGCCTTTGGCATGCCTCATCCGAGATGATGACCAGATCCAGGGCTGGAGATGGAAGGACTCCCACATTGACAAAATCGCCCTATACACAGACAACATGCTGCTCTTTCTTGCGGACCCGGCCCAGTCCGGAGCCAGGTGCCTCCAGGTCCTCCACACCTTTGAAAAGGTCTCAGGCCTACGCCTAAACCCTGCCAAGTTGACACTGGTACCCCTTCATCTCTCAAGGGAATTTATCGACTGGCAATAAAACATCCCCATCAGGCGGCAGTCGTTCAAATATCTTGGGATATGGATTTCCCTACTCCCCGACTTGTAATGGGCGCTCTACATCACCCCACTGATTAAGAAAGCTAAATTGGATATCCTAGGTTGGCTAACCTTACCACTTAACCCACTGGGTTAAATGATGATTCTCCCTTGTTTACTTTATATTATTCAAAAGACCCCATTCCACCTCCCACGGAGCTGGTAAAAGGAACTAGACAGCATGGCCACAAAGTTCCTCTGGGGGGAGTGCGAGACCACTTATAGCTCTCGCCCACTGCCGGATTCCACCTTTTGGGGCATGGGCATGACTGACCTCTATCTATATTTTCAAGCCACCCGACTACTTGTCCTGCATGACTGGTTTAATGGTGGTTGGCCTAACCTAGCATACAGAATCAAACTAAGGGATTTAATACTTTCGCAAATCCAAGCAATGCAGTATGGAGGCCCTTTCCCCAGAGCCCTGCCATCGGTGACTCGAGCGATCCTGCTGGCCTTGCGCTCGGCCTTATGTTACACTCGGTGGGACAACAAACTGACCTAACAAACACCTCTTTGGCAGGATGTGTGGCTTGGGGAAGTGGAAGCCTTGGAGGAATTTTAGGGATGGGACCTTGTTGGCATATCGCAATTGGGTGACGTGTGGGCGGGAGACCACATACCATCATTCTAAGATGTACAATACCGCTACACTCTTCACCCCTCAATTTTACAGATATCTACAGTTACGACACACCCTCAATACATACCTATCGACTGGCACTACACTTCCAGAGTTCAGTCCAATGGAAGCACATATCATGATGGGGGACCTGGAGACCTGTTGTGGATATATCGCTCCTTAACCAACAATGGTCCAACAACGCTAGAATCGCTCAGGAGCCTCTGGGAGGGATGTATGGGTCCCCTTGAAGACGAGGACTGGGGTGATGCTTTAATGTCCCCCAAAACCATTACCAACTCAGCTTCGCCTCTTTCAGCTATACTATCTACACAATGCATACTTAACCCCAGACTGCCTCTACAAGGCAGGTCTGCCACCCTTACCGGCCTGCACGCGATGTGTACAAGAACCGGCTGACTTTAATTACATGGTCTGGTACTGCCCTCACCTCACCCCATATTGGGAGGCACTGGAATCTGAACTCACGGGGGTCCTGGGTTGGGAGGTGCCACACAACCCCCTGAGCCTCCCCCTGGGAGCCATGGATGGCCTGACCAGGTCAGACAAGCTCTTCCTAGGTACCGCCACCATGGTGGCCAAATGAGATATCGACGCTGCATGGAAACAACCTGTTGCTCCAAGTATATCTAAATGGCGCAGGGGCATAGACTGGTGTGCAGTGCAAGAGAAGCCTCTGTTCGAGGCTTGGTGATGTCCAGCCAAACACTCAAAAGTCTGGGGCAAGTGGTTGAACCAACTGTAATAAAGGGGTTTTCTGTCTCTTCTCAGACTCCGATTGAATACAATCATGCATTAAGAATGGAGCGTCAAGTATGTTTGCACATAACAATATCAATAATTTGCCAATGTGCCAATTTGCTAATGCTTACTTGTGCTGTAATGTTTCTTTCTTTTTATGTTCACTCAAAAATCAATAAAATTGGTTACCAAAAAAGAAATTATGTTAATTAATGTTTATTATGGAAGAACATTTTTTTTAATTTACATGTTGGTTTTGAATTGTGTGGTGTTATAGGGTAGGAAATTAAAATACTAAATGTATGTAATAATGAATGTTTTGTTTCTAAATATTTCCTAATTAAAAATATATATTTGTTTGAAAATTATTTTTTGGTTTATTTAATATAATATTTATAGGTATTTATCATATGTATTTAACATTATAATATGTTATTTTTGTTATATTAAATATATTTGTATTTAATTTGTTTACATATTTATATATTCTTTATGAATATATAAATATGGAAGGAATTCTGGCAATTTGTCTAACCACTGGCAATCGCTTGGAGTTGCATTCCAACCCATTGTTCTTTTGCTCACCATGCCACCTCAGTTTGGACCCAGCCATATGCATATCAGTCTTTGCATATCAGTCTTCACCCTACTCTTCATGGGATCAGTCAAACCCGAACTGCAGGCAAGGTCCTCCCTTATCCGGAAAACAAGCAACCCTGGACCGATTTTGCTCTAGTTATGGACTCATCAGGTGGACCCATGAGGAGTAGAGTCAAGACTGATTTGTATATGGCTGGGTCCAAACTGAGGTGGCATGGTGTGCAAATGAACAAAGTCGCATGGGTATGCCCAGACATGGGTCCCATACTCACTGTGTCACTGGAACGAAGCTGTACCCAGCTCATCAACCTATAAAAAATAACCGGTCCTGGGTTGATTGTGTTGTGGTTCAGGGAGGACCTTACCTGGCAGTTTGGGCTGGTCTGTTCCCATGAGGAGCAGGGTCAGGATTGATTTTCATATGGCGGAGTCTAAACAGAGGTGACCTGGTGAGCAAAAGAATGAGGGATTAGGATGCTACCCAAGCAATTGCCAGTGGTTAGACACATTGCAAGCATTCCTCCCATCACCTTTGGTGTGTATCATGTACCACCCTTAGTGGCATGTGTATGCCCAGACGTGGGTCCCATGCACACTGTGTCACTGAAACCAAGCTGTAACCAGCTGATGACCCCCTGACTAGGGCAAAACCGGTTCTGGGTTGCTCACGTTCTGGTTCAGTGAGGACCTTTCCTGGCAGTTCAGGCTGAACTGTTCCCATGAGGAGCAGGGTCAGAATGGATTCGCATATGGTTCGGTCCAAACTGAGGTGGCAAAGTGAGCAAAAGAAGAATGGGTTGGGATGCTACCCAGAACGATTGCCAGTGATTAGACAAATTACAAGCATTCCTCCCATCACCTTTTGTGAGTTTCTAATACTTTAAGCAAAGTCTAAAGTCTGTGGATATCCAACATTAAGTCTGTAGGTGGATGCAAATGAGAATGAAGTAGAAAATGTTGCAGCCTGCAAGTGACTTCGATAGAAGAACCACAATTTTCATCAAACATTGTTGAAATTCCTCAAGTAGATTTTCCTTGAGCTGCAAAATGATGGGAACGTCCAGAAGAACAATTTTCTTTGGAAAATACACTCATAATCCATCAGCTTAATGTGGAAGAGGACACATTTGACCTTGTCTAAAGATTCCAAAGGTCAAATAGAGGTTGCCTGTAATCAAGGGAGACAGCAAAATAAATCTGAAATGACCACTTACAGACTGTGGCGGGTTTTTTTCTCAGGAGAAGAGCGTGACGGGGAAAAAAGGGAAAATTATTTCCTGCACCTAATGAAAAGCTGGCATTACTTTAGGACAAAACCCACACGTAAAACTAATCTGTTTGTAAAAATGTGTAAAAGCAAATGTCTATAAGATAATGAATTTACATTTTCTAACGTCTGGGCAGAAGTAATGGCCACCAAGAAAAATATTTTTCATTGCCAGGTATTCGAGGTCAACATCTGTAAAAGGCTTAAAAGAAAAAGACTGCAGATCTCTGAAGACCAAAGGTAGATCCCAAGAAGGAATTAGTGAGCTAGTTAGACGATGCCAAAAAGAAAATCCCCTTGTGAGTCTGATATCCCAACAACTTCTTTTCAGCAAGACCACCACAGGGAGATCTGAAGATCCGATTGCCTTGATTGTTGGCCACTGAACACTCAGTATTGTTACTGCCAACCGTTGCTCAGAGCCATCCTGGAGAAATTAAGGGATCCCCATGGGTTCAAACTAGAGGGATTTAGGGACCTATTATAGGCCTGGAGAACAGATAAGATTCCTGGACAGAAGCTGCAGCAGAGGAAGACAGAACTAATTCCTTTAAACCCTTTGTTTTAATAGAAGAGCTGATACTCTTGTCTGCTCTCGTGAAGACTGAGAGAAGGGTACTCTGCAGAGGGCTAGGATCTAAGGCAAAATGCATTCAGGACCTTGAGCAATGAGCCTCAAAAGAGGAAAACACTGTATTCTTAGCCAAAAAGGTGCTACAAGAATGAGCTCTACCTTTTCTCATTTAAGATTGGCTAGTAATCTGGCTGAGAGGAAAGGGTGAAAAGGAGTAAAGAAAGAGAGGTGACCAAGGATATGATAAAGCATCGAACCCCGCCTCCCTGACTCTATCATCACGGAATCTGGGCATAAAGCAAGAAAAGCCATCATCTCTGATGCTGGTAAATAGATTTACCTGTTGAACACCAAATATTTTGCATATTCTGGTAATGATATGATGAGCTAAACAAGATTTGTGTCAAGAAGAAAAGACTCTGCTTAATCTGTTGGTTACTGTGTTATCCTTCCCATGAATATGGGCAGCTGCCAGAGCCATAAGATGGTTTTCTTCCAAACTCAGTATGTGATAGGCTATGGAAGTTCAAGTCAGAGACCCGGTTCCTGAATGCTTGTTGAGATAAGCCTTGGTAACTATATTGTCTGTCCAAACTAGAGCAACTTTACCTTTCAAGAGAGAAGCAAAGTAGAGAAGTGCACAGAATACTGCCACCACACCACAGACCAAACATCCTACAAAAGTACGCTCAACGAATAACACCAACTCCTGAAAAAGACAAAAAGGAATGCGCTTGCCAACTGCATCAAAGCCAGTGCCTACAGTAAAGTACCATTCATCATCGTCCGAGAGTTTTGCAAACCATCAGCCTCCAAAAACATCAGCACACCTTCCCAGGAACTCTGTGTCACCATGGCGTACTTCTTCCACAACAAGATCTCTAACATCTTTAAAAACTTTGAGCTCCAACGTATCACCATTGACATCTACAACCTCATCCTTCCCATAAAGGCAAACCCTGACCATCTACTAAACATCTGGAACCAGCTCACCACTCAAAGCACCACCGACATCATGAACTCCGTCGACTCAGGAGCACCAACAGACCCTAGTCCCCACAACATCTTCAGCCTATGGAAGCAAGTCGGATCAGCAACAAACTCACCTCCATCCTCAACACATCCATCAACACAGCTACCTTTCACAATGAATTTAAACATGCTTAAGTCCAACCCTTTCTCAAGAAACCGTCAGCGAACCCCAGCGAACTCAAGAACATCCCTTTCCTCTGCTCCCTTTCCCAGCCAAGGTTCTTGGAAAACCCATCAACTACCAACTCACTGACCAGCTGGAGACCAACCTCCTCCTGGACATCTCCCAGTCTAGATCCTGCTCCAACCATAGCACCGAAACCGCCCTTATCACCGCCACGGATGACTTCACAGCCCTCCTTGACTGAGGGGAAACGGCGGCCCGGATCCTCCTTGATCTCTCAGCAGTATTCAACATTGTGTGCCACCACACCCTTATCAAGAGACTACACCACATTGTAATTCAAGGAGACGTCTTCAGAGGAATTGCCTTCTTCCTTCTCAAAAGAACCTAGAAAACTGCCTTCCTCCACATACCTCCAGACACAAGAGCATCATCTACTGTGTCCCATGAAGCTCAGCTCTCAGTCCCGCCTTGTTCAACCCCTACATGAAACCCCTGGCCGATATCATCAAAAACCATGGATTCAACATCATTCCCTATGCTCACAACACCCAGCACATCTTCTCGCTATCAGAAGAGTCCTCCACCACGAGAGCCAGCTTCCACAGAGGTATGACAAACATCACAAATTTGATGAAAGGCAACTGTCTGAAAAAACTGAAGTACTGATCTTCGTGAACAACATCTCCCTGTATAATTACTCCTGGTGGCCTGTAGAACTAAGACCCTCACCAACACCAACAGACTGTGCCTGCAACCTCTGCATCATTCTAGACTGCAAGCTCACCATGTCACCTCTGCATGTTTCCTCACTCTTCGCATGCTCCGCAAGATCTTCAAATGGCTCCTGATTAACACCAGAAGTACCATCGCCCAAGCCCACTTCACCAGCCGGCTGGACTACGGCACCTCACTCTACACAGGAATCACCTCGCTCCTCTTGAAGAGATTACAGTCCATATAGAACTCAGCGACCAGACTCATCCTCAACCTCCTCAAGCGGACCCACATCAACCCCCACCTGAGGAGGCTCCACTGGCTCCCCATTCAGAACAGATGCCACTTCTAAATGCTGATCCACACATATAAAGCCCTGCACAACATTGGAACAGAAACATCAACCACCGCCTGAACTTCCACCAGCCCTTCAGATACCTGTGCTTCACCTCCCTTGACTTCGCTCACACCCTTTGCATATGTCAAAGCCACAGCAGAGGTTGCTTCTCTTCCTCCTACCTCATGGCCATGGCCTGGAACGACCTCCCTCTCCACCTCCGGACCTCACCCTCACTGCTGGAATTCAGGAAAGGACTCAAGAACTGGCTGTTCGACTGAGCCTCCGCAGCAAGATCCTCAGCTCCTGGATATCTCACAGGTGATCAGCCGCACTATACAAGTCTTGTTTGATTTGATTTGATTCTAGTTTGAGAGAGGCTAGTCTGCAGTCCCCAAATCCACCATGCATGCTTTTTAGTAAAACTTGGGCTGTACAAAATTAAAACTGTGGATGGGTAGTGGTAAAAATTAGAAAATTCCAAACTTGCATAGTAACTGGAATTTTCAGATTTTCATCCAATGCACCTGCCCTCCTACCCATGACTATTTTCTGGAGCTGCAAATGGGATGGAAAAAGCTGTACCTCTGGATGGGAGGGTGGACATTGGTAGTTGATCTTAGAAATGATGGACACAGTTGAGGAAGGCAGCCATGGTATCACCGCACCAGGGAAACACTTCAGTGAGTTGTTGCTCTGCTTGTTGGTTGGTAACTCGTTGCACCCTCTATTTTCAATCTTAAAGGGATCAACATCAGGTTCTATTAATGTAAGATATCACATTGCTCGTGGATTACAAAGAGACCGATATTGCACAGTTTCTTGCAGTTTGTTTATGATGCATGCCCTGCAAAACTCTTCCACTTGAGTGAGGACTCACTTTAGGTGTTTTATTCCATATTATAAAAATAATATAAATTGTTTTGATACCAAGGAAAGCAAAGTGTTCTGAAATAGAGACTGTATTGGAAGCTGAGTGATTACAGGTAAGGTTTTGGAGACAAAAATATATGTGTTCTTTTGCATATGGGAATACATATGGAATCTGAAGAAGATACTTCAAAACAAAAAATATTTTTTAGCATTATATTTTTCTCACATTCTTACTTATAGGTGTCAACGTGTCCGATCAGAATTCATTGCATAGAGAAAATCCAGATCTGCTGTCATGTTAAATGTGACTTACAATATTGTATTTCCTACCATAGGAGTCATCAGACAATGTTGATAGGTGTCAGAGATATTTGACATAAGGCAAATAAAAAGAACAGTTAAATGTTTTCGTTAAAATGACTTAATTATATCGGAAGGCTGCTCTATATTTTCAGGGATCACGATCTATTATGACTCTTCGTTGTACGAAGCAGATGGACCATTCAAACCGAATAAAGAACAACTCTTCTCTCCAGTTGAAGGTAGATGTTTCTTTTCATTAAATAATGTAATTTTCAGATTTTTCTGTTTTGTCAGGAAAAGAAACTGTCGCAGAGTTTTGAAATAGGCCATTGTAAAATAAGAATAGAAAGGCGAACTATAAGTATTGCGTTCATGCTGGCGATGGCATGGGATCTAAAACACTTAGTCAAAAAATGTTCATTTAAACACCACATTGCACCATACGTGTGATTGTAGTGAACACGCCTAATTGTCCCCAGAGGATTTGGTGGGGTTCTCAACCTCCCAAGAGAATTTCAGAAAGGTGAATGAGAATGTTATATTTTGGGTCATCAGATATTTTGGCAAAAGAGTCTCAGGTGGAATTGGAACAAGGAAAACTGCTTAAAATTTCCAGTGCTTCAGAATTTACCACAGAACCTAGGAGATCTATCTTTATAGATGCAGATCATGCATGTGCCTATAACAGAATGGAGTACCCAATAAAAAACACTGGGCTGTCCCCACGCAATTATATTTGCGAAACAGGAGATGTGCCAGACTAAATAAATAAAAATTGAAAATTCTATGCTGCTAGAAATAACAAATGCAGAAAGAACAATTGATGGACATAATGCCGAACAATGTCAAACACTCACCCCAGTACAGAGATCTTTGCATAAACCATCGTTCTTTTGCTCACTATGCCACCCCAGTTTGGACCCAGCCATATGTAAATCAATCTTGACCCTGCTCACCATGGGAACAGTCCAGCCCGAACTGCCAGACTAGGTTCTCCATGGACCAGAAACGAGCATCTTAGGATCGGTTTTGAATGCAAGCCATGGCAAGTATGAGACATACATCTGGGCATCCCCATCCCACTTAGGTTGACACATGCAAATAGAACAACTGATGAATGGAATGCTGAACAATGTCAAACACCCACCTCTAGTACAGAGATCTGGGCCTAAATCCATAGTCTTTCTGCTCACCACGCCACCCCCAGATTGTCGCCCTAAGTGTGAAGGGTATGCCCAGATGTGGGTGCCATGCTCACCATGCCACCGGAGTCAAGCTATCCTGGCTGATGAGCGGTGAGACCCCAAAATCAGTCCAAAGATGCTTGCTTTGGGCTGGACTGTACCATGGGGAGCAGGGTCAAGAATAGTTTCCATATGGCTGGGCCTAAACTGGAATGGAATTGTGAGCAAAAGAAAATGGATTTAGGCAAAGATCTCTGTACAGGGGTGAATGTTTGACATTGTTCAGCATTCCGTCCTTCATTTGTTCTGCTTGCATTTGCCCCCCCAAGTGGGATGCTTATGCCCAGACATGGGTTCCGTGCTCACCATGCCACCGGAGTCAAGATATTCTGGCTGATGAGGGGTGACACCCCAAAACAGGTCTTAGGAGGCTTGTTTCCAATCCAGGGAGCACCTGGCCTAGCAGTTCAGGCTGGACTATTCCCATGGGGAGCAGGGTCAAGACTGATTTGCATATGGCTGGGTCCAAACTTGAATGGTGTTGTGAGCAAAAAAGCGATGGATTTAGGCCCAGATCTCTGTACTAGGCTGAGTGTTTGACATTGTTCAGCATTCCTTCCAGCATTTGTTCTTTTTGCAAGTAATAATAACACATAACATTACTGTGCTAGACTTGCTATGTAATGTTATGTTGATTTGTAGAGTGCCCTTTCACCCGAGAGGGTATGCTGGCCCTGAGCTGGTGTGATTCTAGCCTTGCCAAGGGCAGGTGGGAGGGGCTATTCGAAGAGCCAGGTCTTCCACTTCTTGTGGAACTCAAGGAGTGAGGAGTTTCTGATGTCTAGTAGTAAGTTATTCAACGCTTTAGGATCGAGGTAGGAGAAGGTCCGAGTTAGGTTTGTGCGAGTAGGACATTTCTAGAAAGTTTTATAGGAGATGCAACAGGTAAAATGGGCAGGGTCAATGTTGTGTAGTGCTTTGAATGTGTATGTAAGGAGTTTGAACTGTAAATGATTGTGTATCAGGAGCCAGTCTTACTCCATGAGGTGCAGCATGATGAGAGTGCAGCATGGAGGGGTTGAGGGGGATTCTGGCTGCCATGATGTGAATGGTATGTAGTTTTCTGGTGAGTTGCTTGCTGATTCTGACATAGAGGATGTTCCCAAGTTCCAACCTGCTTGTCACAAGGGCATGTGTTGCTTGGGAACCATTTGAAGATTTTTCTCAGCCTCTTCACAGTGTGGCAACAGAAAGCTGTGACTGCTTTTGCTTGGTAGGTCATGTGTAGCTTGCTGTTGATGAAGATCTTGGCGTAGGTGTGGGTCCTAGTTAGGCCAGCCAGCACATGGAGTCACATGACAAGGTGTTCTTACTGAAGATCATGACTTCTGCTATGTCAGTGTTGAGTTTGAGACAGCTGGATTCCAGTCTTTTGTAGGCGCTGGATGGGGTGGGAGACTGTGCTAAAAGCTGCATAGTAGTCCAGTAGAGTGAGGGCCGATGTGTCTCCACTGTCTAGGATCATGTGGATGTGATCTGTGGCGGCGCTGGGTACAGTTTTTGTGCTGTGGATGGTTCTGAAGACCGGCTCCGTGATGTGGAGGAGTTGGTGGTGTCTGAGATGGTTAGTGAGGCGTCTCTTGATGAGTTTCTCTGGATCTTTTGCTGGGTACAGCAGCTGAGAGGACAGTCAGTAGCTGGCAAGTGCTGATGTCATGTTTTGATGTGTCTGGGATGCTTGCTGCCGATATAGATGCATTGAGGTTCGGAGCGAGCGCTTCACTGATGGGTTGGAGTCCTTTGATGAAGGTATGGCCGGGCAGTGCTTAATTTGAGCCAGGTGTTTCCGGTGCTCAGCACCGGCACTTAATTGTCAACACTGGCACTTGTTGGTCTTGGAGACTTCCCAGCAAAGCAATAGAGGCATCTCCTGAATACTATGCATAGTTTGTAGGTCATGAAGTCCCACATTGCTGCAACGTGCAGACAGTTCCTACTAACACCATATGGGCTCTAAACATTGCTTTGTGCCGAGGTGTGCACACAGGTGTACAAAAGCTGCAGGGATCTACAGAGAATGCTAGTAGGACAGCTGTAGTCACAGAATCCCAAAGCCCAAGGGATTTCCGTCTCTTCCCACCAATGCCACTAGAAAACATCAGCTTAAAATAGGAGGAAAGAAGTTCGAATAAAGCTCAATAGCTCATATCAAAGCAACATAAAACAACACGCACATTCAGGTCAAGGCCCCCTGAAAATGAGCCACTTGCTTGTACCTCCTTGACACAGAGGGCTTCAAGAATGCAGAGAACACAGTAATCGCAGCACAAACCGCTGTTATCCCTGCAGTGTCAAAAGCCACAGGTAAGGGTGCATGCCACGTTCAAGTCATCATGAAGGGCCTGGGGCCTGGTCGGATGGCTGCTATCAAGAGCTTGACTATAGGAGCACTGGAAGTAATGTCCATCACTGACCACACTCCAATTCCACACAAAGGATGCCGGCTACGCAAACCTTGAAGGATTTAGAAAGAAACTAAATCCAGCAAAATCTAAATCCAAGTACTGCCTCAACATCAGTCTTTAGTTTCTTAATAAAAAAACTAAAAGCATATGGTTGACTTTTTCGCTTAGCAAAGCATGTGATAAAACACATTCTGTCTTTCATAAATGGCACAAGAAAAGGAAAAGATAGAAGCAAATGAAATTTACCTCCTTCTCTGTATAAGAAAATATTTTTGCTTTCATGTCTTAGTCATTTAGAGAACAGTACTGGAACCTGTTTAAAGTGTATTCATTTTTGATATGCTGCATAGATATTTTTCTTTTTATTCTTAACCCCTTCAGTGCCACGCCCTTTCCCCCTCCTGTGCCGGGCGTTGCACTAGTGGGTGGGGTTCATGACGAGATAGTCTTGTCATGGGCACAGCGCAACCGTGCTCCATGACGAGACTATCTCGTCATGGGCACTGAAGAGGTTAATAAGTAATTTCTCACATTACAAATTGTAATACAATTTTTTTTTAAAATACCAAAACAAAAAACACCAGAGCTTGTGATAGTCTGCCACAAGGTGGCGTGGTCTATCTAATTTAGAGATGACCACAACAGTTAATAATTAATTCAGTATACATTAAAAATGATTATTACCGAGGGACATGGCTTGCCAATGAGCTAAGATGGCCCTGCCTGAAGCGGATCCACAACTCGACCCTCAAAATCCCCCCGAGATCCACTAGAAATCTGAATAAAACTCACAGCAGACGGCAAAAAGGGGTCGCAGAAAACTGAGAGCAGCTGTGGAGGGCGTTAACAGGCAGTTTCTGGACCGCCCGGGTGAACTACAGGAGTGTTTTCCCATTGTAGCCCCGGCCTCAATTTTCAGAGTAACGACGGTCTCCTAAGACAGCGCCAGGTGAAAGGAGGCGTGAACCGAAGGAGGCAGTGAGGACGGCTTGACAGGAACCTCAGAGTGAGCTCAGTGATCCTCTACCGAACTGACTGCAGAACCAGTGCTCGGGTGACCACCACACGCTGTGCACGACCTGACAGCAAGAGACCGGCTGCAGGAAAAGACGCGAGTCGTGGCGAAAAGTAGGCCGGACAGGACTTAAAGTGCTCAATGGTGACCCAGAGCAGGCCTGGGCTGAAGTGAACATGGGACGGCACGGTGTGTCCCCGGGAGACACAGAGCTGCCCCATAGAGGCGGGCCAGAGACTGAGGCGCTGCAGCATTAGTAGACTGGGAAGCTACCAACGCCGCTCAAGGTTACTCCCCAACCACACCACAGCCTTTAAGGGGCGCAGGCTGTTTCACAAGCCACCGGGGGGAGGAAAGCAGGAAACGAAGAGTGATCATAATACCCTGTGGGAAGTGGAGGCCAGAACTGGGGCGTGGAGGTACAACCTGACAGGCAACAGGGATTACCTAGGTGACTCCTGGCTGGCAGCAGAGGTTTCCTCTGTATCCGCTCAGACTCAAATCGCTCACTCATTGGAGGCGGCACTCCCAAAATGACTGGAGGGAAAAATATGAACACTAGTCACCAGATGAAACTGGACAAATTTGCTCTCCAGAAAGGCAAGGAGGCTCAGGAAAATCTTCAGGAGCGTCCGCACACTGACTCCATGTCAGCTTCCAACGGTGATCCTCTCTCCCTCTGCAACATCATGGCCGCAATCCATGGGGATTCAGTCTCAACGGAAGTGTCGCTGATTCGATCAGACTTGCGCAATATGGGTGCGGGTGTGCAAAAAGTCGAAAACATCACAAAAACCTTACTACAGGATACTTCAGTGCTCAAGGCCCAAATGAAGGAAATGCCAAACTGGAAGATCAAGAAGGACGGTCGCGGCACAACAACGTCAGATTTCTTGTGATCCCAAAATTCGCAGAGGTACAGGTGACCAATCGGGTACCGGGTGGGCAGCCCAAGCCAGGAGAACCACCCAGGCCCATCATAGCACCTCTCTTTAACTATAGAGACTGGAATGGGATACTTCAAAATGCCCGCACTGCCTCACCAGTTCTATAGAAAACACACAGGTCACCTTCTTCCCGGAATCTACCTTTAAGAGACATGGGATGAGACGTAGTTTCATAGCAATAAAGAAAGCACTCAGAGACAAAGGAGTGAAGTATTCTATGCTCTTCCCGGCACGTCTACGGGTGGAAGCAGAAGGGAAGAATGGTTCTTTACAACCCCAGAGGCAGTGTGGGAATGGCTTGACTGCTGGAGGACAGTGGAGAGCTCTGGGGCGAAGGCCCAACGTGGGAGGTTCAGAGGAACAGCAAAGGTGCCAGGAGCCCACCCAACAGGGGGCACACACCTGGGGGGTTGGGGGGGAGAGGCATGAACTTGCTGGAAAGCGATATTCTGGCTAAACTCTGGGAGGATAAGCTGAGAAGTCCAGCGCCCATTGCAGGACTAAAAAGTTCACAAATACAGTGGCCCAACCTTCTCCGCTCTTAATATAGTGTCATAAAGACGGGAAGACTTAAAGGCCTATGGGCCCAAAACTAGGGACAAGTCCCTGATTGCATACAATCCACCTTCTATACGGAGGCACAAAGCTTAGAGACAAGGGGGGGGAAGGGAGAGTTGGATGGCAGGCACACGTTCACTATGTTTGTTAAGTTGGGAAGGGTCGACAGGAACTCTGCTGAGTTGGGGGCAGGCAATTGGGACTTCGTCAGGCTGGGATGCAGGGTGGGTGGTGGATCAGTGGAGGGTAAAGAGGGGAAGTTTTCAAACTGTTATAGCATGTTTGCTATAGATCTTTTCAGGTTTAACAAGAAGAGCAGGGAACATCTGTGAACAGGACCGAAACATAGCAGTTCACATTAACACTTTGGCAGGGACTCATGGGGGGTACAGATCCTGTAAAGTTACAAAGCAGGGCTAAAATAGCATAAACTAGCAGCTGAATGACAGGGCAATTTTCCGTGGACTTTAAGTTAATGACCTGGAATGTAAATGGGTTAGGTAATAAGATCAAACAGGGCATAGTACTGCAACATATCAAAAGGCTCTCCCTAGATGTGGTATTGCTGCAAGAAACCCACCTGATGGGAAACAGCTGTAACGCTCTCAACCGATGGGGGTATGAAATGAAAATACATGCAGGGTACACATCAGGATCCAGGGGCACGGGGATCCTTCTAAAGAAATATTTTCCCCAGATAATTTAAAAGACTTGGTCTGATAGACTGGGGAGGCATGCAGCACTCTTGGGGACTCTTGAAGACCTGGACAGGAGAGTTGATAAATATCCTTTTATATACGCCGCTCCTGAATTGAATCTCTCTTGCCTCACATCTCCCTTACTTTACAGACGTGAAACTTCTAGCGGGGGGTGTCTCAGATCCAGGCCCAGTCGCGATTAACTCCTTGTATGTTAAGGTGCCGACAATCAGAAAGGGACTTATTGAAGCCACTGAACACTATTTCCAGGAAAATACTCATTCAGTTGCATCAGCACAGGTACTTGGGAGGCATACAAGATGGTGGTTAGGGGCCAGGCCCTTTCACTAATTTCAGGACACAAGCGGGAGAAGAGAGCAAAAGTGACTGAGCTCAAGCAAGATATCCTTGACCTGGAACGTGAATGATAGCCTGCAACATACATTAAAAATCAAACAACAAGACTATAAAGATTGGGTGACGGAGGAGGCCAGAAATAAAATTAAGGTGAGACAACACCGTGTGCATGATATTGGCGATAAAACAGGAAAACTGCTTGCATGGCTCGACCAGCGGGAGAGAGCAAACCGGTGGGTGGCATCTATCACTCTAGATACTGGGGCAGTCCTCCGAGACCCCGTAGAGATTGCCGAGGCCTTTGCAGATCATTACTCAGCAATTTCCTCCTCGGGAACGAGGGCTACAGAACAGGACTCCTTGGAGTTCCTGGCAGATTTTCACCTCCCAGTCTTGATGGTGGAAGAAAAGCAACTTCTAGATGCTGAAATTACTGAGGAAGTGGTAATGCAGGCGCTCAGAGCCCTAAACTCCGGCATAGAATTGTATAAGCTCACTGCACCCACAATGGTTCCACATCTCCTAACGATGTTTGAGGAAAGCAGAATACAGGGCAAGCTGCCGACTGATCAAAGACTAGGGACCATAGTAGTGATCCACAAAGAAGGTAAGCCTAGAAACCAATGCGCCTCATACCAACCCATTTCACTACTCAACTTGGAGGCAAAAATCCTAGCAAAATAATTAGCCTTAGGTTGCTTCCAATGCTCACCTCCTTAGTCCATCCGGATCAATCGGGCTTTATGCCAGGATGTTGCACCGCTTTAAACCTCAGGTGCTTACATGGGGTGTAGGGACGTAACTACAGACCCAGTCTGGTTTCAAGCCCGAAATATACAAGGCCCTTTGACTCGAGTCCAATATGATGTCCAACACTGGCTGGTGCACACCCTGTCCTTTTTGGGCAGGGCGGCCTTGTTTAAAATGATGGCACTGCCTCAATTTCTCTACATTTCGCAGAACACACCATTCCCAGTTCCTGAGGCATATTTTAACTCAATAGATAGTGTGATCCGAACGCTCCTATGGGACAGGGGATCCCCAAGAATTGCACTCATTAAGTTGACCCTTAGTTGGTATGAGGAGGAATAGCATTGCACCACATACAGACTTCCTATAAGGCGGCCCAATTAGTAACAATAATTCAATGGGTCTACCAACCGTCCTTGGAACCTGCCTATAGGATGGACCGATTAAATCTCCAGCTGAGAGGGTATCTGCAGGTGCTCTATAAAGATCCAAAGCGTCTCTCGCTGGAGGGGCACATGGCTCTGATGGTTGGTGTGTGGCACTCGACACTGGAGAAGTGTGGCTCAATGATTAGAGCGGCAGACCCTGATGCAGAGGTCTAGCCCGGGAACAGGGTTCAATTCCCTGCCTCGGCGGGTCTTGGGCTCAAAAATTCCACGGACATGATAATTCTCGCCTTGGTGCCTATTCCAATCATGGAGTCCCACTCTGCAACTCTGGGCAATAGCTTGCTTAATCTCCAAAACGGCCCCCACAACGCTAAGGATGCCTGGCCTCCACCTTGGGGGTACCCAGGAGTGGACGCCTCACAGGGAAAGCCAGGATGGGTTCCACAGCGGTATTTGTACAAGCGCCTTGAGACCCTTGCGGGTGAGTAGTGCGCTATACAAGTATCAATTTACATTTGCATTTACTCACCAAGCTGGGATGAAAGAATAAAATTACCAAAGCAACTCCCCTATGGGATCTACAACAACTGGGCACAATGGGGACGAGAGCAGGATTTGATAAATGGGACCTGATAGGGATCTCGAGGGTGGAAGACCTGTATGCGGGGGTACTCATGACATCATTCGAACAATTTTAAAAATCTAACGAATTGGCCCACACTGGGTTTTTCCGCTATCTACAAATCCGTCATGCCATCAGAGCAGTGGTGCCCGGGGAAGTCCATACCTGAATCATCACCACTAGAATGCAGATTTCATTTAACTTGTAAGGCGATATCCCTCACATATCAAAAACCCATTAATAACTTACCTCATGCTGGAAACCTTGGCATCTCCAAGAGAAGTGGCCATTAGGATCCGCTTCAGACTGATTCTGCTCAAAATCCTCCAGAGCATACATTCCCTGCAACACACTGCTAAAAATGGGTAGGAAAACTGACGCACTGTGTCACAAAGTTTGTGGGGAGGAAGGGTTGTTCTTCCTTATCCTTTGGGCATGCCATAGAATCCAAGACTACTGGAAAGCCACAATATCCTGCATCTCAGAGAAAGTGGGAGAAACATTAATACCCTCTGCCCAAGTGGTGCATATTGAATGTGTGGGAGGACTCAGATCTGGGACGAGCAGATCAGACCTGGGTCACCCTGGGTTTAATGGTAGTGAAATAAAACATAGCCCGCCAATGAGGGTCAGAAGCCCTGCCGACCCTACGAGACTGGAAGAGGGACATGGACTAGTGTATGGTGGCGTAGAAATCAGTTTATGTGAGCAAGGGGCGCCCAAGGAGATGGGGAAAATATGGGCCAAATGGAATGCATATAGATGGTATCCTTGCATGGCCCCCTTGGGAGAGACGGTCCAGTCCCTGCCTACCACAAGTGCTACTGAGGTGACAGGAACAATGAAGGTGAATTAGTTCTGTGATAACTAATTGGGAAGAGATGTTGTATCTACTGGATTCTGTAAGGAAGGATTGTCATGTATTAACGTAACTGTAATGCTATGTTTCTCTTTTGCTCGAACTTAATAAAAAGATATATATTTTTTAAACTTACTACTACCTGCCGCCCAAGCCCTTATAGCTGTAGGGGCCTGGAATAGTCTGAATGGTTACACTTGTAGGAGTGTGATGGTTAGTAGCTGCGTTGTTACTAACATTTGAAACATGGCTGGGGCAATGTGTGGTGCAGGCTGCAGTGGCCTCCTGACAAGAGCCCTCGCACTTATTATTATTATTTTCTTTACAAATTAAGCACTGGGTGGGGGCAAGTGTCAGAAGAGGGGCTGGAGTGAATAGTCTTTATGGTTACAGCCATCTCGTCCATGATGATGGTGGGCAATGAGGTCAAGGTTGCTTCTTTGGTCAATTCAGGGAGATAAAGTGCAAGATCTCTGGGGTTCAGTTGAAGGTTGATATATTTGGAGCTTATCTTGTTGCAGAAATCCTGTGCGGTTGTGATACATTGTACACAAATCTTCCTAGCCAGGAAGAAATAATGGGCCGCACTCTCAAAGTGACACCTTGTTCACGATCAACTGGCCCACTGCCCCAGTCTCACTAAAAAGCATTCAAGCTGCTGTCATGTCATTTCCTCTGTTATTACTGGCCCTATGCCTTCTGGTCCATGTAGTTGACAGCAGTTCCGTTGAAGGGAATGATTTGTTTCTTTCCTTTCCTCCTGCTTTGTGTTAATCATTTTCTTTCTCTTAATTTTATTGAAGTATCTGATTTCCTGGGATACATTTCTCGTTGTAATTTAATTTCATTTAAGGGGGAACCTTTGCACTGTGTGTTCCAATCACCTTACTGTGTTTGTTGTTCAAATTCTTTTTTTTACGTGTATAAAGTTTTCTTCTTCTTTGTCGTTTTTTTATGTTTTTTTTATATTGTTGCATCACAGTTATTATATTTTTTTCTTCCCTCATTCATTCCTTTCTTCTCCCACCGAGTTGTTAATTCTCTTGTTCAGTTCATTGTTGTTTCCATTGCTGTATCCCACGCGACCTTTTTCTTATTACTTTTTTACAGATGGATGTACTACATCTCCTCTGATTGATTCAGGCCATGGGGACTCAGAGTTCTCAAATTTAAAATGTAGCGCGATTCCTTCTGGCGCAACATCTTCTCACGATCTCCACCACGTTCTTTTTTTGAAATTGTCTCTATTCCAAAAAATCTCAACTTCTTCCAATCCCCTTGATGGAATTGCTCCATATGTTTTGACACAGCATTGGTTCGATCTTTGTGTATAGTTGCCCTTACATGCTCCATTATTCTTTTCTGCCGGTGATTAATTGACGAATTTCCCAGACTTTTTTATTCGCCAGTTTCACTTCTTTGCTTGGTTTAGCTATTTGGCACATTTTACATGAATGGCATTTTACAAAACCTTTTGTTTTCAGCCATGTGTTTTCCTTTTTCTTCCCTCTGAAGTGACTGTGGATCAGATGGTCTTTTAGGTTTCTTGCTCTTCTGTAAGTCACTGTGGGATGATTGCCCACTATGTCTTTCACCGTGTTATCCAATTGCAGAATCTTCCAATTTTTTCTTAGGATTTTTTCAATTTGATTACTTTCTTGTGCGTAATCCATTATCATTCGTATTGGTTCCGTTTGCTCCTTATTTTCCACTTGTTTCACCGCTAGGCAGTCCTCTCGTGTTCTTTCATTAGTTCTTTCCCAACACTTTGTTACTACTCCTGGTTTGTATTTTCTCCTCATAAAGCGCTTAGCTGTTTTTTCACTGTGGATCTTCCATTCTGTTTCCTCACTACAGATCCTGCGGATCCTTAAAAATTCTCCATATGGGATGCTGGAAATTAGAGAATTCTGATGGAAACTGGTCGCTTCCAGGGTAGCATTTGTTGCTGTTGCCTTTCTGTGTAGCGTCGTCTGAATCTCCTTGTTCTTAATGTAAATGTCTGTATCCAGGAATATAACTCTTTCCTTACTTATCGTGTAAGTGAATTTTAAATCTTTTGTGCAGTTGTTGATTACTTCACAATATTCCTGGAATTCTGACGCTGTGCCATCCCAGATTATTAACAAATCGTCGATGTATCTTTTCCAACTGACGATTTTGTTCACTGCTTGATCATTCATTGTGTTCCATGCATATTCCTGTTCCCACCATCCCATGGCTAAGCAGGCGTAACTGGGACTGAAAGAAAATCCCATAGCGGTCCCGCTGTTTTGACGGAATGTTTCTTCCCCAAAGACGAAGCTATTTTGATTAAGGCAAATGGATATCATTTCCAACAGCATCTTGTTGTGGTTACTGTATTTTATATTTCTTTCCTGAAGGAAGTAATTACATGCTTTCATGCCCATGTCGTTCCCTATATTGGTATATAGGGCTATGACGTCCATCGTTATTAACTGGTATGATGTCTGCCATGGTGTATTTTGTAACGATCTCAGAAGATTAGTGGTGTCTTGTACATATGAACTTAATTGTGTCACATACGGTCTCAAAAAGTGATCTATGAAGTTCGCCAATGGTTCCAACAAAGATCCCTTTGCTGATAATATTGGTCTTCCTGGGGGTTTCTTTTGATCTTTATGCAGTTTTGGTAGGAACTACATGGACCAGAAGGCATAGGGCCAGTAATAACAGAGGAAATGACATGACAGCAGCTTGAATGCTTTTTAGTGAGACTGGGGCAGTGGGCCAGTTGATCGTGAACAAGGTGTCAGGAGGCATCGAAACGCGTAGATCAAGTTCTGCTTACTATGCCCATTGAAAGAAGAAAATAAATAAGTGTTATTTTGTCACTTTGAGAGTGCGGCCCATCATTTCTTCCTGGCTAGGAAGATTTGTGTACAATAAGTAGCGGCGCGGTTCGGCCGCAGGAGAACGCACCCACACTGAGTGCTGTGAAACCGGCTTTGAACCAAATTGGATGCAATAATTAGTCCGGTTACAGTGAACGCTGGCAAGAAACGACGAAGTCTTGAGAGGCATCACGCCGCTTGAAGGAACGGTAAGCGAGCATTTGAACTGTATTTATTTATTCTAAATTCCGCACTAAAGCGGACGACCAGCTGAGTGCCGGGGAGCCTGACAATTACAGCATTAAAACCGCAACATTGTTTCAATGAGGGAACGAGCGGGTAAAAAGCTATTGGATTAATTGTTAAAAGGAATACCGGTTGAAGTACATAACGCAAAGATTAAGAAAGATCACATAAAGGCAATAAGGGCTAGTACATGCAAAGCAGAAATATGGAAAGAAGGGAAGCAAAGAGGAACGAGCTCCTGAATGATATATTTGACAAAGGCCAGGGAACAAAGGAGACAAGCACAACCACTACAACTGCAAAAATGGATGTGAAAAATAAATTAAGACAGTGGGAAAAACAAAGTCGCAAGGAAATCAATAAAGCATGGGAGCTCATCACTTTGAAAAAATATTTGGAGGTACGTGTTCCAAGGGGTTTAAGAATAATGCTTATGCCCAATAATCAGGATACAACGAATGAATTACTGCAAGAATGGGGCGAGTTTATACTAAAATCGTCACTGGGCCTAATAGAAATATTAGTTAAACACTTTGAGATTGGCTTGGAAAAAATCAAACTACAACTTCAAGAAACAGAAAAAGAAATATCACAATTGAAGCTAACAACTGAAATGAATACATTCAAAGACGAGTTGGAGATTCAAATTGAAAGACACGAAGACACAGTAAGGGAAAGGAAACACTCCAAATTTATACGAGACTCAAATGACTATGCTGAAGGCCGAATATTTACTTTTGCAATAAAATTTGATGGATTAAAGGAACAAATTTCTTGGAACAGCATGACGAGTTTATCGAGCAATGCTTCCTCAATAGTCTCTGCGGATTCGAATGAAGGGGAATCAACATCAATGCGTGACACAGTGAAGATGTCTTTTTTAGGGGACATGCGCCCCGTTCTGCAGCAAAGACAGTGGGAACAAAATCGTCCCACGCAGCAACATCAACAGAAAGGAAGAGGAAGAGGACGGCAATGGTCGGAAAGAAACCGCAGAGAAGAGGAAAAAGGTGCAAGCGGTGGTGCGGAAAAAATTGGCACCGAAACGAGGAGCATGCGCCAGAGACAGAAACGATAAGCGACAAACTACAAATAGTAAACTTGTCAATAAGATCAATAAATGAAACAGAGACACGTCTACTAAAAAGAGGCTTCAACTTTTGCCCTAAAAGTCGCATAGACCTAGCACCAATAAGAATAGATCTATACCTATACATAAGGAAAATCAAACTTGCAAAAGTATTCAAGGAAGCGAAATACAGACAACAAAATAAAACAACACAAGAAGAAACATCTGGAGGCCTTCAAGTGAAAGACTCAGAAAGTTTCCTAACTCTAATCAATCTGGATGCAATAGAGAACGAACATCTTTCCCTGGAAGAGGCTTGTAGCCAAACAGGGGGAGGCCTCAGTGGAAAGAAGCCAAAATCGAAATGTTATCCCCAACTAGCTCATGGAAACAAAATTGATTTATTTCAAGATGCAGTAATTCAAGACTTATACAAATTGAAACATTCCAAATATGACGAAAACTTAAAGAGAGAAGAGAGAGAAGCCCTTAGAATATTATCAACGGATGACCAAATTTAAATCAAAATGGCCGACAAGGGCGGAAACATAGTAATATGGGAGCGGACGGCATATATAACAGAGGCACACCGCCAGCTGAGAGAAACCCAATACTATGAAAAACTAGAAAGTAATCCAACCATAGCAATCAAAAAAATGGTGGATGATAAACTCTCAGAATGGGCATCATGTGGCTTAATTGATGAAGATGAACGCAAATTCCTGACGGTGACACATCCAGTATGTTATGTTATGTTATTTTAATTTATTAAGCGCACAGATACTCGGAAGTGTCCCGGCGCTAACAACAGAAGAAGGCAGCAAGACTACAGAAATCCATTAAAACAGCAATGTCTTCAGGGATTTTCGAAACAGGTGAGGATCACAAATAGCCCTCAGGGACAAAGGAAGAGAGTTCCAAGCAATGCAGGCTCTGCGGGCAAATGAGTTGCCCCCCATTTCGAGCACGCTTAAATTTAGTAGTCTCCATAAGCAGCAGTGAGGAGGATCTCAGCTGTCTCCTAGGAATGTAAAAGGTGAATCTGTCCTGCAGATATTTGGGGCCCGACCATAAAGGGCCTGTTGAACAATGGACAGCATTTTGAATTTAAGCCGAGATACCACAGGGAGCCAATGAAGTGCCTGAAGTTGAGCCCGAGCGCTTTGCCACGGGGCCAGACCACCCAGAAGCTGCCGAATTTTGGACCACCTGCAATTTCCTAACAAGGTAGCCCGTGCAGCCTACCAGGAGGGCATTCGCGTAGTCAAGGCGGGAAAGAAGCAGAGCACGCACCACCGTCTCTCTATCCTTAGCTGGGAGCAAGGGTAGAAACTTCTTGAGACTCCTCAAAAGGCCAAAGCAGGTGCCAGCAAGTTTTTTTATATGCGAGGCAAAGTTCAGGTTTTCGTCGAACCATACGCCAAGATTTTTAACGGCTCCCTTGATAACCGGAGGACACGGAAAGCCAGAAGGCCAGAGTCTTGATCTAAACTCTGAGGAAAAAGAGCCGAACAACAGGACTTCTGACTTAGCCTCGTTGCATTTTAGCTGAGCGTTGGCCAGCCACTGAAAAACAGAGGACAGACACTGATGAGATCTGGTCACCGAGTCGTCCGCCTTATTCCAAGTAAACAGCAGTTGGGTATCATCCGCGTAGGCCATCACTTTAGCCACCAAAGACTCCGCCAGATAAATCAGCGGAGTCATATAGATGTTAAAAAGCAGAGGGCTAAGTGACGACCCCTGCGGAACTCCTGTGGTGACCCTTAAGGGGGCCGCAGCACACGGAGGAAGCCAAACCTGCTGCGTCCTGTCCTCCAAAAAAGATCTGATCCACAACAAAGCTTGTCCAGAAACTCCGATGTCCGAGAGGCGGTCAAGGAGCATGGCGTGAGGCACCGTGTCGAACGCCGCCGAGAGATCTAGCAGTATTAGGGCTGCTTTCCCGCCGGCGTCCAAGCAATCTCGAATGGACTCCGAAACCTCCAACAGAGCGGATTCGGTGCTGTAGGAGGCACGGAAGCCCGACTGCGCAGGATGGAGAACCTCAGCCGCCTCGACAAAACTCGTCAGTTGGAACGTGACCGCCTTCTCGCAGACTTTGGCCAATCTAGGCAAAAGCGAGATGGGGCGATAGTTTTCTGGGAGCAGCGGATCAAGGGATGGCTTTTTTAGAAGTGGTAAAATTAGAGCCTGTTTCCATACCATAGGGACACATGCTTCCCTTAGTGATTGATTGACCAAGAAATTGACCTCGGTGTTGACGGTATCTGCCACGTCCGAGAGTAGTCTGGCAGCGCACGGATCGTTCGGCGAGCCGGACTTGAGGGCTTTCAGGATTTTGAGGGAGCTGGGCAAATCTATCGGACAAAACTCTGAGAGGCAGCTGATCGGAAGAGCCCTGGGCAGGGAGGGGACCTTTTCGGGACTAGCCGACATCGTTAAAGGCCGAAATGTCTCCTGGATACTAATGATTTTGTCCCTGAAGAAAGATGCCAGGGAGTTACACCAGGAATCCGAGACAGGGGCGACAGCAACCTGAGCACTGGGAGCTAGGAAACTCTGCACTATGGAGAAGATCTCTTTGGCGTTGTTATTAGCCCGTTCAATACGGGCAGCATAGTGCAGGCCCTTAGACTCCCTAATAGCTCTATAATAGAGTTTTTGTGTAGATCTGAGAAGCACTTTGTCCAGGTGTTGGTATCCACCGGAACGCCAAGACCTCTCTGCCACTTTGCAATTGTGCTTAAGACTCCTCAGCGCGGGGGTAAACCAAGGCTTAGAGGGAGCCTCTCTTCTCAGTTTAGCCTGCCCAGCTGTCGAAGCCAATGCCACAGCACCTGAGATCCACTCATCGAATTGGGTGACATTAGCATCCAGGTCTGTGCCAAAGGAGGGCCGAGAAGCATCAAGAGCGAGGCTAAGCTGAGTTGAGACCACCTTTTTGGAGAGGGGCTGGCGTTTGCTGTTGGACGGTTTCCGAAAGTTATGTAACGACCAGGAAAAAAAGATGGGGAAATGATCCGACCATGCCACAGGGAGAGGTTTAGAGACCGAGGTGGGAAAATTGGTGCCGATCATATCAAGAGTGTGGCCACCCTGGTGAGTAGGAAACAGGACCAATTGGGAAAGATTTACAAGGTGTAATGCATCTAGAAAGGCAGCCGAATCTGCCTCTTCACTACAGTCAAGGTGGATGTTGACATCTCCGAGGAGAACAAACTTAGAAAACTTCAGAGCGCGCTCTGCCAAAGCCTCACCATAGGATGCTAAAAAGTTCGCAGTAGAACCAGGGGGACGGTATATCAACGAGCCACCGAGAGTGAAATGGGCCGATAGTTGGAGATTAAAATGTAAGGCCTCACAATTACCCCAGAGAGTGGAGGTTTCGCCCCGAAGGGTCCAATTGTCTCTATACCAGAAGGCCAAGCCACCCCCTCTGCACACACCGCGGTCCACCCGGTAAACTTTAAATCCCGGTGGAGTAGCCATATGTACTAAGGGATTAGAAGAAGCATCAAACCAGGTCTCGGTCACAAACAGGATGTCTAATTTGTTATCTATGATTAAGTCAAAGACATCCAAGTGGTGTTTTTTCGCGGATCTCGCATTAATAAGACAGGCGTAGATGGTGTCAGACCTGTCCGCTGAGCCGGGAGGAATAAGCTCTGGCGTAAAACTAAACGCACAACTGCCACTAACAAAATCTGAGGATGGGAAGACAGAGAAGACCTTATCAATAGGGCACTGCGATGGCTGTAAGGATTTAAGCCACTCCGCCGACAATATAACCGGGCCGGTGAGTGCGGAGGTAGGACGGGCAGAGGGACATGCCCTATGCCCTGACCGTGCGCTGACGGGTGCAGACGGGCTTGCCTTACGCGCGCCTTCGGCGCGCTGTCGGCGCGCCCGCTGCGCTCGTCCGCTGCACTTCACATCGACAATTTACTTCCTACCAAAACTGCATAAAGATCAAAAGAAACCCCCAGGAAGACCAATATTATCAGCAAAGGGATCTTTGTTGGAACCATTGGCGAACTTCATAGATCACTTTTTGAGATCGTATGTGACACAATTAAGTTCATATGTACAAGACACCACTGATCTTCTGAGATCGTTACAAAATACACCATGGCAGACATCATACCAGTTAATAACAATGGACGTCATAGCCCTATATACCAATATAGGGAACGACATGGGCATGAAAGCATGTAATTACTTCCTTCAGGAAAGAAATATAAAATACAGTAACCACAACAAGATGCTGTTGGAAATGATATCCATTTGCCTTAATCAAAATATCTTCGTCTTTGGGGAAGAAACATTCGGTCAAAACAGCGGGACCGCTATGGGATTTTCTTTCAGTCCCAGTTACGCCTGCTTAGCCATGGGATGGTGGGAACAGAAATATGCATGGAACACAATGAATGATCAAGCAGTGAACAAAATCGTCAGTTGGAAAAGATACATCGACGATTTGTTAATAATCTGGGATGGCACAGCGTCAGAATTCCAGGAATATTTTGAAATGATCAACAACTGCAGAAAAGATTTAAAATTCACTTACATGATAAGTAAGGAAAGAGTTATATTCCTGGATACAGAAATTTACATTAAGAACAAGGAGATTCAGACGACGCTACACAGAAAGGCAACAGCAACAAATGCTACCCTGGAAGCGACCAGTTTCCATCAGAATTCTCTAATTTCCAGCATCCCATATGGAGAATTTTTAAGGATCCGCAGGATCTGTAGTGAGGAAACAGAATGGAAGATCCACAGTGAAAAAACAGCTAAGCGCTTTATAAGGAGAAAATACAAACCAGGAGTAGTAACAAAGTGTTGGGAAAGAACTAATGAAAGAACACGAGAGGACTGCCTAGCGGTGAAACAAGTGGAAAATAAGGAGCAAATGGAACCAATACGAATGATAATGGATTACGCACAAGAAAGTAATCAAATTGAAAAAATCCTAAGAAAAAATTGGAAGATTCTGCAATTGGATAACACGGTGAAAGACATAGTGGGCAATCATCCCACAGTGACTTACAGAAGAGCAAGAAACCTAAAAGACCATCTGATCCACAGTCACTTCAGAGGGAAGAAAAAGGAAAACACATGGCTGAAAACAAAAGGTTTTGTAAAATGCCATTCATGTAAAATGTGCCAAATAGCTAAACCAAGCAAAGAAGTGAAACTGGCGAATAAAAAAGTCTGGGAAATTCGTCAATTAATCACCGGCAAGACGCAATACACAGTATATGTGATAGAATGCCCATGCCCACAAAGGTACGTGGGAAGTACCATTTGTGAACTAAAGAAAAGAATAATGGAGCATGTAAGGGCAACTATACACAAAGATCGAACCAATGCTGTGTCAAAACATATGGAGCAATTCCATCAAGGGGATTGGAAGAAGTTGAGATTTTTTGGAATAGAGACAATTCCAAAAAAAGAACGTGGTGGAGATCGTGAGAAGATGTTACGCCAGAAGGAATCGCGCTACATTTTAAATTTGAGAACTCTGAGTCCCCATGGCCTGAATCAATCAGAGGAGATGTACATCCATCTGTAAAAAATTAATAAGAAAAAGGTCGCGTGGGATACAGCAATGGAAACAACAATGAACTGAACAAGAGAATTAACAACTCGGTGGGAGAAGAAAGGAATGAATGAGGGAAGAAAAAAATATAATAACTGTGATGCAACAATATAAAAAAAACATAAAAAACGACAAAGAAGAAGAAAACTTCATACACGTAAAAAAAAGAATTTGAACAACAAACACAGTAAGGTGATTGGAACACACAGTGCAAAGGTTCCCCCTTAAATGAAATTAAATTACAACGAGAAATGTATCCCAGGAAATCAGATACTTCAATAAAATTAAGAGAAAGAAAATGATTAACACAAAGCAGGAGGAAAGGAAAGAAACAAATCATTCCCTTCAACGGAACTGCTGTCAACTACATGGACCAGAAGGCATAGGGCCAGTAATAACAGAGGAAATGACATCACAGCAGCTTGAATGCTTTTTAGTGAGACTGGGGCAGTGGGCCAGTTGATCGTGAACAAGGTGTCAGGAGGCATCGAAACACGTAGATCAAGTTCTGCTTACTATGCCCATTGAAAGAAGAAAATAAATAACCGTTATTTTGTCACTTTGATAGTGCGGCCCATTATTTCTTCCTGGCTAGGAAGATTTGTGTACAATAAGTAGCGGCGCGGTTCGGCCGCAGGAGAACGCACCCACACTGAGCGCTGTGAAACCGGCTTTGAACCAAATTGGATGCAATATATATATATATGTATGTATATATATATATATATATAAATATGTGTATTTTTCTATGTATCTGTATGCATTCTATTTGGGAGGGCAAATTGGTTCTTGGGCCGAGTTTTCTGTACCTGTGACTTATTAGCGCCAGATTAAGTAAATATTGGGCAGAGCGGTGTTTTTCTGTATTGTTAGTAGTCTCCTTCCCCTGCTCCCTCTGCCAGCTATCAGATTCAGGGACCCACTTCTGTGTGAGTGATCATTAGTTGCTAGCCAATATAAGAGCTTGCTAGGTTAGTCCCCGCGATTGTAGACTCGCTGGGTCGATGCTCTCCGGCACTGCCTCGCTTCCTCTAAGGAGATTTGTTTCCGCTTGGACCTCGCCAGTACCAGTTGGTGCTCAATATCAGTGACAGTAACAGTTCATTGAATCTTAGTGACAGTAGTTGAATAATGTCAGGAGTCTTCCCCAGACATACTAACAGGGAAGAAAATTGATCGTGACAGGAACAGTTAAGCAGGAGGGATAAACAATCCTTAACTGATCATGCAGTTCAAAATTACACTTTCTTCTACAGCAGAGAGATAGATACAGGGGAGACACTGGGGCTCCAGCGCCGACGCGCGTTTCGGTGTCACCCCTTCATCAGGACGAAGCAAGGCAGTGTGGGACTCATGAAGGGTAATGCCTGAAAGAACAACAAAGATATATATACATATATATACATATACATATATATACAAATATATATAGTCTTTTACGATAAAACTAGAACGGGGTGTCGATATATCAAACATCCCCTCAACTGTACCTCACTAGGAGAGAAGCAAAGGATTGTCTGGACCGAAGGAATCATTTTTACAAAGTTATAAAACAGGGAGAGTGCACAAAAAAGAGTTATAGCAGTGTAGAAAAATCGACCACAGTGCTGTACAATGTATAAGCTAGCAACACCAGCAATAGCCAAACAACCACGAGTGTGAGAGAAAAAGGAAGATGTGGACTCCATAGTGGGCATTAGCGACAAAGTAGTGCCAAAGATAACCAAAAAAGAGGAAAATGTGACTAAGATTAGTATCAAGTATGCTAATCAATACCTGGAAGTCAACACCAGGACCATATTGCTGAGTTAAAAACTAAAGATAGCACGGCAGAAATGAACTCCCCAAAATGACCTACAACAGAAAGGTATGTACATTGAATTTCTAATGAGACAAATATATAGCAATAAAGGTGCTAACAGATAGAGAAAAGCAAGCCGGCTCACCCAATACAATCAAACATTGGGGCAAGTAGAAATTGAATATATTTACATCCATATATAGGATAAAAAGCCAGCAACATGGAGAACGGTCAGATCCGGTAAGTACAGACGGAATTACAGAGAAGTTGCCATGACGACAAATGATGTCACTCGGAAAGAGCGAGGTCACGTCAAGTGCAGTGAAACCTAGATGGTGACAGAGAAAACTGCAAATGGAAACAAACACTGTACATGGATGAGGACTACACAAACACATAAGAAAACATCAAACAGATATATATGAAAGGACGAGAAAAGATATGTAAACCGAACATATAGCGACATTCAGAAACATACTTAGAAAGAGATTGGGGTAGCAAGGCGTAATAAAGAAACACCCAGGCTGAACATGTCAAGTTAGAGTTGTTCAGACTAAGAGGAGGATGATTTGTCTAGCTTAATTTACGGGAGAAATCTCCAGCATAGTGTAGGCGGGGGGCAAAAGACCACCATAATGAGTGTCTGTAAGCAACATATTATTAAAAAAACGGGCACTTGTAGCAAACTGGTAATATAAAGCCAGGGAGTGTCTGCATGACGCAGGCCTTGCACAAAGTGCAACAATGAAAAATTAATAAATGGGTCCTTTCAAACCGGCAACAACACTGCAGATGTTGAGGCAACATAGAAGGAAGGTGTCGCTGCCCGGGACCACAGGGCAAGGAAGTAACGGGGAAGAAAGAATACTGAAACAATGACAGAAAGAAGGTCCTAGGTACAAGGTGCTAAGGTACCAAATTACACACTACACATATAAGACAAAGAGATGGCTGCCAGCGAGCATACCTCAGACGAGTCTCTGATGTAGATTGGGGAACCATCGCCCGATAGGCAAGTCGGGCTTCTTGCCGGTAGCAACCGACGACAGTAAGTGCTGATGGGAACATGGTGGAGTTATATACGCGAAAGACACGCGCTCATGGATGGGCTCTGGGTTTGACACCGAAACACGCATCCTCGCTGGAGCCCGTGTCTCCCCTGCATCTATCTCCCTCCTGGAGAAGAAAGTGTAATTTTGAACTGCATGATCAGTTGAGGATTGTTTATCCCTCCTGCTTAATTGTTCCTGTCACGTTGAATTTTCTTATCTGCTATTATGTCTGGGGGAAGACTCCTGACATTATTCAAATACTGTCACTATGATTCAATGAACTGTTACCTGATGGGATGTTTGAGTATGTCTGAGAATGTGTATGTTTGTCTGGTTTGAGAGAATGAATGTGTGTGACTCATGATGCCTATTGATCTTTGTGATATTTATTCTTATGCCTTTTGTATTGTATTAATTAAACAATGTAAATAAACATATATATATATATATTCAGTGAAAAAACCATAGGTTTCACACATGTTATAGTTAGCTGGACATTTTACTGATAAAAAACCAATGAAATTCCCCCGTTATAGTTAGTGCAGGCAACTATAACTCACGCGACCGCAATCCTCTGCTGATGACATATGTGTCTTTATGAAAAAAAAATATTTGTAATATATGTATAGCTAAAATTTAATGGAAGAAGACATGGACAAATAATTGTCTATATACAGTATTAGCATCAGCAGAGGATTGCGGTCGCGTGAGTTATAGTTGCCTGCACTAACTATAACGGGGGAATTTCATTGGTTTTTTATCAGTAAAATGTCCAGCTAACTATAACATGTGTGAAACCTATGGTTTTTTCACTGAATTTGCAAGGTTTTTTAAATGCTAATTCCTAACTATAACGTGTGTGAAACCTATTGTTTTTTCTGTGAATTTGTACGTTTTTTTAAATGCTAAGTTACTTTACGCCATTCGTGGCGTGCGCGCCCACTTAACGCAGTTCGTTCCGTGCGCGCACAGTGCGCTTCGCGCACCGTGCGCGCACAGTGAGCACGCGGTGCGCTTCGCGCACCGCGTGCCCACTTTACGCAGTTAGTGCCGTGCACGCACGGTGGGCACGCGGTGCGCTACGCGCACCGCGTGCCCACGTTACGCTGGATGGGCCATGTACGCACGATGCGCTTCGTGCACCGTGCGCACATGGAGGACATATTATGCGCTTCCTTGTGAAAGGTAATGTTTGATTTTTTAATTGACTAGATTTACAATGCCCAAATGTTGCCCTTAGGGCACCATTTGCACACGGGGAGTGGAGTGTGTGGATAATTTTTTTTTATTTTTATTTTTTTACCGTACGCGTACGGTAAGCGTAATCGCCGATTTTTCAAAAAAATTTAAATTTGAATTTTTTGCCTTGGGGGTTCTTAGGGGATATCTTCATCAAGGCTAGGTGGTTGGTAGCAGTCTAAACATCCCCTTTACACGTTTTTTGCCTTTGTTTTTCCTCCTCCCCCTCAGAGTGCGAGATAGAAAATGGCGGCCGCCGCTTCCTGGTTTCGACCGATTCGAATGTTTACTAAGATCAAACAGCCAATCAGAATCGCGCTCGCGCACGGCACCGTACGCGTACGGTAAGCTTACCGTAAGCGCACGGTAAGCGCACCGTAAGCTGGCTCATATATATATATTGATTTAAAGGCTATTTTCTCAGGATCTACTGAACAGATTTACACCAAACCTACAAAAGGCACTTCCTTGACCTGTAGACTACCTCTCTGCCAAATTTCAAGGAACTCTGTTCAGCCGTTCGGGCTGTAGCTGTGTCTAAAGGTCCTATGGAAAAATGCATGGGAAAAACGCGTTTTGGGACCCCCCTTTTTTCTCAGCCCCCGCTTGACGAATCCCCCCGAGACTTTCAGGGTAGGAGCGGAGCGTAGCGCCCCATTAGTTTTGAAAATTTCGCGAGGATTCGTCGACCGGCACCAAAGTTATTCCAAATAGAATGTTGCGGTTTTCCCATGGAAACAGGGTCCTAACTATAACTTCCTACTGGCGACCGCCAGTAGGTAATATATATATATATATATATATGTATGTATATATATATATATATATATATATATATGTGTGTATTTTTCTATGTATCTGTATGCATTCTATTTGGGAGGGCAAATTGGTTCTTGGACCGAGTTTTCTGTACCTGTGACTTATTAGCACCAGATTAAGTAAATATTGGGCAGAGCAGTGTTTTTCTGTATTGTTAGTAGTCTCCTTCCCCTGCTCCCTCTGCCAGCTATCAGATTCAGGGACCCACTTCTGTGTGAGTGATCATTAGTTGCTAGCCAATATAAGAGCTTGGTAGATTAGTCCCCGCGATTGTAGACTCGCTGGGTCGATGCTCTCCGGCACTGCCTCGCTTCCTCTAAGGAGATTTGTTTCCGCTTGGACCTCGCCAGTACCAGTTGGTGCTCAATATCAGTGGAGGGTCGGCTGTGTGCTTGCCTCTTCAGAGAAGGACCTGGGCTTCTTGATCTGTCACCTGTGCCTATGGGTGAGCCTCCTTCCCCTTAATGTATCCCTTAAATTCCTCTTCTATGAAGTCGGCACCGTCTTGGTCCACAAGATAACAGGCATTTGTGCGCCACATAGCTTGTAGAGTGCCCTGAAGAGATCCTATTTCTAAGAGGCGAGGTACAAAGATTCTCAAATAAGATCTTTTTGGGCACGGGTAGCCAGTAGAGCTCCTTTAAATATGGACAGGTGGAACTTTGTCTCTTAGTCCCAATGTAAGCCTGGCATCAGCATTCTGGATGATATGCACGTAAGACATGAGGCATCTAGGAATTCCCAAATAAAAAACCTTGCCATAATGAAGTTGGCTGTTATGGCGGGCTGCTCTACCCCTTTACGTTGGGAGAAGAAGTGCAATGATCTTATTTGAGAGTTGTATGTAATCTAAAGCAGGAGGCGGTGTCTTTGTTAGCCTAAGGCACCAAAGCTAGAGATAAATAAATGATGCAGCTAAAATTGTGGATCTGGGTGACTGGAACAGTGATTAGATCGAGCGTGGATGACCACATGTCAGAACATATCGAGCTGAAGGACAATTTGAGTGGCATTTGCTTGGGCAATGTAATTAATGGCAAATGAAAAGATGAGTCTGGGAAAAGCCACATAAATGTGGAAATGGGTAGGCTTGAGACATAAGCCCGGAGAGAACTCACGCTTGATGTGCTGAAAGTCAGGTTTGTAGGACAAGAAAGGTGGACTGGGAGTGGTCGACCAGATACAATTTAGTCCAAGCAAATTACTGCCTAATAACAGAGTATTTTCTGGGATGCAGTCTTGTTCAAAACTTATTGGAACACACACTGGTCCCGACATGGAACAATTTGCCCAGAACGCATTCAGAGACACTAGTAAGATTAGCGCTGAGATTTGTGGAGGCAGTATCAACTGTCTTGCCCCAGGTTTACCACTGAAGCGTTGTTCAAGCATAGAAATACTAATGGCAATCCAGCATGGTCTAAACCTAGTAGATAACACCATCTGTTTTCTGGTACTGCATGAGAAGACACGTGGTGTTATCTACTAGATATAAACTGTGTTGGATTATTGTTAGTATTTCTTGGCCTGAACAAAACTTCAGGGACAAACCTGGGGAAAGAGACCTGATGCTACCTCCAGAAACCTCAGTGTTATTCTTGCTCAGTCATGATACACTTTGCCATACGCTTCCATTTCAGTTTGCTGCTTTATTTATGGTTACTTGGACTAATGATTGAACAGAGCTGACCTCAAGTTATGAGACATTTAAGAAAGCTTAAAGGATGTATGTACCAGGGATAGCTTTCTATAGGGTATAAATAGCTTTTATGGTGATGCAAGTTCCCAATACCATTATCTGTGAGGATGTTGTCCATTTTGCCCTATTGCCCGATACTATCTTAGGGCTGAACTGTTCCTTGACAGTATATTTTGCTGTTCAGATGTCTCTTGGTGATAGCACTTGCTGATCTTAGGACACTGATCCTTATCTGGTTGGTAGCCTCGCCATGCAGGTGCAGACCTGACTCCTCTTCTGGAGACCATAAGCACTTTCTGTATTTTTGTCTACATATTATTGTGGGCCTCACCTCTACTCAAACGTCCTCAGTATCCAGTTATATGTGTTTGATTTGTGTTGAAGATGCATGCTCTCTGGGATTTTAGGTATAATGTTCCCTACTACCAATTCCTGGCTCCAATTTGTTTTGTCAGAGGCTTAGGTCCTGGATGGGTACCTTTATCAGGTTATCATTCCTAAGTCATGAGAGTTTACTTCTAGACCTTATTAAGCAAGGTGCTGGCGCATGCTGATATTGTTGATTCAATCTATAGCCTTAGTTAGACTGATACCTGAGGGTAGCCTTACAAAAGTTAATGTCCTGATGGTTCTATGACCCAATTCTTTAGGCATAGTTAGACTTAGTTAGATTGATATCTGTCTTTACCAGTTCACAAAAGTTTAGGTCCTGATGGTTCTATGACCCAATCCTTTAGGCACTGAAGATGACTGGGTAGACAATTACAACTTGAAAACTTTTTGCTCCATCTCGCCACACAACCGCCAGCAAAGTTGAGCCTTACTCTCAGTTAAATAATAAATATTTTAGTCTGTCTTGTTCTTCATGCCCTTTTTTAAAACAACTTTATTTTATTTTTCTTCACTTTATAAAGTTTGTTTAAGGTGATGAAAATCAATAACATATTTTAAAAATCAAGCGTTAATAAGGGAGAATCCACTACATTATACTACATTATTCTTCTATATCCAAGCATACATTCTTTTTAGCATTACAAATAGGGATAATGTCCCATAGCTTTTCTCCTGTAATAATGGCTTACACTTTGTTACAGGATGGGCTTGGTATGGAGCATGAGACCCCTATCAGCTCAAGAACGGCAGCTGGAGAGGCTCCAGGAACTTCATTAACTTGAAAGGGACAGAGGTGAAGCCTGGAAATGTGTAGTTTAGTGTAAGGAAAGACCTAGGAGGGGAAAGCCTTTGTTCCCCAGCCCTACACTAGCCAGACTGCCTCCGAACCCAATGGACTGGAAGCTAACCATGAAACCAGTTTGGAGTGGACACAGGAACCCTCCTCAGAACACTTCCTGGACCTGTGGAAGATCAGAGGAGAACTGGACCCTGCCTGCTGTAACCTGGGAAGGAGCCCTGAAGGAATGGACCTGCTCTATCTTGTACCAAGGACAAAGAAGTGAGCTCCAAGGGTCAGTTGGCCTGTTTTGGCCAAAGAGAAGCAACAAGCTGCAAGCGGCATTTTTTATGCAAGTGAACAGTTGACCTGCACCAACTGGATTTGGACTGGACCTTGCTTGTTGCTTCTGCTTGAGTGAGATCCCACCCCTAAGTGCTGTCTCTGAGGTCCTGGGAGCAGTAGAAGTGACCGGGAGGAGCTACTTGTAAAGATTGGGCTTCCAATACATCCAGAGCGTCAATGATCCTTTGGCTAAAGTTATCTGGATTCATGCAGCTTCATCAGATGCATTTTCAGGCTTGGCCCATGGAGGATTTTAAGTTCAGTAAAAAAGAATAAATCAGAAGGTAAAATCTCTAACTTTGACAAGCCCACTGGGTGTATCAGACAGGTGCTCCTTCGCAGTCTGCCTAGATTCTGGGCTACTGCTTCCATCATTGGCGCTTAGTGCATTCTGCCCCAATTTTCACATAAAACTTCAATAAGTCATATTCCCGGTACCCTTTACTGCATTTTGTTGTATTGATATTTTACTTCCTTTGAAGTGAACAGGACATGTAGCATAAGGTTGATCGTCGTAATATCTCTGACGTTGCAAGATCTTCCCAGTTGTCTGAGTGACTTTTCATGTGGGTTTCGAATCGAAGCCAACATTTCTCAGATTTCTTAACTCTGTTGTTTAAAAGTGCTGATAATCCCTCTATTGCATGGTTATTTCATATGTTCCACCACCTTAGGTGTATTTGGGGACAGGTGCTTCTTTATTTTTGGGAACTTGATTAACTTTCACACGTTTGAAATTACAAAAGATCTAATAAGCTTTACTATAGCAGTTGTAAGATGGCATGTACAATCAAAGCTTGTATCACCAAATAGCAGAATTGTGACGTCAAGTGGTAGAAATATTCCTATTACAGTCTCGCTGTGTAATAATATGTTCATGGCATGTGTTGCTGTAGATACACATGCTGTGGATACTCTGGCCATCTAGTGTTGAGCTTGAACATGTCCAACTTGTTTTTGCTCAAAGAAGTCTTTTCGCGTCTCAAGGTCTGGTGACTCCACCTATTGTAGGCAATGTGCTTGGGCATCGTCTCCATAGATTGTTTTCTCAGCTGTCGGGGTCAGATGTGTATACTGGAGCTCCGGTTCAACTCCACTTGGTGTTTTCACTGTGCCTTCAGCACTGTTCCTCATCAGTACAAACAATCTCACTTTTCCTTGGATTTACCATCTGGCGTTACTTCCATTCAATTTTCTCTTAGTCACCAAATTCTCAGCAGTGGGGCTCTGTCCCTTCGACTCCAATCACCTTCGACAGTTGAGAATGTCCATATGCTGGGAAGGCCTTTTTTTCGGTTCTGCCCATCTTGCCACGCTAAGTATCCCAGCACAGACATGCATGAAGTTTATAACTTGTGCCTGTACCCTGACCACCAAGAGGAATCCTGTGTGGCGTGTCTTCCTTCCGTAACAAGAAGACCCTTCGGAACCATAGGGTGCGTCACATTGCCTCAGCATCAATGGCACAGGAGAGGAGGACACTCTGCACATCCACCTAGAAGGCAAGGAGGAAGCTCTGCAGGAGCTGGGCACGTCTGGTGGCGAGATAAAAGCGGTGTTTAGTCAGATGAGGCCGACTCCGACGTCAAAGCAGAAGGGCCCCAGCCGGCCCAACACCTGTTGCAGGGGACTGCAGTGAGTACCACTACTGCCCGTCCTTCTGAAGCACCAGAATCGAACTCTCATTCTTCTTCAGATGCCTCTTGGCCACCAGAGCCTCATACCAAAGGTCTGCACCAAACTACCTAGCCAGACTCAAAGCCTTCACAACCCACAGTACTGAAGTCCGCATTCTGGATGCCGAACCTCTTCCACTCCAACTAGGCTATCTTTTTTTTTTTTTTTTTGAAAAACCTTTATTGATGTTTCAATCATTTACACGTATGGGCCTACAACCCCCCGGGGCCGGCCGCTAAGTAACCAGGATAATAAAAGCAAATGTCAACACAGGCGGCACCTCGGAGAGCAAAGTCTTCAATCCAATATAGTCCGGCCAATGAGCCGCGCAGGTAGGACACCAGGAGAGAAAGGGGTTTTCATTTTATGATAAGACAAAACAGTAGGATCAGGTGCCAAACAATTTCCCAAAAGCGAGAAGGGGCAAGGATAAGAGACGTAAACAATAAGCAGCAATACATTGAATCAATGGCGCAGGCGCGGGAAAGTACGGATGTGGAGAAATATCAAAAATAGTTGCGCCTGCAGGTCCCCGTACCTAAGGCCCAGCGAACCCCCCGGAAACTGTGGCACACATGAAGAGCAAACGATTCACAATCAGGGTGGTGTATCGCACTGATCCCAGAAAAATAAGCAAAAAGAAACAGAGAAAAAAGAGGAGGCCATGGAAATAGAGATAAAGACTAAAGAGTCCCCTCCCCCATCCCCCCACCCTGCACCTCTGCGAATGAGTATGGCCCCACCCCCCAGCAGTGTGCCTGTCGCCCTGGAACCAGACCCGAAATATAGAAGAGACAGGGAAAAAAGAGAGTGAGAAAGAGCCCCCCCAGACGGGGGGGCGGAAAGAATATAATAAACTGGAGGAGGGCCTTAAAAACATACCCCCGGCTTCTCCCTCCCGCACGGTGAAGTCTCCCCCCAGCAAACAATTAGCAGCACCAAGTCGACCATATCAAAACAGGGGGGGGGGGAATGGGGAGCATTATACACCAACTATGCGAATAACCACGAGAGCGCGCAACCATGAGTCCGCCTGTCTACTAGGTGACCACCCCCGAAGGATCGGCCTCAGCCTTGACCGCTTTTTGCGATTCTGCCCATGCCTGCCCCTCGACCCAGCACCATGTCCGATGTCCCAAGGTACAGGAGTGTCCAAAAACAGTCGGGAAGCGCCGCACACGGGTGGGGTGGAAGTCTCTGAGCATCCGCACAGACCGCTTCATGGAGGGGTGTCTTTTCCAGTGCCGCCCCAGGATCTGCGCTGCACACAAGGTCCAGACAGGCTGAATCAGCCAAATGAGACACACGTTGCTGGAATTGTCCCCGGGTCGCCGGAGACCGCGCACGGGACAAGGCCACCATCTTCCGCTCAGGTCCAATACCTCCGGAACAGATCAAGTCCACAGTTAGCCGACCACACGGTAGCATATTGTCCGGAGTGTCCGGCTGTACACTAATCGCGGGGGGGGCCGCAACATCTTCCTCTTGTGTGCAGTGTGAAAAGCCACTGTGTACCTGTGGACCAGCATGCCGCCACTGTCCCAACGCTGTTACCACATCATCTAGCTTCCCCCCCAGGATCCCGGCGCCATGAGCCAAGGAGTAATGAAGGGCACCAAGGGCCTCCAGGAGGTCGCCGTACCCCAGAGCAGCTCCCTCCGATCGCTCCGCCACACTCCCGAAAGTCACACACCCCCTGTCTCGCTGCGTCCCAGCGGAGAGGATGGTAGGCTGCATCGTGACAAAATGGCCGCTGGGAAGGCCCGACTCGTATTGGGGCCAGGACCCCGGGAACAACGCCTCAAGGTCCACGTCGCTGAAGACAGGGATCCCGGGGCAGGTACAGATTCAGCCGTTGCGCGGTCACGGGCAACAGTCGTCTCCGCCACGGACCAGCTCCCGCGGAAAGCCGGGAGCAGCCCTTAAGGATCAGGGCGAGCCAGGGACGGCGTCCGGGCAGCTCACCGTCAAAGGCAGGGGCAATCGCCACAGAATCCGAGAATTGTACACCCGGGCATGTCATCAGTCCGCAACAGCAAAATGCAGGCCGAGGGGAGCTCCGCTTCGGTGGACCGACTCCACCCAGTCACCACAGGCCGCTGTTGTTCAACTGCCACCCGGCCAAGGCGTCCACTCGAGGTCCCGGCTTCGGGACCGCACGGGCCGCAAAGTTCAACCGCAGAGTTCTCCGGTTGTACGGCAGTCAGAGACCTCGGAGTCATACGATCGGTTGCCACTTCCGTTCACGAACACGATTTCGTAGCGCAGAGTAAGGATCTCATGCAGGATATCCGTGCGGGATGCGGAGGTTCACGGAGCCGGGAATCTACGCTGCCATCCCGGTCGCCATCTTGGCTCCTCCCCCACTAGGCTATCTTTTGAGGAGATCCTGCAGAGGCTCCATGAGCATCTAGGCGCTGGCCAGCAGAGGATCCACATCCAGCCGGGCAGGATCCTGGCTAAGCCTGCTCTACAAGGATCCCCTCAAGAGGAGACTGAATTTTGAGGAAGCCCTCCACCCTCCATTGGAGCTGGCGCTCCAAAAGCTTCAGTACCAGGACAGAGGCACCTCTCCATTGCTGCCTGGCTCTTCCAAGCCTCCTCCACCAATTCATACCTCCCCCTCGCTGCCTATGGACCATCACCTGCATTCACCACTGGGATTTCTATATTCAGGAGATGTGGACTGTCCAGGGTCTCCCTTTGACCCCCTTATGGCCCCAAGGCTCCTGACCTATCAGGTTGATCCCCCAGCAGTGCAACACGGCAGGTTCAGGCATTAGTTGGTAATAGAGGGAAAGATTATCTGCAATACCAACATCCGTTGCACTATGGATGCTGTGGACACAGCTGCTTGCAGCATTAAGAATGCTAGTCTCCTTCTCTGCCGCAATGAATGGCTAGGTATCTCTGGTTTTAAACTGGAGGTACAGTAATTCCTTCTGAATGTGCTCTTTGATGGCAAGCATATTTTTGGCTCTCAGGTTAACGAGATGCTAGAAAAGATCTAGAAGGGCACTGATACAGCTAAAGCCATGGTGCCCTATAGTCCCCCACTGCCCACGGTTCATTGCGCTGCCCACAGGACAGCGACACAACCAAGACAATTGCCATGCCTGAGGCTTACAACACCCACACCAGACAACAGCAGAAGGCTCCTTCGCTGGGTTACTACAGGGGAGGGTATGGGGGCCACTAGTAAGGGTAGAAGCAAAGGGGCAGTTCCTAAAGTAGCCACCACCCCAGAACCGTGATGCTCTTCTCCTCCCCCCCCCGACCTCCAACACCTTTTGGGGGCTGGTTGCAGAGGTTTCTGCTCCACTGGGACGCAATTACCGCTGACTGATCAGTTCTAGACATCATATGGGAGGGGTATTGCTTAGAACACACCCAAACACCACCCCACTTTACCCCATGCGCACACAAGTTGTCCACAGAACACCAGCATCTGCTCCAAGAGGAAATGCACTCACTATTTGCCATAGAGCCAGTGCAGTCACTACATTGCTGTAAAGGGGTGCACTTCCCGTACCTTCTCATTCCCAAGGAAGATGGCTCCCTCTGGCCTATACTCGATCTCTGGCCCATCAACAAGTACGTCTTTCCAGAACATTCCACATGGTCACACTTCAGGATGTCATCCCTCTGCTGCGGTAAGGCGACTTCATGAGTGCCCTCGAATTGAAGGACGCTTAAGTCCATATTCCCATCCACTCAATTCATTGAACATTTCTATGGTTTGTGGTGAGTGGACAACTCAAGGCCATAACGAAACTGATAACTCTCCCCAAATTTCTTTACCTTTTTATTAATCTATCATTTCCTTTGCACCTTCACCTCCGTCGAGAAATCAGATTCTGTCTTATCTCCTTGGCCTGGGCAGGTGGTCAGCCATGCATAGCTTGCGAGATCATGACACTCCATTATGAACAGGGTGGCCTAGGTTCCCCTGACATGGACTTATACTATTTCAGCACACAAGCCCAGTTCGCCCATTATTGGCTGTTTTCCATTCAATTCCTGGCCCACACTGCCCCCTGAATGTGATCGCGTGGCCCTTTGCAGATGGCATTGTTCCTGCCTCTTGAGCATACACAAGAGAGAATTGACACTGTGGTGTGCACGGTGTGGGCATGGGGGGGAGCTGCGGCGCAGGGCCCATGTCGATAGTCTCTTTGGCCCATCAGTGGCAATTATTGAACACCCGTTACCACCCATTGAGTGACCCGAGATATGTGCTAGATTGAGTACGTTAAGCCTCACAACTATGGGTGCAATCGACCCTGACGGCTACTTTCTTACACCGAAGGAGGTCTTGCAGGGCGGTAATGCTACCTTACTAGATACACTTGCATACTGTCAGTTGCACTCTGCCACCTGAGCGCTTCATACCACGTTTCCTGAGGCCCCGCCTACATTCCATGTCCAGGTGCTGGAGATGTTTCTGACCTCCCCATCTCCTCGGTAGACTTGTTAAGAAATGATATACTGCCATGCAGAATTCAGCGCCTATACGCTCTCTCATGAGCAAAAGCGCTTGGTATATCGACATTACCCCCTTGCTGATGCAATGCACAGTAGCACTACTATTGTGCCCAGTTGCATGCACTAGCCCCTAACTATCGCCTCTGTCTTATTCATTTTAAATTCATACACCGATTGTTATGCTATGTTACAGAATTTTGTAACATGCACATGTAACCTTGAGGTGTCTTGGCGCTGACTACTACTGAGCAGGAAAGGCGCCTAGTTGTTAAAAAGACACGTTTTTAACTCTTTTCTGAAGAAGATCAGTGTGGGCGGAGCTCTGATGTGGGAGGTAAGATTGTTCAAGAGCTTTGTAGTTCTGACAACAAAGCTCCTGCCTCTCCAACACGCTTTGTGGATTCTGGGAGTGGTCATTAGATTCGCCCTTAGCAAGCGCAGCCGTCTGCCAGGAGTGTATATCTGAAAGGAGTGCTTCAGGAACTCAGGACCATTATTATGCAAATCCTTGTAGGCTATGCACGGTGCCTAAAATTGAATAAGTCTTCTTATTGGAAGCCAGTGCAACTGCTGAATTTCTTTGGCCTCCGAGTTGAGTTTAGTGGTCCCCGAAAGAAGCCTTACCGCCACACTTTGAACCATCTGAAGCTTGTTGAGGTTTTTTCCTGCATGTTAACATAAAAACCGTTGCAGTAATCCAGTTTTAAAAGGACTAATGCCGTGGTTCTGTCTTTCTAGGCTCCGCTGAGATAAAAGGGAATATGTTTTTAATCATTCTGAGCAGTTAGAAGCAGGAGTAGATTAGAGAATTGACTTTTGGTTTGAGGTTTAGCTTTCTATCTAGTAACACACCTAGATTTTTTGCTTTTGTTGCTGGGATGGGGTAGATCGCAATTCCTTCGGCCACCAACTAGAGGACAAGACAGGAGAAAGATTACCTCCGTTTTATTTGAGTTAAGGTTCAGGCAGTGTCTGGACATCCAGGACCTAATTGCTAGCATGCCATCATGAAAAGTGGCCGAGACCTCAGTACCATTTTTGAAGATGGACATGACAATTTGGCTGTCATCGGCATAGGAGTTTAACACAAGGCCAAAGGATTTGACCAAAAGAGCCAACTCTGTAACATAAATGTTAAACTGAGTTGGACTGATAGATGAACCCTGAGGAACTCCGCAGGGGAGAAAGATGGAAGCTGATTCGTAGTTACCCAGCTCTAATGATTGTGATCTATCAGTAAGAAAGGATGTCAATAGAGATTTAGCCCTATTCTCAATGCCCAGAGTAGTGATACAGTTGATCAGCACCCCAATGGTCAAATGTATCAAATACTGCTGACAGGTCAAGAAGAATATGTGCCACAGCTCCAGGATGCCAAAGTGCAACTGACCAGAAGACTCCAGACCATAGAGAACTCAGCTTCCGGACTCACACTCAGGCTGCGCCCCACCCCACACCCATATCATCCTGCACTTCAAAGACCTGCACTGGCTCACCATCCAAAAACATAGTCTTAAAACTCCTCTCTCACACATACAAAGCCTTGCACATCAGCCACACTTAACTCATCAATTGCATTAACTTCCATATACTTACCCGGCACCTCTGCTCAGCCGCACTCCTAACGCACACATCCTCCACATACGCTGTGTAACACCGCTCCTGCTTTTGAGCGACAGGCTACCTTCCAGGGTGATTTGTGCACTCTACAAATATCCATACCATAAAATAACAATTGATTCATGTGCACATAATCCTAGTGGATGCGAGGGTTGCCCTATTATTATTGGTTATGTGGACCAATGTCCTAAACATCCACTTGATGCTCGCATTCTCCTGGACTTTTGCACACCAAGCAGCAGTGAGACGTAGTTGTGGCATTCAGTTCATACTACCACCTTTCCATGTCTGATAGAGTACTTCTCTCTCTGGAAATGCTCCTAGTAATCCCTGGGCCAGGCCATCTGTTTTTGCCCGTCGAGTGTTATTGCAAAGTCATCCTTTGCCCTGGGCGCCCCCCAACTTTTTGCTGACTGATACTGGTGGTAACTGACTCTGACTGATCCTGGCCTCTGCCTAACCAGGCCCAGGGTCAGTGCTATGCTGAGAGAGACACATTAGAATACAGGTAAAACACCTACATACACCAGGATACACAATGGTATGGTGGGGTACCCCTGTGATTGGCATGACCTAACCTATAAGCCCCTAGTATATAATAGGGCAGGGGGATTGACACTACCTAGAAGTCTCTAGTATCCTGGGGCATGGCAGTTTAGAGGCCAGCAGCTCTTTTTGCACTCGCATGTGTGCACTGCTGAAGACTGAGGTCCGTTTAAAAGCAGCACTGGGTGCCAGGACTGCTTTTAAAAAGTAAATTGTGCCATAACTCGACTTTGGGGTTTAGGGCACTTAAAAATAGATAACCTACAATGTTTTGGCATATTATGAACCCCCACAGTCTCCCCTAGGTGTCCCAGGGGTGAGGGGTCAGATATTTATAAGGTACACCCTTATAAAAATGAATTTTATATGCCCTGGGTTACGTGAAATTTCTCATTGTGGAAAAGTGCTGCACAAATTTGACTTTGATGCTAGGAGCCCTGTGGAGGGAGGATCTGCAATATTTCTACAGATTCCTAGTTGTCCCATGTGGATATAAGCAAAGTACTTATAAAATATGTTTTTGTAAGTCCTGGTGCTGGAAAAATGTCCCAAGTCATTTTTCCCTTTGCAAATCCCCTGCTACATAGGTTAACATGGTAGAAAGTTATTGATTAATAACTCTTGATAGGAGAGGGCTAGAAATAACATTCAAAGACTTCCCAGAATGGTATTAATAAATCCAACAATATCATGTTGTTGAATTTATCCTAAATTGTACATACAAGAAGTTATAAGACTTTCTTGTTTGTAAGTCCAAATTTACCCTTCCAGTGGTCTGCCCTGATTGGTCAGAGTTAAGTGGATTAGCCTTGTAGAGGTGATAAAGAGCCCCTGGGGTTAACAAGCTCTGCTGGCAGGGCAGTGTGCTGTTCCATAGGAATGCCAGGCCAGGGGGAGGAGTCGTAAGCTATGTTCTTCAAAGAGGAGAGCAGAGAACAGTGTCAACAACTCTGAACTTCCCACCGTAGGCAGATGGTAGGATTAAGGAAGGTATGAGCAGGTGTAGGGGGGAGAGTCTAGGTAAATTAGCCATCCTAGGGGTGTGTTTAGTCAGCTCTTACCTCCTTGCTGGAAAATCAGCCATTACGGATTTGCAAGATTTGATGCACTCTGGGACAAAATAATGCCACTCTCTACAGGATGTGGTCATATCTTTGAGGAGTTACCATGCTCCCATTGGTCAGAAGTGACCTCCTGCCTGACCCAGAGAACTTGGAATAAGTATCTGAGAGGGGCATAGCCCTACGGATCTGCTGCTTGAAACTTACTGAAGCAAGAAGTGCCCTGTTGAGAAGTTTTGCTGTGCAAAGATTTCTAAGGCCTGGCCTCTGAAGACTGCACCATCTGAAACTACAGCCCTGTGGATTATCTTGCTGAAAAAGAACTAAAGAGTGTACTCCCTGAAAGCTACAGGTTAAAAGAGTTAATTTGGAACATCACCAACTAACTCTACACCTTGGAGAACTACCAGTGGATATGTAAGGGTTTTGTACCAGTCTATTGTGGGAACTCAACTTTCAAGGACCATCTTGGAGCTTACAGACCCTTGGAGTGAGTTTGAGACACTTTGGGACCCCTTGAGGAACTTCAGGAAGAAGTTCAAGAAGTACTCCAAACTTTGGAGCAACTTTGGAAAAAACTCCATGGAGGGACCGACTTGAACTGGCCAGCCAGGCCGCCTTCCTTCAACTCTGAGCCGGCCAAGCCATCCAGGTTCGTCCTGCTAAAAGCTCCATCGGTCCAACTTCCAGAGTTTGACCGGCACTAGAAGAAATCTGAAGCCCGAAAACCCTCACTGGATCCGGCTACATGAAGAGCATCGAGAGACCCAGCGAGAAAAAGCTCCAGAAAAGTTTCTAAGTCTGCTCGTAGAACAGGTGACCGGGAGCAACTGCGAACGCCAAGCCACCTGCCTTCCATCGCGTGTCAGCCTGGATTCCTGGATTGCCCCGCTGAAGCGATCTTGAAACATTTTCTAAGACCCGCTTCAGGGAAGTTGACCGGGAAGTCGTCACAAGTCAATCCGATGAACCCTCACGGAATCCAGACTGGCTGGGAGATTCGAGGGGCCTCGAGGAGAAAAGCTCCAGAAAAGGCAGTCGGCCTGAAACTTTGACTTTGCCCCGGTCTATCGTGAGCAGGTATCACAATATGGTGCTATAATCTTCTAAGTGCTATACTTGATTAAATCTTTGAAAATTCATATCTCCGGTTCCCTATATTGGATTTTTGTTGTTTTGGTGTCATTTTAAAGATAAAAATATGTTCGAGACATATGAGCTGCAGATCACATACTTTAGCATAGATCGCCATCTGGTGTTGTGCCCGGATGTTTGCACTTGTTTTTGTCTTAGAAAAGTCTTTGGAAGTCACGAGATAGGTGACTCCTCCTCTGAATGATAGTGCGCATGAGCATCGGCTCCATCTTCAGATTGTTTTTTTTCGCCATCGGGCTCGGATGTGTTTCTCGCGCTCCAGTTCGGTACCGTGAACAATACAACTTTCGACGCGCAATCCTTCACCTTTCTCCGGTATTGTTTTCGATCGCGATTCCTAATCGACGCGCATCTTCAACTTCGAAGTCTTCGGTTCCGGTCATCGACGAAGGCCTTCAGGCCTACCTAGGCCACAGAACGTGGCTCATGGAAAGGACTCCTTTCAAAAAGTGTCCTCAGTGTGGATCGAAGGTTCCACACACAGATCTTCATGAGGTGTGTAACCTATGTCTTTCACCGGAGCACAAGGCCAGAGACTGTCTAGCTTGTGCTTCCCTCCACTTCAAAAAGACCATTCGTGACCATCGAGCTTGACGAACCATGACCCGCTCGTCGACATCCATTCCTGACGACATCTTCCACGAGGGCGTCGATGTACCAGAGAAGGAGCGGGCCAAACAACACCTTGGCAACAACTCCGAAGATGACCCCGACGTCGAAGACATCACTCCTGGGCAGCGGGTCGTAAGTACTGACGTCGACCCCGACCCCCTCCCTAAAACCCCCAAAAAGGCTTCGATGACACCTTCTCCTTCAGGCCTAGGTGCTCACCGGGACACTACTTCTCACGTCCCGCCTCCGGGCCTGGCAAAGAAGTCTACAACTAAGCCTTCAGGCCACTCGGGATCGAGTCAGCCTGCTGTCGGAGCCGACACCAAGACCCCGGCACCGAAAAATAAACCCTCTTCCTCCACTGTGCCGACTACCACATCAATACCGAAACATACTGGTACCCAGCGATCGGCTCTGAAAAAGCCATCGGAACCAAGTACAACACCACCGGCACCGAAAACACCCTCGGAACTGAAACAACAACCGGTCCCGCAGGCCCCCTCAGATACTAAAAAACCTCACGCTCTTAAGCCTATAGAGCACAGATCTGCTTCAGAATCCGTGCCACGTAAACCTTCGGCACCGAAAAAATCGGCACCTAAAGGTCAACCTCAAACAGAATGACTTTTTCAACCAGATCCACTGCAAAAAATGCTTATTAAGGATCCTAAAACAGGGCAACTCACTATAAGCCCTAAGAAGAGACCAATGGACATGCCTCTACCAGCTCCATCTCCACCAAACAAGAGAGACATTGCAACATCTCCTCTCAGAGTCCCTTCACCACCTCCTCCTCTGGCTCCCCCTCCACATCACTCCCCTTCTCCATCTCCACGCTCATCTCCTCCACCAGCAGATGATGATACCACCTCAGATGATGGGGGGGTGGATGCAGACGATAACCCAGATCCTAGTCCGCCTTCAACCCCAGACCCCTGGGATGATTATAATATACCAGACGTCCCCAATATACCACAAGAGGACATCTATCCCTCTAGACCTTCCCCTCCAGAGGACACCATGGGTTTCAACCAACTCATTCATAGGGCTTCACAATACCACGGGGTGGATTTACATACTGACCCTGTGGAGGAAGATTTCTTAATGGACACATTTGATACAGCTCAAAAGTCCACTTCTGTTCTTCCTATGTTAAAGGGAGTCATTAGACATGCCACAGACGTGTTCAAAGACCCTGTTAGGGCTAGGGTTATTAACCCCAGTATTGAGAAAAAGTATAAATCTGCCCCAGCAGACCCTATATACATCAGGGGACAAATACCATTGGATGCCCTAGTGGTCTCCACTGCCAGAAAAAGGGCCAATTCACAAACATCGGGGGATGCACTACCACCCGGCAAAGGATCAAAGCTCTTAGACGCCTCTGGTAAGCGTACAGCGTCACAAGTGGCTAATATATGGCGCATAGCTAACACTCAGGCACAGTTGGCCAGATACGATAGGACACACTATGATGAATTAGAAACACTATTGCAACACCCCCTGACAAATATAAAACTAAGGCCAACGACCTCATACAGGAGGGTAAGCTCATCACCAACACCTCCATTCGGTGTGCTCTAGATGTCGCAGACACCACCTCAAGAGCCATCAACACAAGTGTCCTGTTACGTAGGCATTCATGGCTACGCATTTCAGGGTTTAAGCCAGAGGTGCAAACTTCCATCCTTAACCAGCCATTTGACCAAATACACCTCTTTGGTCCTGCTGTGGATTCATCTCTGGAAAAGATGAAGAAAGACACTGACACAGCCAAATCAATGGGAGCTTTGCAATCGCAAGCTCCCACACATTCTTTTTGTTGCTCCTCTTACAGAGGCACCTCCAGAGGCTATTCCTCTGACAACCCCCCCACGTCTTATAATGCTCCTGCCCAAATCACATTCACCAAAGGTTACCAAAGAGGAGGCTATAGAGGCAACAATAACAAAAGTAGAGGCAAAACCAACAACAGTATCTCCGGTTTGTAGTGGACGGTCAGCACTACCAATTCACGGTACTCCCATTCGGGGTCACCACAGCACCCAGGGTTTTCACCAAGTGTCTAGCAGTAGTTGCAGCTCCCCGGGGAAGACAACAGATTCATGTCTTGCCCTACCTAGATGACTGGCTAATAAAAGCCAAGTCATACGATCAGTGTGTACACCATACTCATGCCACAATCCAACTGCTTCACGACTTAGGGTTTACCATAAACCACGCAAAGTCTCACCTACAACCGTCCCACACACAAAAATACCTCGGTGCGACAATAAACACCTCAAAAGCACTTGGATATCCCAGTCCAACCAGGATAGCAAGCATACAAAGCCTCATTACAAAGTTTCTGCTGCAACACTTTCTCCCAGCTCGAGTGTTCATGCAGATAATAGGCATGATGGCCTCTTGTATATTCATAGTACCTCACGCAAGACTCCGGATGCGTCCTCTACAGGAATGTTTAGCACGTTAGTGGAACCAGGCTCAAGGTCAACTAACAGATCTGGTGTTGGTGGACAGTCGCACGCATCGCTCTCTGCAGTGGTGGAACACCAAAAACCTTTCCAAACGGCAACCGTTCATCAAGCTCATCTATTACATCACACCATGCAGGGCAGGTGGACACCTCAACAAAGGTTACTCCGAGGGGAGGAGCCTAGCGCGCAACCAAGATGGCCGCGTAGGCTTACGGCTCTCGAGGGCCTCCGCAACCTCCCACGTCTATCCTGACTTAATCCTGATTTATTTGACGGGCTTTTGCAGATGAACTTGCGCTGAGGTGCCACCCGTTTTCCAAATTCAGATCGGACGCCAGGAACCGGAATGGTTGCACTCCGAAGTTTGCGGCCTGCTCTTGCCTTGGCCCCGATCTCGAGCTGGTGAAATGCCCGGGTACGAAGTGAACAACAGCGGCTGGCTGGGCTTGACCTGCCACGGACCCCGCACTTTCACTTTCGTTTTCAAGCTTGTTCTCTGATATCGGCTGAGAGACTTTGGTGTTTCAGAGGGGCGCGGACGGCGAAGTGTCTGGCCTGACTCTCGGACTATACATGGGCTGACTGTCGGCGACGGCTGTGTTCCATTGAATTAGCTACCTGGTCCCTTTTGCCCTGGTGCGGGCGGGTCCAGGCCTTGGTGGCCTCCGGACGATGGCGGCGAGACTAGACGGAGACAAGTCGAAACCCAAGTCAACCCGGAGGGGTGCCTATACCCAGGTCAATAACATGGATCGATATGCGCAGGCAAAGGGATCCCCTGGTGGCTCGCATAAATCGCCTGAAAGGTCTAAGGAGGTCTCAGGCCTATCGTCGGAATTGACCCTGCTGGACGTCATGGGCGCCATTGAGGAGATGAAGACCGCTGTGGGTCAGCAGTTTGATACCCTGGCTCATAAACTGGATGCGGTCCTGATCAATGTGAATTTGGTCAGGGCAGACCTGTCCAAAACTAACGAGCGGGTCGACTCCTTGAGTCAAGCGGCGTCGAGCCTAACTGTGGACGTGGCCGCCCTGCAGACGGAGGTCCGTAGGTTGCGGCTAGCCAGTGATCTGACGGACCGTCGACTTGAGGACTCCGAAAGCAGGGCTAGACGGAACAATGTTCGTATCATTGGAGTGCCGGAAAGATCGGAGGAATCTGCTGCGGATCTTTTTGTTGAGGATCTGGTGACCAATCGTCTCGCGCCCAAGGGACTGAGCAAGTTCTTTGCGGTGGAGCGGGCCCACAGGATTCCGGGTGGTGCGCCCAAGGTGGGTGCTCCCCCGCGGCCTGTAATCGCCCGACTCTTTAACTTTCGGGATAGGGATGCTATCCTCCAGGCGTCGAGGGTGGCCGGGCCGCTGAAGTTTGAGAACTCCAATGTCAGCTTTTACCCGGACTTCACACAAGCGGTCCAGAAACAACGGCTGGGATTTTTGGGCGTCAAACGGCGCTTGAGGGACATGGAGCTGAAATATGCGATGTTAATCCCAGCGAGGCTGCGGGTTGAGTTCCAGGGTCGCTCACACTTTTTCGACCGGCCGGAGGCAGTTGGAGACTGGTTGGATGCCCTGCCTCGGGGACAGGATCGAGACAGTCGGATGGCGGAGAGCGGACGGGATTTGGTGGAGCAGGACTAGAACTTGGTTCCGGGTGATGGACTGGACTGGTGACGTTTTGTACCTTGGCTCAACTGGACCCTAGTTTGGCACAATATGCCCTCTAAATGCTTGGGGGTTGTGGGGAGCTTATTGGGGTCCTTTCCTCCTTCTGGGGTTCTTTTTGTGGTATATGTTAGGGCGACAGGCACACTGCGAGTTGGGGGGGCTGTTTGGGCTCAAGCAGGGGTGCAGGGAGGGGGGAGTTGTGGTTTGGGGATTGTGGGGGAGGGGGGTTGTTGGGGATTGTTTGTTTGTTTCGCAAGGCAATGTGAAGTTCTCTGCTGACTTATCCGGGTTGTGCTTTCCGGGATATGGGTATCATGCACGGGAGTGGGATGGGGAGTAGGGGATTGAGAATCCTTTCGTGGAATGTGAATGGACTGGGGGACAGGATCAAGCGCGGGGTGGTGTTGCAGTTTTTGAAGCGGATTTCGCCCGACATTGTTTTCCTGCAGGAGACACATTTGATTGGGAACTCCTTCCATGCCCTAAATAGGAGGGGCTATCGCCTTGCTGCTCACTCTGGTTTCACTTCTGGCTCTAGGGGAGTGGGCATTCTGGTTAGGGCCTCTCTCCCATTGGAAGTGGACGAGGTGCTTCACGATGATAGGGGGCGCTATGTGGCACTGGTGGGGAGATGGGAGGGTAGGACTATTTCGCTCGTGGCTGTGTATGTGCCTCCGGGGTTACAGATGGCTACATTTGCTGATTTGGGGCGTTTGGTCCTGGGACTCCCTGGGGGGGTTCTGGTGTTGGGGGGTGATTTTAATGCCGTTGTCTCCGGGTTGGAGGACCGTCACCCCCCCAGGGATCTTCCTAGGGCTCAGGCCTGGTTGAGTGGCTTTTTGGACACTTTGGGACTTGTAGATTGCTGGAGATTGATGCACCCGGGACAGGCGCAATATACCTTTCACTCGGGGGCCCATGGGAGTCTCTCGAGACTTGATTACATGCTTATGCCGGCGATCCAAGCTGGGATGATTGGGGAGGTGCGTCATTTAGCCCGAGGTATTTCTGATCATTCCCCTATATGGTTGCAACTGAGGGTCGTCCCTGGGGCGCAGGGGAGAGTGGCACCCATCAGCCCCTGGTATCTACGTAACCCTAAGATCCGCGCGGAACTTGTCAAGTCCACTGATCACTACTTCAATGATAATGTGGGGTCGGTGCCGTCGGCCGTCTCCCTATGGGAGGCTTATAAAGTGGTGATCAGGGGGCAGGCCTTGTCCCTTATCTCCCATGCTAAGAGTTGCAAGAGAGCAGAGGTGGTTCGCCTGGAAACTGAAATAGCTGAAATGGAGGAGGACTTGGAGCGGGGAGTCACTGATGAGAAATTGCATGTTCTCAGCCTCAAACAATCAGATTATAGAGCGCTAGTCACGGAAGCCGCTAAAGGGATGAGTAGAGAGCAGCAAGGACGACTGTATGATGTGGGGGATAAGGCCGGAAAGTTGATTGCTTGGTTGGATAAGAAGGAGAGAGCGAGCAGGGTGGTGCCCGTTGTGGAGAGAATGGATGGAGTGCGTGTGACTGATCCGGTGGAGATCGTTAACTGCTTCGCGGCTCATTTCCGCGGGGTATACTCTCCGGTTTCTGTGCGTTCGGAGGAGGATTCCCATCTGTTGCTTAGAGACATTGCATTGCCAACCCTATCGGAGGCTGAGGCAGTATTGATGGAGGCGAAGTTGTCGTCAGATGAGATCGCTCTGGCCACTCGCTCGATCGCCTCGGGTAAAGCTGTGGGTCCTAATGGTCTTCCCATCGAACTATATAAGTTGCGTCCCGATAAGATAGCGCCGTATCTTCGGGACATGTTTTTCGTGGCACGTGCGGCCGGATTCCTCCCCCCTGACCAACGCCTCGCCAACATAGTTGTGATACACAAGAGGGGAAGCCGCGAGATCGCTGCGCCTCCTATAGGCCCATTTCGCTGTTGAGCGCGGAACCCAAAATTCTGGCTAAGGTATTGGCTAATCGACTGGTTCGGGGCGTGGGCGACTTGATTCATCAGGATCAGTCCGGTTTTATACCCCATCGGAATACCGCTCTAAATCTGAGGCGGTTGCACGGCGTGCTTGCTAGAGCGGAATTTATACGTGAGCCGGCCATCTTGGCATCTTTGGATGCTACTATGGCGTTCGACACTTTGGAGTGGCCATATATTTGGGCCGTGTTGGCGAAATTTGGGTTCGGCCCTGAGTTTATTGGTTGGGTAAAATTACTCTATGCTGACCCACTGGCTCAGGTGGTGGTGAATGGTAGGGTGTCGGCTCCCTTCGCATTGGGGAGAGGTACGCGGCAGGGATGCCCGTTATCACCCCTTCTCTTTGCACTTTCTTTGGAGCCTCTCGCCGCCTGGTTGCGTTGGGAGCCGTCGTTGCGAGGCATTAGATGGACGCCGGAGTTTGAAGACCGTGTCTCCCTTTACGCGGATGACATCCTTCTGTATCTCACCTCTCCCCGACAGTCGCTAATTGTATTGGTGGACGTACTGAGTTCCTTTGGTCGCAACTCCGGCCTGGTCATCAACTGGACCAAGTCGTGTGTTTACGTCCTCTCGGGTGAGGCCCCCCTCTTGCCACGGAATTGCCCTATTCAGATTGCTACCCTGGGGTTCAAATACTTGGGAATCTTTATCTCACTGGATCCCGCGGTTCGCTATGAGCGAAACCTTCTCCCTCCCCTCCAGCGATTGAAGGCCGACGTCGCGAGGTGGCGACGACTTCCGCTCTCGCCGCTCGGACGGGCGGCATTGTTTAAAATGATGTCGCTACCTCGCTTCTTGTACGCTTTGCAAAATACTCTAGATGTCGTGCCAGCCCGTTATTTCCGGGAGGTGGAGGGTCTTCAGCGCCAACTGTTTTGGGACGGGCGGCCGCGGATTGCTCTCGCCAAGTTGACACTCCCTTGGTACGATGGGGGGGTCGCCCTCCCCGATATTAAACGATACTATTGGGCGTCTCAGTTGGCGGCGGTGAATCACGGGATATACGGTCCTGCCTTGAATCCGGCCTTCGAGATGGATAAATTTCTGCTCCCGGGTGGGGACTATAATAGGGCGCTGTACTCGGTGACCCCGGACACGCGGTTGACAGGTCCCACGCAGGTTGCGGTACGTGTGTGGCACGCGGCGAATGCTGCGATGGGGTGGAGGGATCGCTTGACTAGGGCGACGCCGTTGTATGCCTCTGGGCGATTGGGTTGTTTGTGGAGATCGAAAGGCTTTGAGAAATGGGATATGATTGGTATATGTAAGGTGGGTGATCTTTGGGCGAAGGGGTCTTTCAAAACGTTTGAAATGCTTAAAACTGAATATAAATTAAACGATAGAGAGTACTTCCGGTATGCTCAAGTCTACCATGCGCTGTGTTCGGTTTTTCCGGACGTTGCTGCTATCCCCGAGTATTCCCCACTGGAGGATAGAGTGTTGGATGGCTAAGTGCCCGACAGCACTATTTCTCTGATTTATAAGAAACTCATTAATGATCACGCGGACTTGCTGCTCCGTCTGCGGGAGGCATGGACGGGCGATGGCTTGGAACTGGACGATGAGGACTGGGTATCGGCGGTGGCCTCCCCGAAAGAGGTGGCGATCCCGGCCCGCTTACGATTCGTACAGCTGAAGATCCTTCATAGAGTGTATGTCACGGGGCCCGGTTTGCTGCGTATGGGTTACTCGATGGATGGACTGTGTAAGCGTGGATGTGGCCTGCCGGGTACCTTTCTTCATATCTTATGGGAGTGTTCGGAGGTTGCGCGATTTTGGAACGGTATCCACACTGTAATGGAGGAGGTCACGCACGTTGCCCTGTTGCCAGAGGCTAGGAGGTGTTTGTTGAATGTCTGGGAACCGAATGATTGTAATGCGGCACAGACGCAGTGGGTGACCTTGGGGTACATGGTGGCTAAGCGTAACATCGCACAGCTGTGGGGCTTCCCGAGGCCGCCCACGATCGAGGTATGGAAGGAGAATATGGACTGGTGTATGTTTAGGGAAAAGACGGTGTATGTGGCGAGAGGCAAGCCAGGGAAATGGACTAAGGTATGGGGTCCATGGAATTTATATTGTGGACGTATCTGCACCCCGCCTCTGCCATTAGAGGTCGATATTGCTTTGTCCCCCTAGACACACATTCTGCGGGATGGTGTGAGGTGTGTTCCATGCTTTGTTTTCCCGTTGCCCCCCTCTACCGCTTCCAGACAAGAACTGCTTTAGACACTGTACGTTGTTCCCCGTCCTGGGAAGAGCACGCTGCTATTTCGGACTCTCATTGCCTTGAGTGTGTTTTATATTTAATAGAAAATGAAACTGTTTTTTCCGATTGCTCCTGGCCTATGGCCACGGCCTGTTACATGTGCTCACGAACTGCCGGGAGCTTTGCCGCTGGTTCATTTGAATGTGTGGCGTTGCACTGCGGGCCCTCGGGCTCTATAGCGGCCGGCCCTGGTGGTTGTAGGCCCTTGTCTGTATTTTATTGTGTACCAACGGTTTCTAATAAAAGTTTCAACAAAAAAAAAACAAAGGTTACTCCACATCAATTACCTGCAGTTACTAGCCATATTTCTAGCATTAAAGTCCTTCCAGAAACACATTCTGGGCAAAGCTGTCCTAGTCCGCACCGACAATATGACAGCAATGTATTACATACAGAAACAAGGCGTGACACACTGCCTGCAACTCTCCCAACTAGCACAAAGCATTTGGAGATGGGCTATTCCACAGAACATTTTTCTCCTAGCCCAACATGTTCCAGGAGTTCAAAACAGCATAGCAGATCTGTTAAGTCTTTAGACACAACAGATTCACGAGTCGGAACTTCATCCACAAGTTCTTCAACCATTTTTCCAAACTTGGGGGCAACCAGAGATAGATCTGTTCGCCACATACGAAAACGCCAAATGCCCAAGCTTCGCCGCCAGATATCCACACCCATTGTCCAGAGGCAATGCGATATGTATGAATTGGTCAGGCAAATTTGCGTACGCCTTGCCACCTCTCCCACTCATTCCACTAGTGGTGCGAAAACTGCAGCAACACTCACTGACTCTCATCCTAGTTGCTCCAACATGGGCCAGACACCCGGAGTACACCACGTTACTGGAACTATCTGTAGTCCCGCACCAAAAACTACATCTCTCCCCACATCTCTTAACGCAGAGCCATGGAGAGATCACACACTCGGACCCAGCACAGCTCAACCTAGCGATCTGGCCCCTGAGGTCATAGAGTTTGGTTACCTTAACCTACCCCATGACTGTCTCAATGTTATAAAAGAAGCTAGACGACCCACCACTAGAGCCTGCTACGCAGCCAAGTGGAAAAGATTTGTGATATATTGTACCCTCAACACTATCAATCCATTACATGTGTCTATTCAACACATCATATGTTACTCACTACATCTTCAACAGTATAATCTGGCATACACATCTATTAGGTTACACCTCGCTGCAATAGCAGCCTACTTACAAAATAGATAACATCTATCACTGTTCAGAGTACCTGCCATCAAAGCATTTATGGAAGGCCTCAAAAGAATAATTCCTCCAAGGGTACTACCCTCACCAGTGTGGAACTCAAATATTATTCTCACAAGATTAATGGGCCCCCCATTTGAACCTCTGCATAAATGCGAGTTGCAATATCTTACATGGAAAGTCGCTTTCCTTGTAGCCATTACTTCTCTTAGAAGAGTCAGTGAATTACAGGCACTAACTATTCAAGAACCATTTTTTCAACTCCATCACAACAAAGTAGTCCTCAGGACAAATCCCAAGTTCCTCCCTAAAGTCGTTTCTCCGTTTCATCTCAATCAGTCTGTAGAGTTGCCAGTATTCTTCTCGCAACCACAGTCAGTCGCAGAAAGAGCTCTTCATACTCTAGATGTAAAGAGAGCACTCCTTTATTATATTGAAAGAACAAAGCCTTTTCTAAAAAAAAAAACAGCTTTTTGTGTCTTTCTCACCACATAAAGGCAATCCCATATCAAAATCTGGTAGTGCAAGATGGATCGTCAAATGCATACAAATTTGGTATTACAAAGCAAAACACACATTATCCATTCCTCCTTAAGCCCACTCTACCAGAAAGCTAGGGGCTTCCATGGCATTTTTAGGGAACATTCCCTTAGATGACATCTGCAAAGCAGCTACATGGTCTACACCGCACACATTCACAAAACATTATTGTGTAGATGTGCAAACGCAACAACAAGCTAGTGTGGGCCAGGCTGTACTTAAAACACTTTTTCAAACTACTGCAACAGATACTGGTGGTCGTCGCTAAGGAGGAGTACTGTTATATGATCTATGCTAAAGTATGTGATCTGCACCTCATATGCCTCGAACGGAAAATGCTACTTACCAGTATGCATCTGTTCTTGGCATGTAGAGCTGCAGATCCACATATGCCCACCCACCTCCCCGGCTACCTTTATCTGTTCCAGTATTATCTTATTTAGATACAGCACACATGGGCATCCTTTTCTGTTTCTCACAAAACTCCATCATTTCCCTGCTGGCGAAAAAACAATCTGAAGATGGAGCCGATGCCCATGCACACTATCATTCAGAGGAGGGGTCACCTATCTCGTGACTTCCAAAGACTTTTCTAAGACAAAAACAAGTGTAAACATCCGGGCCCAACACAAGATGGCGATCTATGCTAAAGTATGTGGATCTGCAGCTCTACATGCCAAGAACAGATGCATACTGGTAAGTAGCATTTTCCTTCCTATTTTTATAAATTGGTGTTGGATTTTTATTATGTTTTGTGTCTTAATTATTTACAGAAATTGTGTTTTTAAATGCTTTACATACCTGTCTTTGAAGTTAAGCCTGTCTGCTCGCAGCCACGTTACCAAAGGTTGAGCATAGGAATAATGGGCCCAATTCACAGAACTAACTTAAGACAAAATCCTAAACTTACTACCATTTTGGTATTCACAGAAGGCACTTACTCATTTTGGTATTCACAGAAGTTAGGAGTCCTGACTTTAGAACTCCTAAATGCCTTCTGTGAATACCGAAAGTCTTAAAGTTAGGATTTTTCTCAGTTTAGGAGTCCTAAAGTTAGGAGTCCTAACTTTACGACTCCTAAACTGAGAAAAATCCTAACTTTAAGACTTTCGGTATTCACAGAAGGCATTTAGCAGTCCTAAAGTTAGTAGTCCTAACTTTACTACTACTAAACTGGGAAAAATCCTAATTTTAATACTTTCGGTATTCACAGAACGCATTTAGGAGTCCTAAAGTTAGGACTCCTAACTTCTGTGAATACCTAAATGAGTAAGTGCCTTCTGTGAATACCAAAATGGTAGTAAGTTTAGGATTTTGTCTTAAGTTAGTTCTGTGAATCGGGCCCAATTTTCTAAGACCTATACTGAGCCTTTACTGTGTTAGTGGCCTTATTGCCAGTGGCAGACCTACATTTGCCCCTACCAATAACCCACTTTCCAACAAGTGTCCTGCCACAGCCTCTTTTTTTCAGATCTAAACCCTTTATGTGTAGGAATATTGTTTGAAGATATTGGGTTTTTATTGGATTTGCTTAACGTCTGTCCACGTAGATTAAGGGCTGCAGTGTCATTTTTTAAACATGAGTTTGCATAAATGAAGAAAGTATCCCTGGCACTTTCTGTTAGATGCCTGGTAGTTCCATACCTATATGAATTGCTCAAATTACAAAGTCCTTTATTGGTCAAAGCAGAAATGTCCAAACCCTACTTAGTCCTTATCTAACAATCACCATCCCCACAGGGCAGGATTGATCTCTGCATACCAACTAAAGAACACATTTCTTTCAGTCTTCTAAAAATTACACATGAAGTTTAAAGTGCTTTGTTCATGATTTTAATGGAATTGTTGGTTTCCTTAAAGGCTAGTCATTATTCACGGTTCTTGTGTTCTACAAAGTTTCATCAATGACAGTCTTGCATAACACCAGAACTAAGATAACAATAGTCATGCACTTGTTTCAAACCTATTGAACCTAAAAATGTGTTAGAATTAATTGCGAAAACAAGGCCTTTGTTTTATGATTGAATTTTAAATTATTATCTGCATTACAGTTGATTAGATCGAAAAGAGATAATTGAGGACCTTTAGAGTTACACTTAAGCAGGACTGTCAAACAATGCTGTAACACCAGTGATACCCTAATCCAGAAATGGTTATGGGCAAAGAAGTATAAAAGGTGTTTTTTATAGCATGATGTTTGAAGGGGTGTTTGCAAGGTGGGCAGTGAAACATAACAATGGTGGATTGCTGCCTCTCTCTGCGTTTAGCCATTCACTGGAATACATGCCGTATCTGTTTTATCCATTGGTGCAGATGGTGACAGATTAAATAATGTCTTTAGACAATCCCTGGTTCCAGGCACAGACGTTACCAAGAAGTGATATCAGCCATGGCAAAGTATAGAAGGGAAACCAGGAAAAAACTTGCTTTCTTTGCAGTTTGATGTCTTTTTCCTCGTTCTTGTGATGCACAATCTCTTTTCAAGTGTGGTTGTCAGGTTTGAGTAATTCTAGATTAACTTCATGATAATCCAGTGTGTTGTTAATCTTTGACGTGTCTTCGGAAAATGGGAGTCTCCTTACAATCGACATGTGGTTTTGAATTGTAGCACAGAATGTTCTTGTCAGCAGTTCAACTAACATGCTTCTAACACCTAGCTGAATCTCTTCTGCTGGCTAAATTACACCCCTCACAGGTTAGGTTGAACAATTCTATAGCCCTGTTATTATATGTAGGGCTCCCGGTTTTATGGTATTTATTTTTTTGCCATTTCCGTCTGTATTTATCCATATTTATTTTTTGCTAATTTTATCTGTTTTTATCCATATTTATTTTGGGTTTTGTGGACGAAGTAAGTTGAAATTAGTGTATTTCCATATTTATTTAACCAATAAATAGGCACTCCTGCTTGAATGTCTGCCAGGTTTCAGTGATGTGAACACCCACAGAAGATAAATCAGTGCACTTATATGAAAAAATGCAAACTTCAGTATCAACCTTGTGCATATCTACTGCTGTTAAAGCCTCTTTACTAAAATTCCTTTCCTATTTAATCCCTTTACCTATCAATTCACACATCTATTGGCCTGTCAGTCGTGGCAGAGAGTATTTAGAATTACTAAAAAAGCAACCCAATTTCCGTTTTTATCCACATTTAAAAAATAAATACAGACAAGAAAATTAATGTTTTCTGTCTGTATTTATCTGTAAAAATCAGTAAAAACGGAAAATTTATATTCCAGTTGTGGGGTCATCCAAGAATTGATAATTTTGCTTCCAAGCATTGCACAAAGTGTAGTAATTTTGCTTCCTGACTATGTAAAGTTGTCTTTCCCTGTGGAACACCAAACCTGTGGACTCACGATCTAAGTGGACAAATTAGTTGTCGTTTTCAGATATTCTTCAGTTAGATGTGAGTCCACCTCCTACCCTGGAGGAACCTTCTCTCTCAACAACAGGACATTGTTCTGCACCCCTTCTATCAATCACTGAGCTTGACGGCCTGGTTCAGGCAGACTAATCTTATTGCCATGTTTGTCTATACCACTAATTTAATATCAATCATGCAATCATAATGTTTACCACCAGGATCCAAAAGTTTCAAGAGCTACTGGTTCTTGGCAAAGGAAAGCAATCTTTTTTTTTTTTTTTTTTTTTTTTTTAGAGTCTTTCCAAAGAGAAGTTACAAAACAGGAGATTAAAAAGTCAACAAATCTAAATTTATGGTCCAATCTAGTACAATGACAGTATAGGTAGCTGTGCAACAGAGTCTCACATTTACAAACTTCTTAGCCAGAAAACATGGAAGCAAGATCTGTTCCCCCTTGACATCCCCGCATCAGATGTATACGTGGCATACATATTTCTAACCAGTGCGGAACAGGGCAGTTTGAGTTGGGTAGAAAGGCCCCTGTAGACATCTTTCTCCTTTTTAGGAGACCCATGTGTGTATCCTGGGTTCTGTGAGTGCATAGTAAGCATGCTAGCCCTGTGAGTCTGTGTGTACAGTGGTGCTCAGCAAATAGGACTGAGGAGATCAATCTTTTACCCATTTCACTGCTTGATGTGTTGTCTTGTGTTTCTCACGTGGCCATGTCTGGTATACTAGTCAACTTGTGTAGATCATATTTATTGCCCTTTGTCAAGTATACTAATTCTGATACAGAATGTATTTTTCTCAGAACACACTTTTAGAAATCATTTTGACGGTCATCTGAATCTGCTTAATCTGCCTTTGCTCAGTTTAGCACAAGAATGTGGAATGTTTTGTTACGTCTAGCCGTGTTTTTTCTAATTGCTATTATCGCTGAATATTTGTGAATTGAGGTGTATTCTGGTGAGGTTTGTGTAGTCTTTCATACCAATAGATTTTATCAGTTGATATTGTTAATTTTCAACAAAAGTTCCCTCAGATTTCCATGATCCAGTAACTTTTTTTCTTCCCTCCTTCTTGGCATTCCCTGTCTTGACGTAGAGAGAGGTGCTCCAAAATGATGATGTTGGTGGTAGTGGTCAGAGGGAAGGAGATATTCATTGCACCATTCATATCAAAAGGTTGTGCAGCGTAGAAATTTAGCAGAGCAAGATCACTCAGGAAGATGGTGTAAAGTTGACCTTCCCTTGCTTGACTGCTCAAAAACTCTTCTCCTGCATTCTAGGACTCTGTGCTCCTGAGGCCCTTCTTAAGAATAACTTCAGCTAAATTTTTGTCTTTGTAGGCTGCCATACCCTATCAGAAATTAATGCGTTCTTTAAAATCTTCCTACGAGCCTCATGGAAAAGAGAGTAGAGGAATAAGAAAGTAATCAGTGTAATGAATCTGGTCTGTCCATACCACTCTGCACCATACTCCTTAAATATGACAGACCAAAATGAACTGAGGGGCAGAGAGCCTGGGGGTTCTTAGGAGCGACAGTGTTGATGCAAGACATGCAGACCCTGGTACTATTTTTATTTTTATTTTACTTGTGCAAAAATATTTTGTTCATCTGGGCTGCTGGTAGGACTTTACATTAGAAAAGGGGGAATTAAAACTACTGCTATATGAGTCATTATTTTTAGTAGAGTGCACTCTTCATATCAAGGAAGAAAAGACTGAGTCTAACTAATCAGGAGGCGTTATGGTATAAAGGGAGCCCTGAAGGCATCAATTATGCCTAGCTTTCATTAAGAATTATCTTTTCAACATTAAATTATATTTGGACGGCAGCTCAGGTTAAATTTTGTTGTTTAAAATCTTATGAGATGTAACAGCAATGTGTGATGATATCACGTTCCTTCATGGTCTTGGTGTCATGCAGTACAGTGAAATTAAACAAAGTTTCAAAGTTCTGTCACATCTAGTTTGCAATAACCTACAACTTGATTTTTAAACTGGATGAACTACTTGACATTCTAATAATACTTCCTGATATCCATACATCAAGATGTATCCCTCCCCCTTTATCTCACCTTCATTGTAGATGACGTACTGCACAATTTTATGTAGCTATAATACTTGAATTTAGTCAACAGATATTCACAGCTGTAGAGCGAGAATCTGGACAAACAAACTTTCTGTATTTGCATCCACTGAACAATAAAACCTTGATTATTATTGGTTGTACCCAACCTATATGACTTTCTTCCCTCTTAATTTTAACCAAGGTAGCTTTCAGGCATCTCTAGTGATGTTTACCTATTTATGTAAGATGCTGCACACCAAAATGCTTTGGAACACTTTGTTCTCTAAAAATAAGCTCAGTAAGCTTACCAAGAAACCTATTTCTCTGAATCCTTTGCTTAGTTCATTCTGTTGTTCATATACTCATTTGAAATCTTTAAACACATTGTGAGTCGAGAAAGCAGCTAGAATAAGCGTTATTTTAGAGCTATATATTCTGTTCTGGTACCCTAGCTGGTGATGTACCTTTAGTCGGGGCAGCTGCTGTATAGCTTGTGCGGCAGCATCTTCGCTGCCTCAGCCACTGCAGGCTGTCCTAATTTAAAGTTGCCCCACCTCCCTTTGTGCACTCCTGTCAGAATATGTTTTGGTGGAGGAATAGGACATCAGGTCCACCTTCCTAGCTATGAGGGCAGGCAGGATTGTAGCACCTTATGTTATTTCAGAAGATAACACCCAAAGTGAATGGTCTGTTTTTGAAAAAAGCATAACTATATCTGGGCTTTTTTCTGCTTAGCATGCTGTGGATGGCTTGGTGGACCCCGACAGAGTGGATACTATCTGAATGGTGTAGGAGGTGTTGTCCTAAATGGGACGACCCCTCTGACACTATTTGTGCGAAGTTGGGTCTGTCCAATTGTTTTCTGAATAGCAGGTATGGCTGCAGCTCTGCTCTCAGGAAAAGAGTATTCTCTTCTCTAGATAAGGTGGAGGAACCCAGAGTAGGTGGATGGGCCATCCCATGGTTGTAAATAGAACTTCCAATTCTCCCCTCCTCTCAGTGAGGCCCTTTGCACTTGAATCTGCTATTTACCTTCGCTTCACCACAGAAGTTCCGACCCTTTGAAAATTACATGGGTTAAATAGGATTTTAAAAGAACTAAAAGTAAGAAGAAAAAAGCAGGGAATGAAGAAGTTTTCTTGGTCTTACTACATGCAGCACATGTTGCACCATTGCTCCCACATGTTCCTTGGAAAGCAAGAAAGTGTTACCCTGCAGAAGTTGTAATACAGGTGACTAATACCTTCCTGATTTTCCATAGAAAAAGCCAAACTGAAGAGCAAAATATTTATTAATACAGGCAGATCTTAGCTCCTAAGATAATTATTTACCTGCATTCCTATTTTTCTCTTGTAGAGGCTGAAGTCTTAACAATACAGTGCGTCACCAAGAACCCTAAGGCTGGTGAAGACGTTATCCTTTGCTGCAAAATGCCCGGTTGCCATTCTAATGACACCGATATCTTCTGGTACAAGGGCATGTATCCTGTCAACAGCAGAAACATACGAAAGGAAGACTTTGAAGGAGGATGCATATCTTATGTCACTATAGAAACTAATGAAGCGGAGAATGAATGTAACATTAGATGTGAAGTGATCAACGAAGAACCAAGAAAAGATGCATGTTACACTCTGAGGCTCATTTAAATCTTTGTACAAGGACCACCGTATTGGAAAGAGCATTTGTGGCTGCAGTAGTGTGTTAAAGTGGGACTTTATCAAAGGTGCTTCATCTGAACTGAAGAGATCATGTGCCTGGATTGTTACTCAGGCACTTTACAACAAGGTTGGCATTGACTGGCAGTCTTTGCAGGATACTTCTAGAGAAGGGGTGCTGACTTAATCAGATGGACTGATGTTCTTGCAATGCAAAATCAGAGACCGGAGGCAATTGGGCCTGAAAGTCATGTATCACCTCTCAAGGAGAATGGCTTAACAGCCAAGATGTAACTGAGGCTTGGCATGGAGTCAGTGGTGGCACATTTTTCACCATCAGACTCCCTTCTTTCAACACCAGGAAGGCCCCAAAACAAGAACAATTAAAGCAAGTGTGGCTATCATGTCTTTCAGTTTTACCTTGAATTCTCACCACACTATGATTTCTGTCACCACCAAGCATAATTATTTGCTTCTACCACACTCCAAGGTCTGCCAACATTTTGTTAACTTTTTCTTGCACACTTGAAATGTTTTTTCAGCTTTTGTACGCAACGGGCCGTTGATGACTGAATACAGTAAATCAGTGTAATGAATGTAACTTTTCCAGTTACCTTCAACTCTGTCACTCAACATTTCTTTTCTCTAATTTGATCTATTTTACCTACCCCATGGCATAGACCAGCTACTTCGTGCAGTACTGTATTGCTTGTTTTACTGCACGTGTATTCATAAAAAAAAAAATATACATATATTTAGGGGCCCATTAGGATGGTGGCCGGACTTCAGTCCACCCGCCATCCTCGCTGTGCTGAAACCGGCCATCAGACGTGCGGCGGTTCCGCCCCACTGATTAGGATGTGACCCCCACCCTGGCGGTCGCATTCGCCATGGAAAGGCATGTGGACAGTGACTTAGGGGCCCGTTGCGGGCTCCCAGCATATTGGGGGGTGTGGGTGCACATGGGGGGTACCTATGGTACCCCCCTGCATTTGCATGCACAATACGGCAGGCACCGCGCTGTAGAAATCAAAACCTTCTCAGGGGCTTCACTGATACACCAGGTCCTTTTAAACCAACAAAGAAGAAATTGGCACAGAAGCTGTAATATAAAAGACATCTTTTTATTTAACCTCTGAAGAGGGAAAAATACGTCATACAGAATTCTCAAATCACTGTAGGAGACATTTCTAAGGAGTACAGAGAACAGGGGCATTATATACCCACACAGGGGCTGAAAAAAGGCGGAACAAGTACACATGAGAAGAGTTATGCACATAGATGGCCATACAGAAACTGCACAGTCAACAAGTAGGAGGAGTAATAAGTTGCTGACATCAGTTAGAACAGCCTGACAGTTCTATACTAGGAACAGGTGCACTCTACTAGCTAAGCACATCTGAGCATGTGCAAGACTCTGGGAGAGGGAAATAGCAAATGGCCAGCACATAGCTAACTAAAATGGCTGCCAAGTACAAAATGGCTTTCAGCTCATGCTAAGAGATTAATGCAATCTTCAACAGATGGTCCTTTTAGCATGAGCTAAAGACATTTCCCATAATCCAGTAGGAAATATGCATATTAATTTTTTTCATAAATTTATCAGTATCCTAATTCATTGCTTGGTGGGCATTTCTCATTCTAAATATTGTTAAGCGGGTATGTATAAGGTATAAGCAGGAGTACAAAGGGAACAGAGCATTGGATCATACAGATAGCAGGAGAGAGTAATTACTATCATCAGAAACAGAACTATTTGCTTTCTAGTCCTAAGCAAATCCTAGAACCATCCAGTAAAAACATTTTCTAGGCTCCTATGCATTTCAGTGACCATCAATTTCAACTTCAAAATAGCCAACAGCACATATCTAATAAAAACATTTTCGCTAGACTTTTCCAGTGTTTCCTTTATGAGGGCTAGAGTATCAATCAAGGAAAGGGTAAAGTAACATTTGTCAACTGCTCAGAGGAACTTTTCTCTCGCAGAATAAACATTATTCCTAACACAATTATGAAAGCAGTCAGACATATTATTACAAAAATGATCCTGGATCCAGAGGACCAGGAGGACCACACAGGACCATGAGGATTAGGACGAAGAGCTGCAAAGGGCTGCTCCTCCTCAAAAATGGGACGACCAATGGGGTACATTTTCAACAAAAAAGAAAAAGAAGTCCTTGGGAAATTAAAGCCGCTGTACAACCAACCAGAGGGGAGTCTTCTCCCTGTGTCCGTTTGAGCCTCACAGGCAGGCTCTTGTTGTTCCCACGGTGGAGCTGCACAACTCGCAACTCAGGAATCACGGCCCAGTTTCAAGGGAAATGTTTCTTCTTTCAGGATAGGGCAATCACCCTCCAGGGCAAATGCTCTCAGCGATCCTGTCCAGTGTCTCAGGCAGTGCACCAGTTTTCTTCACTTTAATCTAACAGGCACCAGAGACACAGCACCTGTACCCTGAACTCAAGTCCTTCCCTAACTCCTGTATTGCTCTGCTGGCACACTGCTCTTTCGTTGGGGCCATAAATTGCATTCAGTGTGCCCAGGTATCTCTTGACCAACAAAGGTGAAGACTTTACAGCCACTTTGCGACCAGGATTCAGAGGCCTGATGCTAGGATCTCTGAAGCAACCCTTGTTTCAAAGGGGGTTGCCTCAAGCAAAAACTTTCTCGCCTTCCTGGTCGGTCTGTGACTCTCGGCTGGGCATCAAAAACTTGATCCACGATTTCTCCTTTCTGATTTGTGAACCCATCTTTCGCCCAAGACAGTGGCAGGGGTACACACTTCACATCCCAGTGCTTCTGGCCTTCTACCTTCACTGAGGTCCTGGTTGCCAGCAATGCCTGTGCTGGTTACCTTCACTTTGACTTCAAGCTGGACTGGTGCTGACTCCTCAAGCTAGATCTGACGTCCGCGCCCCTCTGGCAATGGTTGTAAGGCAGCAAATATCTATTGGTGGACAGAACAAAAGGACTTTAGACAAGGCACAGAAATAATCTATCAACAGAGAGGATAGTCTCAGAATACTTCCTAGTCTAAGGACGCCCCATATATTAGCAAGGCACCCAAGAACCACTTTCATCTATGTGAGAGTAAAAAAACCAACAGCCTCGACCTATTGGCAAGTATAAAAGGAACTCTTTGGTGAACTGACAAGAGTAATACGTCACCCAATCCCAAGCAGCCAAGGAAGTCTGTGTTCATTTACTAAATTCTGAGGGAAAGAGAAAAAACAATACAGACATACTCCAAATCCTTACATCTGTATATTCCTATCTTAATCATCTAAAGACCCTCAAGAAAAAAGGAAATGTTCTACACTTTTACTCATAGACTTTGCATTACTTGTACAGGACTGCAGACACTTCTAAAATGATTTCTCTTAATAAAAGCACCTACATTGTATGCTTAGGACCATGCTCTCATGTTATAGGAGCAACAGGAAAATCTAAAACTGCTAATTTAGCAGGGATTCCTATTACATAAAGAACTAAAAACTTCAACATAATGGGTACATTTTCTCCAGTAGAACATCTTGTGACAAACAGACTCCTATAAAACAATATTTTCCTCAAAAATGTTTGCTAAGGATCACATGGGCATCTTCTCTGCATTCTATTTTTCACAATCCAAACTATGCAACATCAGCTCTAGTAAGGACTGTCAGTTTATTTACACAGACTAGCTAATAAAAACTAGCAATGCCCTTGCAAAACTGTATGTAGCATGAGAATAACAAACAATAGTGGTGTTATCATCTGAGAATTTTAGAACAAAAACTACCCACAGCTAGTTCCCCTTAAAGATCAAATAAGGAAACAGCAATCTCGACTACTTATCCTTTCAAAATTCCATCAGACAGGATGGGCAGCAACATAGCAAATTTATTTATTCATTTTATTAATGCTAATAATGTTTAAAACAGTATTACTGAATAGCCAATTAAATGTCTCATGGCTATTTCACAGACAGTTTAGACAGGCTCAAAAGAAATTGAGAAAAAGAGAGAGAAAACATAAATTTGCCTACCCTTAATTTGTAGAGGAGCTAGCCTCCTCCCCCATTTTTGACAGTAGGAAACCTGTAACAGGTTTCATTCTGTCAACACTATCAACCCCAATTTGTAGCAACTGGGCATAAACAAAATCTGAGGAGCTAAATAGCACATTGAGCTAGCTAAAGAACATATTCCTTTAGCAAATGTACAAGTGTAACACGAGGGCACATGCATTCAAACTAAATCCCATTGCTTCCTTAATTCAGCCCTAAAAGCATTAGTGCTATATATATGTGGCAGAGCCATTGTCTTAATAAGAGCTCACATATACCATTATTATTCAATCTGTTCATATCCGTGCACAAAAACTTGCTTTTACAAAAAAAGTAAGCAAAACCTCTTTCTGTCCCTGCCCTGCCATTTCGTTTTTCAAATGTCGAAATGTCAAAGCAAATGTTGCGCTGAGTCCTGCTTCTAAATGTAGAACTTCGACCTTTAACCTATGCGCAGCTGTTCCATCTTGTGTACAAGATTTTCATGCGGTTTTCCCAATTCAAAGTGACCCTGGAGACTGAGAGCTCAACAACCCACTCCATTCCTGACTACCAGCAATTCAGAGGTAAGCTTAATAACTTCTGCCAGTTTTTTTTGTACATATTTATATTTGTAAGCAGTGTGCTGAGTGCTTGTCTAGCAGTATAGATGTCAGCTATTCATTCTATACTTACTTATGTGCATTTACTGGAGCCTAAGGCAGTTTAAAAGCTGCTCTGATTGGAATAACCTCATTTAAATAGTGAATTTTACTCAATTTCGACTTTGATGTTTGGGGTACTTAAAAATGAATATCATACAATGTTTTTGCATAATAGTCATCCCCAGAATGTGCTCTACATATCCCAGAGATGTGGCATCAGAAATGTATACCCTGTACGCCTGGGTAAAGTGACATTTTACATGTAAGTGAACCCCTATTGCTGTATAGAACGGCTTAAATTCAATTTGGATGCTAGGAGGTCACAGTATCATTATTAGGCATTATAAATATTAAAAAACTAATTTAATGCACCTATTTTAAATAACATTTTTATATAATCAACATAGTTTTTTTTGTTGTTTTTTTTTTAATAAATCCAATCATTTTGACGAGTCCACATATGAAAAGCAAGCTGCATCCCTTGCCTATCATATTTAAACGCATTCTTAACCCTAAGCACAGAAGCTTAACTTGAAACATCTTAAGTCTGCGCCACTTTTAAAGGACGGTCATTATTATTTAACATTAAAAACGACTCTTATCCTTATTTAAAAAGGCATTAAGAAAAGAAATCCCTACTGTCAATCTGTCCTCTGTTTATCAAAAATAATGAAACTATATTTCTAACTTTTAAAACAGCAGTCTGAAATGCAGAATTTTACACCGTGTTTGCACTGACTTAAGGGGTAGCGACTTCAGCTGTTTTCTTTGTGTGGCTTGGAGTCAGAAATACCCATGTGCTGACACAGCTGCATGTCACGTAAAGGCGTCGAATTCACACGCCTTTCAAGTCAGCCTTTCGAGCCAGCACAGATCTGTCGTTCTGTAATGTGTACTTAGTTCAGCAACAACCAACTCACTCAGATAATGTGAATGCCTGTTAATACCTAATACAGAAGGATAAATGCTGTGACATATTGTATCTTAATTTTATCCATTGCAAAACACACAATTTCGTTTTTTGAAGCTTTTTTATTCCTATTCAATGTGGATTCTAATTTTATCTTTAACATTGTGGCAATTTGCACACATGTATAGTGTCTTACTCTGTCAATTTAATGATAGCGTGCAGCTATTTAGCATATATTATATAATTCATTGCTGGATTCTTTTAAAATATATTTTATTTTAATGATGTTTTGCATAACAGAATGACGACAAAAAAAAAACATTGAGCTCATTCCAGACATTTTCAAAACGATGTCATACACATAATACAGGGCACTTAAGGCTAGCCATTCTTTCACCAATTGCGCAATCGCTACTTACTCACACAAGTACCACTAATGACAAACCACAGACATTTAAACACACATTTAACCCACAGATCAACACTTAAGCCAGAAACAAAAGACAGCCCACAGACTGTACTTAAACCAAACCATTTGTAAATACTAGTTGTAAGTCATATTCACTAGATTTAGCTGGCAGAACACCAGGAAAAAAAACGCTCATCAGTTATGAATGTTACTAAGTGCACAGACCAGGATCCTTTCTACGTACATATTTAGTTCCTCGGGGTACTAGTCACCAAGGAAGAAATACGTTTTTATACCAAAACCTAGTTAAGTTTCCCCTCTAGGGGAGCCGGCTAATTCAATACAAGTTCCAAAGGGTACCTACAAACAAAGCAACACATTCTACGATGTGTGCTAAGAACAGGCATGCCAAACATATTGCAGCATATGCAATATTATACACAAAGTAGCACTTAACTCAAAGTGTGCCGTTCAAGTTTACAAAAGTTTCTCATTACCTGCCTACATAAACTGCAGTTTACATATTTCCAAATTCCAAATATTGGCCAATTTCCATACAAATCCAAAAAGCGTCATAACAAACGACCTTACCAAGCACAAGTTTCCAGATTCTAACTGCCAAGTTCTGAGTGACCAAACGATCATTTTTAGAATACTCACGCCAAAAATGTTCTCAGTCAGGAGTGGTAAGCAGTTGGAGGAGTCCAATCAGGAAGACCAGAAATATACTGGGCTGCAGAGACAGAATCTCAGTTTTAGGGTACCTTTTTACTAGAGTCCTGTTCTGTCCTCCTCAGTAGATTCCTGTCTCCCATCAGGATCACTCCCTTGGATAGCCACTTCTCTGATGAGCCTCACAGAGGGCACCAATTGTAGAAATCAAAACCTTCTCAGGGGCTTCACTGATACACCTGGTCCTTTTAAACCAACAAAGAAGAGATTGGCACAGAAGCTGTAATATAAAAGACATCTTTTTATTTAACCTCTGAAGAGGGAAAAATGCGTCATACAGAATTCTCAAATCACTGTAGGAGACATTTCTAAGGAGTACATAGAACAGGGGAATTATATACCCACGCAGGGGCTGAAAAAAGGCGGTACAAGTACACATGAGAAGAGTTATGCACATAGATGGTCATACAGGAACTGCACAGTCAACAAGTAGGAGGAGTAATAAGTTGCTGACATCAGTTAGAACAGCCTGACAGTTCTATACTAGGAACAGGTGCACTCTACTAGCTAAGCACATCTGAGAATGTGCAAGACTCTGGGAGAGGGAAACAGCAAATGGCCAGCACATAGCTAACTAAAATGGCTGCCAAGTACAAAATGGCTTTCAGCTCATGCTAAGAGATTAATGCAATCTTCAACAGCACGGTGCCTGCTACTTTGTGCATGCAAATGCACAACATGCAGTTTTACCATTGCGGCGGGTGCTGCTGAAAGCACCGCCCGCCGCAATGTAAAAAATGCGTGATGCGCCCGCCAGTGTGGCGGGCGTATCCTAATATCACCCACGGGACCGCCGCACATATGGTGGGCGGTCCCGTTTTCCATCAGGATGGCGGGCGGACAAAGTCTGCCCACCATCCTAATGATGCCCATGGGGAGAACATTGCAGACACTCTACTCTTCTGGCGTGGTTTGCATAAGTTACACTGCATTTGTCAGATAGTTTTCAAGATACTAAGCTCTCCTATAGCTTCTGCCAGCCGGTTGGGTAACAGTTTGTTTTCTTTAGTGTCAGCAGCCATATTGAGTGTAGATGTGGACATTCATTCTCCTCGTTTAGTGCTCTATCTCCAAATATGCTGAGTTACTGGTGACTGTTTAGTCACGACCACAGCATGGATACACCAGCAAAAGGCAGGCCATTTTCATCTGCCTGCACCCGAACAATGCCCGCCATATTCAATGCTGTACATCTGAATGCAGACCTACCTGAGACTACTCTCATCCTTATCCTTCAACAGTTTAAAATCTCCTATAGTCCAGAGATTTACTTGCAATATTTTCACCTTCATTCAAATGCTACTAAACACACACCAGAAGCAGAATTTTTTTATTTTAATGTCCTGTTGTTTGAAGTCTCATTGTTCAGTTATTAAAATCATTTTTCCCTAAATGCATCATATTATCTGAAGATCTTTTTATACAACGTAAGATCAACATTAAAAATGTCGTACAGGTTGTGGATCTCTGCGAATCTGTAATTGTAGAATCTGTTACTTAATAGAAACATTGCTGCAAAAAAACTCAGATTCTATATTAGATGAACCTTCCAACTTCCGTGTTCTAATATGTGATGGGGTAAACAAACCCAGAAGTTATGCAGCCATTATTTACAAACCTAAACTCACCATCAAAATTGCACTCTAACACAAAAAAGTCTATGGGTAAAGATCTTTTCTGCTTGGTAAATTGGGCTTTTTGTCAGTAAACATCTTAGACGATATAGATAATTTTCCTTTGCATAATGATCGGACAGTATCCCTGGGTGACTTTAATCTTTACTTGGGAAACTCAGTGGGACCAGCCTATAGATTTCTGAAAGAAGTTGAGGTCTAGAATTTAACATTATTAGACACCCCCCTCGCCCAGCTTCTTTGACTTTAAACCTCATTTCCATGGAGCCCCATACTATTGTTTGAACAAAATACTATGGCTAGGGGTTCTACAATAGGGCTGCCATGTGCATCAGTGAGTGCATGGTCTGTGGGGATGTATGAACATGTGTGTGAATGAATGGGATATGTGCGTATTGGTAACTGAGAGTCTGTGTCGTATGTACTTGTGGCACAGGATATACCTTTCGCCACATGTGGCACCATAGCCACTTGTTAGCAGATCATTTTGGGAAAAAAAATGTGTTTGCAAATAAAAACATTAACAATATAAACTAACATACGTCTCCTTTTTAATTTGAATGTACATATAAACTCTCATAATAAACAATAAAAATGTATTTTTCCTAACTCCAAAACCAACTAAACTCAGAGAATGTGCGGGATAATAAACCATAATAAATTACTAATCCAACTCCAAAACCAACTAAACTAAGGGAAAGTGCTTGATAATAAACCATAATGAATTACTATTCCAACTACAAAACCAACAAAACTCAGGGAAAGTGCTGGATAATAAACCGAAAAAAATTACTATTCCAACTCCAAAACAAAATAAACTCAGGGAAAGTGCTGGACAATAAACCATAATAAATTACTATTCCAACTCCAAAACAACATTTTACTTGGGGAAAGTGGTGGATAATAAACCACAAACAATTACTATTCCAACTTCATAACAAAAATATTCTCGGGGAAAGTGCTGGATAATAAACAATGATAAATTCGTTTTCCAACTGCAAAACCATATAAACTCAGGGAAAGTGCTGGATAATGAACCATAATAAATTACTATTCCAACTCCAAAACCATATAAACTCAGGGAAAGTGCTGGATAATAAACCATAATAAATGACTATTCCAACTCCAAAACAAACTAAAGTCAGGGAAAGTGCTGGATAATAAACCATAATAAATGACTATTCCAACTCCAAAACAAACTAAACTCAAAGAAAGTGCTTGATAATAAACCATATTAAATTACTATTCCAACTCCAAAACAAATTAAACTAAAAATAAAATGCTAGATAATAAACCCCAAAATAATTACTATTCCTAACTCCAAAACAAAAAAAGTAAAGGAAAATGCTACATATTGTAAAAATGCCAAAATGTAAACATATAAAATATTTCAAAACTATAAAAAACATTTTTTTTATTTAGTTTTTTATAAAAGTTTAAAATTTAACACAATTTGTTTTAAATTTGTTACGAAAAATGTAAATAATTTTAGAAAAAATAATAAAAAATACAATTAAATAATGTATTATTAAAAAATTGAGACACCCCTTCTCACAAAAAGTAAAACATATAAATATTAAATTCTAAATACCAATTAAAATTTAAAAATTGTTAAACTTGAAATTATCCAAATTGTATTGAAACTAAAAAAATAAAAAACAAAAGCAATAAAATAATATATAAAACATTTTCAAAATAATAAACCAATAATACATTTATTTATTTTTTGTATGTAGAAGAATATTTATAAAATATTTTACACAATTCACACCAAAATATTAGCCCTCAAAAGAAATTCAACATTTTTGAATATTTTAAATGTATATATATTTGTTCATTATTTATATATTTCAATATTTGTTTTATTAACCCTTTCGCTGCGGCGGGAATTCCGCCGCAGCGCTGGGGGGGTTTGGGGGCAGCGGAACCGCTCCGTCATGAGCCGCGGTTGAGCTGTGCTCATGACGGAGTGGTTCCGTCATGACTCCGCCCACTGCGCTAATCGCCCGCACAGGCCGCAGCATGACGAAACCACTCCGTCATGAGCACACGGCGACCGTGGCTCATGACGGAGTGGTTCCGTCATGAGTGGAGAAGGGGTTAAAATGTATTTGTAACCAACATTTTTCAAGCGTCTTTCTTTTCTTTCAAGACTAAGTTTATTTGGACTCCAAAATCTGCATTTTTACTTAGACTCATCATCTTAAATCACTTCCCACCCTTATCCACTATAAACCCAACATCCTGCTCCTAAATTGTTACATAAAATTAAAAAAATATAAAAAGAGTAAAATAAATATTTTTTAATTACTCCCCACCCTTATCCCCTATAAACCCAACTTAAAGCTCCTAAAACTTTACAAAAATGTAAAAACTATTTAAAATTTTAAGCAAATATTTTTAAATTACTCCCCACTCGTATCCCCTATAAACCCAACATCCCGCTCCTAAAAATAAATTAAAATACAATAAAAACAAACATTTTCACACAAAAAAGAATTAAAAAATATAAATTAACTACTACCATATTAATTAAAAAGCAAACATTAAACAAAAACAACAAAAAATACTAAGTCGATATTATTTACAACAATATATTTGCAATTGATATTTATAAATTCAATATTTCTACATTACACAAAATTCTATATTTTAAACAACGGAAAAACTTACCTCGATATTTTTCACCATCAATATCCTTGACTCGATATTCATGCAATTAAATATTTCAACGTCGATATTCTGTCTCTGCACCAACATATTATCTGTGACAGAGGCTTGGGAATGGGATCAAGACCTTCGAACCATGGAATAAGGCTAAGGAGAAAAAATAAACGGTTCTTTATATAGAAGAGGGGGCGAAGCTCTTCCCACAAAATGATTTGTCCTGCAACCTTTCTGGGTAAAGATTTTATTCTTGTCACATAGCCACTTGTTAGCAGGTCATTTTGGAAAAGAGAAATCTAAGAAAACGATTCTCAGTAAGTTTTATTGGCCTGTGATATTTTCTTAGCGTAATAAGTATTGCCAAGAGTGCGAGATGTGCTAGATGTTGAGTCACTATAAGCCCCGTAGGGCTCCACTTTGCCTTTTAAAATGGTGGGGATGGAATTATCTGTACTCTTTTTCCTTCTAAAAAAGCTTATTGTCTTGTACTAGTTATGGTGGACTATGCAACTCCATACCCTAAAGCCAGACCATTAAAGCAACCTAACACTATTCACATATCAAATATGATGATTGATGTTTTCCCCAGGTTAGGCTTCCCTCAAGAAACAATAACAGACCAGGGAGCCTCCTTTGTATCACATGTTTTGGCCCAGATTTTTGCAAACCTAGGGATACAGCAGTTTCACACCTCAGCATACCATCCACAGGTGGATGGGCTGGTGGAATGGTATAATTATACTGTAAAAATGATCCCAAATAAATTACTTGGATTAGAGACTCAGGACTGGAATCAAATGTAACCATTAGCATCATTCGCCATAAGATGTCAGGAACAAAAGTCGACAAGGCATTCCCCTTTTTTAATTACTTTTCGGAAGAGAGCCACGATTTTTGCTGGATATGCAAGCGCATCATCGAAAGCAGAAAAGGATACCACATAAACCCTTTTAGACTAAGGGGCTCATTACGATGGCGGACGGACTTTAGTCCGTCCGCCATCGTCCCGGGGCTTGTGACCATCCGCCTATATGGTGGCGGTCCCGCACATGGAATTACAATGCGACTGCCACTGTGGCTGTCGCATTGTGCATGTTTACCATTCAATCAATCAATCAACCAGGGGTTTATATAGCGCGCTACTCACCCGTGAGGGTCTCAAGGCACTGTGTGGGTGGGAGGGTGGCTGCTCTGGGTCAGTCGAAGAGCCAGGTCTTGAGGTCTCGCCTGAATGTGTGCAGGGTCGGTGATTGTCTGATGTTCACAGGGAGCTTGTTCCAGGTTTTCGCTGCGATGTAGGAGAAAGCTCTTCCGCCATTTTGGTTTCTGCGGATGCTGGGGACATCTGCCAGGGTGAGGTCGGCGGAGTGAAGGTTCCTCTTGGGTACGTGGAAGGATAATCTCTTGTTGAGGTTTTTGAGTCCGACGTTGTTGAGGGATTTGTAGGTGTGGGTGAGGAGTTTGAAGGTGATCCTCTTTTCGACGGGGAGCCAGTGGAGGCCTCGTAGGTGTTGGGTCATGTGCTGGGGCACGGTGTCCCGAGGACGAGTCTGGCTGCGGCGTTCTGGGTCATTTGGAGCTTGTGTAGGAGAGTTTTGTTGATTCCGGCATAGAGGACGTTTCCGTAGTCCAGTCTGCTGGTTGTGAGCGTGTGGGTGACGGTCCTTCTGCAGTCGGGAGGGATCCATTTGAATGTTTTACAGAGGATGCGAAGACAGTGGAAGCAGGTGGAGGTGACGGCGTTCATCTGGCGGTTCATGGAGAGGGAAGAGTCAAGTATGATGCCGAGTTTTCGAGCGTGGTCTGTAGGAGTGGGTGGGCTCCCGAGGGCGGAGGGCCACCAGGTGTTTTCTCAGGCAGAGTTGCGGGCTCGGAGGATGAGGACCTCGGTTTTCTCTGAGTTTAGCTTCAGGCAGCTGTCCCTCATCCAGGCTGCCACATTCTTCATTCCTTCCTGGAAGCAGAGTCTGGTGTCTTCGGGATTCTTTGTGAGCGAGAGGATGAGCTGAGTGTTGTCTGCGTAGGATACGATGCTGAGCCCATGCTGTCTGACGATGGCGGCGAGGGGGGCCATGTAGATGTTGAAGAGCGTGAGGCTGAGTGATGATCCCTGGGGTACTCCGCAGCTGATTTCCGTGGGTTTGGAGAGGAAGGGAGGAATTCAGATCCTTTGGGTTCTGCCAGAGATGAAGGATTGGATTCAGTTGAGGGCGACTCCTTGTATTCCCGCTTCGCGAAGTCTGGCCGCAAGGGCGCGATGTGAGACGGTGCTGGCTGCAGCACTTGCTGCAATGGTAAAAATGCAAGTTTTGCATTTCCCTGCACTACGTGGCAGGCACCACGTGGTGCCTGCCACATGGTGCAGGGAAATGCCCCTCCAAGTACAAAACTTGAGTGCCCCTGCTGAAGGGAGGCCCGCTGCGGACCCCCAAAGTACATCCCCGCCAGCCTGTGCATGGCGGTTGAACCGCCATACACAGGCTGGCGGGGATGCAGCATCCTAATCTGGCAGATGGTGCCTGCTAGGCACCGCCACCATTTAAGAGATGCTTAGTGGGTCTGCCAGGCAATCGTAACAATTTGCCTGTGGTGGACCAGTGCTACTGACTTTGTGTCCACAGGCACACCACCTGCCATTGTAATATGGCGGGCAGAGAAGTGCTTCAAGACGGCGGTTTCACCGCCATCGTAAGGAGCCCCAATGTTACTAAATCACAGAAGAAATAGGCAAAATTAAGGGAAATTGTCACTCAAATTTTGGAGAGAGGACAAAGCTCCGAACACTTCTTGAAACCAAAAAGCTAAATTGAGAACTTTCCAACCAGGGGTTTAAGTCCTTTTATTACTTCCTACTTCATATAATAAAATGTTGAGCCAGTGGCAAGAACCCTTTAGAGTGATTAAAGAAATAACTCCGTAACATACAGTATAGAATTAAATAAAGATTGTAAGAAATCCCAGATTTACCATGTGACACTATTAAAGAAATGGGATGGGCCTGCCCCAGAGCTATATAATAAATCTATATAATGCCAGCCGGAAATTGAGAGAGGATGCATTGATGACCAGTTAGAAGGGGAGAAAGTAGAGTGCCTTTAGACAGATTTAAAACGTTCCTCCACTGTATTTTCTGTTACACCTGCAGAATTAATATATTACAACATAATATACCAACTGAGCCTGGGAAAATAGTGGGATTAAAATGCCAACAAATCCTTGAGGCAAGACGAACAGCTATAAGTGAGTAGGTAAGGAGTAGGTAAGGAAAATTTTAAATCTTGGGTTATTGAACTCCTCCATATCAAATGTAATTCACCAATAGTATTAGTCCAAAAGACAAATAGCATAGCCTGGTTTTGTATCAACTCTGGAAAGTTAATAAGATAAACAAACTCAATACATATCCAATCCCAAGAATAGACGTGATGATTGAGAAGTTAGGGGAGGCTCAATATATCAGCACTCTGGACCTTTGTAAGGGCTATTGGCAAGTGCTCCTTATACCTTAGATAAAAAAAGCAGCCTTCTCCACTCCAAGTGGGTTATTTCAGTTCACCATTTTACCTTTTGAGTGGCATAGGACCCACAACCTTTCAAATGGTGATGAATACTCTGTTACACCCTCATCAGAAATATGCGTCCGCCTATATCGATTATATTATCTTTTGCTCTAGTTGGACACTTAACCCATCTGTTGGCAATCCTAGAAACATTAGAACAAGCCGACTTAAAAGTAAATGTGAAAAAGAGCAAGCTAACCTCTAAACAAGTGAAATACCTGGGATATTTATTGGGGAAGGGATTTATTAGACCTCAAGAAGTAAAAGTTGTTGTTATTAATAAGGTACCTTGCCCTATAACAAAAGAGATCTCAGAACCTTCTTAGGACTGATAGGTTATCACCGGAGATTTACATCTAGATTTTCTGAGTATGCAGTGCCCCTTACTGATCTCATATTTTTTTTAATACTAATCAGCCTTTAAAACAATACTGTACCTGTGTTACTGCAGTTTCAGGTATCGTTATTGGGATTGAAAGATAGTGGGCTATGTTTAATGATTGACATAACAAGATCAAGAGCCATGATATCTTCATTACTACCAAAGAATCCCTGATAAAATCCATTTTTGGATGAAATGCATTGGTCTGGGCTGAGAATTTTCTATATGAAGAATAAAAATTGTTATGAAAAACGAACATTTGCTCAAGTATTTTGAATGGACTGAATGAGGAATTGAATTGAATTGAATCATGAATATATGACAGACCTCCATTGTTGTCTACTTCTTGGATTTCTGGACATTTAAGTCATACACATAGACTTTATACTTTGAAGGTGCACCCCTATGCATTGTGTTCACTGGAGTTCTATGCAGGGTCCCTGACAGTGGAATCTTACAGTTACAGCACTTGGGACATTTGGTCTTGTTAAATGAATTTTTTTTCACTGGTGAATCTTCACTGGTGCGGTAAAGGTAGGTTATTACTGTCATTGTTTTGCTCTGAGTAAAAAAGGACTTAACCTTTAAAAAGGGGGAAGAAGCAAGAGGAGGAGGCACTAGAAATAACGTCCCAGGAACTGAATTCAGAGAACAGACCGAATCCAACAGAGGAGGAGTCGGAAGGCGATGTGGGCACCGAGTATGGCAGGAATAATACAACATTTTCCAGTTATCACAACAAGATTTTTAGATTCTATTAAGGACACGGAGGCGAGGATTATGCTTCCCACTGAGGCCCACCCACAAATGGACCAATAAAAAGGGCCCACACACACAAACCATGAGCCTTTGCAACAGACTCACTGCAGCTAGAGAGCACACACCAACAACTGCACCCATCCACCTTAACATATACACCCTCACACAACCTCCTTCACACATACCTCCTCTTCACATTCAGACCCACACCTCCACATTCAGACCCACACACCCACAACCATCCACACCCTCACCCCACACCATGCCCACAGACAAGAATCCAAAGTTCACAAGGGAGGAGCTGGAGATCCTTGTCAATGAAGTCATCAGAGTCGAGCCACAGCTGTTTGGAACATTGGTCAGACAGACCAGCATGGGGGAAAAATCACGCCTGTGGCAGAGGATCGTCGATAGGGTGAATGCTGTTGCACCCACCCATCAGAAGGACCAGGACTGAATGCCAAGCCAGGTGGTACGATCTGCGGAGGTCAGTCAAGCGAAAAATGAATGACGACTACGCCCAGAGCAACATCACTGGAGGTGGTGGGCCCCGCAGACCAGTACATTTCCATCCCTGGGAGGAGAAGGTGATGGCCCTGCTTCCGCCGGTGGGAGTACATGGACTTCAAGGAGTTCCAGAGCCTGGTGAGTACACAAACAACTTATGTAACATGGGGGTAATGGCATCCACACCTCAACTACACAAAATGCACTCAACTACCCCCAAGCACTCACCGGCCAGAACCACAGTCAAAAACAACGCTAATGCCACTAACATGTGTATGCCCCATTGAGAAAGCAAGGCTATGCTATGTCCCAAGCTACACAAAGCACTAACCCAAGAATGGATGTCCGGTATGCTGGGAGGGTGGGTGTCACAAAACGCATTGTTGAACTCCAAATCGGACACAATTGCCCTCATCCCATATGGCCCAGGTACATACCCATGCACCATGCGCAATGCACAGGGACTGGGAAAGTACTGACAAGATAGCTGACACTTGGCCCTGGTGTAGGCAGCACAAGGCCCTCCTGTGACCAGTGCAAACACAAACACCAAGACACCAAGATCAGATATCTAGGACAGGAACTCACACTCACTGTCATGGCAGCATGCTCCATGGGGGGACAGCTATATCACCTGGGAGCCCCAGTGCCAAATCACACTACACCCACCAGCAGGCCCTGTCACACACACCCCTTACACAAGCAGACACCCCCGGGACAGGCAATGGATTTACCCACTGTCACAATGGACATGTAACACAAGACCAATACATAGCCGAAGAAGCATCCAAGCCAAGAATCTACATGTCAAAGACTCAGGAGAAGATATCAATCTGTCCCCCACAACATACCCATCCACAAGTGAACATTGAGGAGAATGCTAGGCACATACAACTACCTGGAGGAACAGTGCCAACTTGAATGTGTATGAAACATGGCTGTTGCATGAAACAGCATTAACATTGTCTGTCTCTCACACACAGGGCAACGTAATGAATCTCCCCCCAACAATGGGGGTGAAGAATCACAGTCCCAGGCTCGGGAGGAACCTGATCCCATCGGCAGCGACGCCTCTCAACACTCCGCGGATGACCCCGACCGACCTGGACCCTCTGCTCTCCAAGCACCTGCAGCAACTGGGTCAGGAACATCTGTGCCAACCACCACCCCCATTCCTGCCACATCCCAGGAGACACCGAGGAGCCGTGCCCGCAGTGAACAACTGAGCCAGTCTGACCAGGAGGGACAAGGTGCGCCGGGCACCCAGGAGGAGGCAGACAACACCGCCACTGCCATCCCTCAGTGGTCCCGTAGACCCGATGTGCCCACAACGGCAGCCCAGGCTCGTGTGGGCAGGGGTGGTGGGAGTGTAGGCAGGTGGAGGCGAGAACCTGACCAGCCAGCTGAAGGGACCGGTATGTCACACATACACAACATCATGGACGCATATTGGCGTGACACCAGGGAGTTCAGCCAGGTAGTGGGGACCCTCACAGAGGTAAAGGGGACCATCACAGAGATGAAGAACCAGCAGGTCGAGCAACACGCCAGTCAACAAGATTACCAAGGACGGATGGAGGCAAGACTGGTTGAGCTCCTGGCGGTGCAAAGGGACATAAGCCATTCACTCCGTCGGATCGCCGAAAACATGGGCAAACCTCCCTGTGCCACCAGGCGAAGACCACCACCAGCCACAGGGAGGGAGGAGGAGGAGGATTAGTCCGACGTAGTGTCCCAAGCATCGTCAAGGCCTGCATCTGAGGGTCCCCCGAGGAAGGTGGGTCGTCCACGGAAAAGACCGTGAGAGGCAGCAGCCCATCCACATCTCCCAGGTCACCTGGCCTGGCACCTGGCCTTCATGTGCAACAGCATCACCTGATTGACTGACATTATCTGCCACATGGACTTGCTGGTCACCGTCTGACCAATGATGCCAAACACTGTGGTCATGACTCTGCTGAGTTCAAATGCCAGAGATCCTATCTCCCCCTGTGAACTTTGGATTCTATGGTCCTTGTATTGCACCTTTTTCTTTGCACAAATCACGCACCAGACCTATAATACAAAAAAGAATAAATGAAATTGTATGTTGCAGTCATTTAGCATGAGTCTACAACATACGTGTGGGGATATGTCAAAGTATGCCTGAGTGTGGAACTAACTCCAGCCATCCATACACTGGGATCTGAGTCCGGTCGAGGACACACATGGGTCACAATGTATCATCAAATACAGACATGGAGCCCAATACTCACCCGTGATGGCCTCAAGCTGCTGAGGGGGGGCTGGCAATACTGCTCGGACAGACCAATTTTGAAGAGTATCATGAAGGCGTAGAGGTCATGGGTCATGTGGAGGTGCCCGGGGAGGGAGTCCCAGGTCTGTTTGGCGAGGTGGGAGAACTATCTTCTGCATGCAGTTGTTCTGTGGATGTGATGAATGGTGGCCAGGGCAAGGTTGACTGCACGGAGTTGGGCCAACGGGGTGTTGGATGACAGACGTCCAAGGTCGGTTTTGGGTCTGGGTTTGTGGACTGCCTCCTGAGTGTGGTTGAGGAGTCTGAAGGTTACCCTGCAGCAGACAGTGAGCCATTGTAGCTATCTCAGATGGATGGTGATGTGGCTGGGGCGGGGGATGTTGAAGGTGAGGTGTGCGGATGCATCCTGGATGTGGACAACTGCTCCTGCAGTTTTGCTGTTGTTCCTCCGTAGAGGCCGGTGCTGTAGTTGACCCGGCTGGTGTCGTGGACCTGGGGGACGGTCTGTCTTTCCTTGGAGTGGATCTATCTGTGTATCATTTGCAGCATGCGGAGGGTGTTGCAGCATGAGGTACAGATGGTGTTGAGTTGCATGGTAATTGTGAGCGATGAGTCCATGATGAACACCAGCTTGCGTGCATGGCCACTGGGTGCTGGTGCGGTGCCCAGTCCGGTGGGACACAAGGAGTTGACCCAGCCGTAAGGGGACAATCCACAGATGATGACCTCAGTCCTGTCCAAGTCCAGCCTCAGGTGGCTGATGTTCAGCCATTCGTCAACGGATCTCATGCCTTCTTGAAGGTTGGATCTGGCAATGGCTGGGTCTTGGGTGAGAAGCAGCTGGGTGTCAATGGCATACGAGATGATGATGAGGTCGTGTGCGCATGTGATGGTGGAGAGGGGGGTCATGGAGACATTGAAGATCGTCAATCTGAGAGATGAGCCCTGGGGCATGGGCCAGATGACCCCAGTGTACTACTGCTGAAGGGTGGAGGCCGACTCCCTGTGCCTTGCTGGTGAGCTACTTGTTGATTTAATCCTGGGCCCTCCTCTGGATACCAGTGTTGGAGATGTGTGAGCTGACAGTGTGGTAGCACATGGTGTAGAATGCCGTTGAGAGCTCAAGGGGGGTGGTCTCATCATTGTTGAGCAGGGCAAAGTTGTCGTTGGTGGTGGCGATGATGACGGTTGCAGTGGTGTGATTACTGTGGAAGATGGTCTGGTGCCGGTTGCCTGGAGCTGTTTGCATGGAGGAAGTTTGTCAGTTGCTCGTTGAGTGTCTTCCTGATGACATTTGCTGGGAAGCAGGGTGATGTTCCAGGAGATCCTGCGGTACTGCCGTCCGTTGTTTAAGAAGGGCCTGGGTCTCTGCGTGCCTCCAGCTCCCATGGAATGTGGCAAACTCAAAGGAGACATTCATGACGTGGTGGACGTGGGCTTCAAGGATGGGGAATGATGTGGTTGAGATGTTGTGTGGGAAGGGGCCTGATGGAGAGCCAGAGTGGATGGTGCACATGAGCCAGGTGGTGTATTTGCTGCTGACGGGAGTCCGGAACCTGAGGGGGGTTTGTCCCGCAGATAATAGTGCTGTCTGCCTCTGTGTGCCAAGGCTGTCGTGTATGTCCATGAACTTGCAGTGGTAGAAAGTTGCAAGGGATTTGATCTGCCTTGCAAGGGTGGGGTGGCTTTTGGATGGAGAGCTGCTGTCAGTTCACTCACAATGCTGATGAGCTCCTTGATGTCGTGTGTTTTGGTGCCTCGGCCCCATCTGAAGGATCTCCGCTTGTCCTTGCTGATGATATGGTGATGGCTGTGTGTGGCGTTTTCCAGGGCTGTAAGGTAACTGATGGTTGCAAGGTTTGCACAAGAGTCCGGCTAGATCTGTATGAGTCCAGTAGGTCTGCCTTGTCCCAGGTGGCTTAACTGTTGTTGTGCTTCACACGAAAGTCCGTCAATGTGGCAAGATTGTTGGATCAGTTGCTGATCCAGTGTGTGTGAGGTTGCAGGGTGTGGCGGTGGTGTTGGTTCGAGTGTCCCACACAGCTTGTCTGTGGTGACTTACATCAAGCATCTTTGGGGGATCGTTAGCGGGGTGAGTGGCAGTGTGTTGTTTGTCGGAGACGTGGATGCAAATGTTGGTGGCCCAATGATGGATGGTGGTGTGGTTCTCCTCCAGCAAGAAGTTACTGGCCCCCAGCCACATGTAGCCTGTGGAGGCGAGGGCGTGCTTGCAGATGTACATGTTGATGGCTTTGCGGAATTGTGGATGTAGGCCTGGAGATCTGTAGATGAGTGTTACTCTGAGGGTTGCCAGGGGGTTGGTGCGAAACCGGATTTGTGACTCTGAGGGTGTACTTGTGAATAAATTGCAATTCATCCTCCGGGATTGTTGGTGCCGTCCCTGCGGTCGATCTTGTATCCGTCAGAGATGGCAATGAAGAAGTTGTGTGCTGAGGATGCTATTATCCACGTTACTGTCATGAAGGTGATGTGTGGGGCTGTTGTGTTGAGGAGGTAACAGAGTCCAATGGCGTGCTGGTGGACGGAGCGGGTGTGGAGTAGGAGGCACATGACCTGGTTGTTCTGACAGGGTCTGGTAGGCGGGGCAGTGCTGTGTAGGCAGTTGTAGTTGCACACTCAGCATGCGAAGGTGTCGTGTGTGCGCTTAGGGATTGCCTGATAGCAGGCGGTTGATTGTCTGGTGGACATTGCTTGGAGGGTGGCTGCAGCATGAGCCTGTTGTGTGACGTGGGTCATGCAAGGACCAGAGGG